>NW_009953316.1:1909600-1945709 GCF_000747805.2 Chaetura pelagica
CATCTCTGTGGCTCTGCCCTGGACTCTTCCCAGCAGTTCCCTGCCCTTCTGGAACTGAGGGGCCCAGAACTGGACACAACACTCCAGATGTGGCCTCACCAATGCAGAACAGAGGGGGAGGAGAACCTCCCTTGACCTACCAACCACCCCCTTTCTAACCCACCCCAGATGCCCTTGGCCTTCTTGGCCACAAGGGCACATTGCTGCTCATGCTCATCCTCCTGCCCACCAGGACCCCCAGGGCACTTTCTCCTGCCCTGCTCTCCAGCAGCACAGCCCCCAACCTGGGGGGTCCATGGGGTTGTTCTTCCCCAGCTGCAAGACTCAAAGTCTCATGCTTGTGAACCAAGTCAGGGAAGTAGCTGGGACTGAGGATAGAGAGAAAGTGTTCTTTGTAATTCAGGCAGATCCTTGTCCTGCTGGATGGTGCTGCTCTGATCACCCCTGGGGTGAAGACAGAAGCAGTTGGTGACCTCATGGAGGGGCCAGCTGGTTGTGTGGGGCAGGAATGGCCAAACCTGGCCTGGTCACCAAAGCTGCCCTCCATGTGTGCTGTGACCTTGTGGTGTTTCTCCTCCATCCCACCCCAGGAGCTATGTAAGGAGAGTCAGATGAAAAAATACTGGTGTTTCCAAAGAGGATTCTTTCAGAGGCAACTTTCTGTGTCCAAACCAGATTGTTTCTACCATTTCCAGGCAAGTGAAAGCCTGTTAGAAGGCAGATTGCCCCTCCCTGGGCACTGGAAGTGGCTTAGTCTCTGAATCATGGATGCAGCCTGAAGAAAACAGATCCTCCTTGTCATCCCATCGAGTCAAAAACTTATCTGCACATTCCCATCACTATTCATCACTTCCCTGATTGGCATTTGGCTCTAGAACTGTAGGAGTGAGTGAAGCTGTTGAAAATTGCAAGTCAAATTTGGCCAGATTGTCATTTTACTTATTCCCTGAGTGCAAGCACAGGAACAGGAAGGTGATGCAGTGTAGAGGGGGGGATGTTGGAGAGTATAAAATGTGTCTAGTCACAGAAATGGTTGCTCAGACTGCAGTGGGGTTAATCAGCTTTGCCAGGGCTTTAAAGATCTTCAGTGACAGTGAAAGAGTGGGGAGGTGGAGCTCTTGAGGTCTTTGGGCAGTGCCTGGATTTTTGGAGATTCATGGATTCAGTCATAGAATCACTGGCTGGTTTGGGTTGGAAGGGACCAAAAGATCATCTAGATCCAACCCCCCTGCATGGGCAGGGACACCTCCCACCATTCCAGGCTGCTCCAAGCCCCATCCAACCTGCCCTTCAACACTGCCAGGGATGGGGCAGCCACAGCTTCTCTGGGCAACCTGGGCCAGGCTCTCCCCACCCTCACAGCCCAGAATTTCTCCCTCACATCTCAGCTCCAGCTCCCTCTGCCAGCTGGAAACCCTTCCCCCTGCTCCCATCCCTCCCTGCCCTTGTCCCAAGCCCCTCCCCAGCTTTCCTGGAGCCCCTTCAGGCACTGGAAGCTGCTCTAAGGTCTCCCTGGAGCCTTCTCTTCTCCAGGCTCAACACCCCAACTCTCCCAGCCTGTCTCCAGAGCAGAGCTGCTCCAGCCCTCTGAGCCTGCATTCCTAGCCTCAATCTTTGCCTTCACATTTATCCTTTGTTCCTTAGCACAGAAAGGTGCTGAGGTGCCTTCCTGGCTCTTTCTCTGGTTCCTGAACCATCAGCAGGGGACACCAGAGCTCCCATGGATTCAGTGCTGGATTCTACTGGCTGACCCTACTGCACTGGTGTGAATTCCTGGCCAGGCTAAGCCTGGTGGCCAAGCTCAGTTAGATGCCAACAGTGCCAACATTTTGATCCTAAGATGCATTTTATTCCATTCTTGGCATTTTACTCTCCCTGGTTTGAAATAGTTTGTATCAAAGGTGTTAGAATGGAAAACCTGCTGGGTCATCTACACCCAACTCCCTGGGAAAAGCCCCTGAGCTGTGTCCTTTTCCTTATTGTTACTATCCCAGACATGAAGCCAAAGATCTTCTCTCAGTATCTCTTTGCACTAAGCAGGATGTATTAAACCTCAGCTCCTCAGTGTGCTGTGAATGTTCCTGCAGCATTAATTTCAAAGATAATAATTAGCCTGGGCTAGTTTGAGCCATTGATGATAAGTGACATGGCTTATAAACTTCCTCAAAGATCTGCATGGTTGAATAGATCTCTCCTGAAAGCTTCAAAATAAAATGAATTGCTTGTCCAATTTTTTGTCATCTTCCTTCCATTTCAGCAGGCTTTTTTTTTTCCCAGACTTTCTCTTCATACAAAGGGCCATGATTTCTTTGCTGCTGTTGCTTCTTTCCCTTCCTCTTGGCACTGCTGATGGACTGAGAACCATTCTGCTGTAGCCAGTCAGTGTCTGAGCACCACAGTGGAGAGGAAGGAAAGTGGGTCCTGAGGATACCTGGGTTATTAGGGTGTGATGAGAGACCTGGGAAAGCTCATTTCTTTCTCACTTTAAACATCCAAGATCCTTAAGCCCTTGATATACCCATACCCACCTGTATTCCCAGATCCCACTCCTTAGCTGGCTGGACTAAGCATCCTTTCCTGGAAATGAAAGTCTAATCTTCATGAGCCATGACAGCAGGTTCTTTTTGGACATAAAACAAGGCTGGCAGCAGTGCTTGAGTTACTCAGCATCATCCTTTCATGAAAGTTGCTCAATTCAATATGTCCTGAAAATTGACCACCAGTTCTTGTGCTGTGGGCAGGCAGAGACATCAGTGCACAGTTTTCTTTCCCTCCCCAGGTTTCCTGCAACTCATTTGTTTAATTAAAAAGAAGAACCCAAACATGATGTCTTTGCAGGCAAAAAAAAAAACAAAACACCAAAACAAACCCTCACACATAATCTGTGTGTTGACAGTGATTGATTTTGTCTTAACCTGCCACTATTCCTTTTTGAGAAGAGATGTTGAAAGGCAGGGTAAGATACTAACAGAATCTCCCCATTAATATTCTGGTGGGGTTGGCCAGACAAAGGGACCTGATTGAGCATATTATAGTAGCTCAGAACTTGGCAAAGGGAGAAAAGAAAGAAAAGTCAGGCCTCTCCTCCTGTAATTAGGTTTTTAAAGCTCTGAAGGCTCTTTGGCACTGGGGTGAGTGGGAAATATGGGTAAAGGTTACATTTCAGTTCACACCACAACACAGATTATTCAGATCTGAGATACCAGACCTGTGTGGGGAGGGGGATGGTGACTTCCCTCTCACCTTTTAACTCCAACCACCTCCTGAACACCAAACTTGGGATCAGATTCTCAGGCTAAAGCCAATGGGGAAATGAACCCCCCACTTCTCAGCATCTCCAGGTGCCACATGAGTTTTCCTGGCTTTGTTTTTTCAATGGGAATCTTCCTGATGCAGGTTCAGAACAGGACTACCCTCCCTGGTCTAGCATGAATAGCCCAAATAGTTCCCCAAAGCTGAGTACACCCATCCTGGTCCCCTCCCTCCACTGCTGCCATAAAAAGCTTTGTGCTTCTTCCCATCCACTTATGATCTCCCCTTCCTGATGTCTTCAAACACCAAAGCTCAGGGTGCTGAGCTCCATGCTGCTTCCTCCTCTGCATCTCCTGTTCACGTGAGGATGCTCATCCTCACTCTGCACCAACAGGAGGGGGAATATTCAAGCAAAATGGGAAGACACCAGTGCAACAGCAGATCCTTCACCAAATCATCCCAAATGGTATTGATCAGGACAGTCCCACTATCCCTGCTGCTCATGGGGATTGCTGATTTGTGTCACCATTATGGGCTTTGCAAACCCAGAAAGTAGAATTGGGAACGAGCTGGGACAACCTGCATTGGGCCATCAGGTCCTTCCCTTGGTGCAAAGGAAGAGCCTTAAGAGCAGAAGCATGGAGTTCAGGTCCTACCTTGGAGTAGGGTGGTCTTCCCTTGTTCCACCTCTCTATGCAGCCAGAAGGCACTGACCAAGGTTTTCCTCAAAAGACAAACCTCAAGTTGTTGTGTCTGGTGGGTGTTTTTGTACTGTTGGGTTTGGAGCTTCCTGTTATTTTTATTTGACTGTCATAGTGTTTCTCCTGCCACATGGTCTTTTCCTGAAGCCTTGACATTTTATGGAAAGCTTCTCCTTTCCTTTACCTCTTGCCTCTCATTCACACTTGCAGCTTTTCTGTCTGTCTTGTTTCTTCCTCCCTCAAGAATAAGAAATCTCCCTCTCCAGTTTCTCAGGCTCTATTTATTATATTCACAGTCATTTTAAAGGCTGAAAGGATGGTTTTGGAAGATTGGCAGGAGGCTGCAGACCTTTTTTCCTTCTACTGGGACTATGAATCTGAGTGTTCCACAGGTGGGAGTCATTTCCATTGATGACAGCCTGTGCCTTTCTATGAAATGGGTTCCTAGATCTCTTTTCATGGATCCTACAGGAAAATGTGGGATTTCATCCTTTTGCTTTCAGGAGTCTGATCTGAGAGGTGTAAAACTGAGTGAGCACCTGGATCTTCACAGGGCACCTCCATATCCAAGTAGTTTCCTCTTACCTTTGCTTGTCTTGTGAAGGCAAAGAGGTTTGGGGTGATTTGGGCTGGATTGGGGGTTTTTTGAGGCTTAAATATATTCTGGACCAGGAAGAATTTCCCAGCTTCAGTTTTATAACTCCCACAAATTGTGTTGTCTATTGAAATGAGTGCAGCTCTTCTCTTCCAAGGTTCCTTTTTTTGGGGGTAAGGTGTTTACCCTGAAACTGGGTAGAAGGGATGGAGGGGGGAAGGCAGAGAGAAAACATGAAGTTGCAGCTTCTCCCCAAGGATGCAACAACAGCTCCTGCCTTAAGGGGATCCTGCACCTCTAAATCACATCGTTAAAGCTCCTCAACGGACGCCAAGACACTTCCCTGCCTGCTGTGATAAATTATGTCACATAAACTTAACAGGAGTGGAATATTCAAATAAAGGTGAGTGAGGAGATGGTGTGTGATGCTGCAGCTTAAAATTGTCAGCCAGGGGTGTCAGTTTTCTTGGCAGGCTGGCGACCTCAACGCTTTGAGGATTTGGAGCTGCCACCGCTCGCGTGCGTCCCCGGTAGAGATGCACAAACTCTTGTCAGGGCTTTGCAGCTCCTGATGGACCTCAAATCTGGGTCGTTTTTTTAGGATGGGCTGGATATTCAGGCCTTTAAACCTTTAGGCAGAGGAGGTGAATTCCTACCCGCTGAGGAGCCGTTGCAGTGGTTTTTCATCAGGACCACAACGTGCAGCGAAAAAGCGTCCTCGTGTGCTGCACTTTTTAAATCCCTCCAGGTGCTGAATCTTTGGAAGGAATGAAGCCGCATCTTCTGCAGCAGGATGGCTGGGCTGGGGTTTATTGTTCTCGAGGCAGCAGATCATTTCAGAGGGCTTCCCTTGGCAGAAAAAGCCCATGGGGGTTATTTGTTTCGGTGCTCGCACCGTTTTTTGAGCAATTGTTGAACAAATTCTGGTGCCAGGTGAAGCAACAAACCACCTTTTCTCTCTTTCCTTTATAAATAAGAACATAATGGGAATGCCTCTGAATTAATCAAGGGGAAACCCAGCTGCCTGGGTTGTTTCTATGTACAGTTTTTAAGCACAGTCTCCAGGCTGACTCAATGGCTCAAGTGCAGGAATAGGAAAAAAAAAGGGTTATAGACATTTTTATATGACATAAACACATTAAAAAATCTACTCACCCAAAAGAAGCTGCAAAGGTGGGATGAAATGGATGCAAATACTATCATTATGATCATGTGTATCATGTTTTGAGACTGCATCTATCGTGTACTGTACATATTCTAAGTGCCCTGTGTTATATGCTCAGTGAGAAGCATCCCTCTCAGGTCTGCAGTTCAGAGGGTGTAAGAAGGGACAGGAGGTCCTCATCAGGTCCATGTGGGCCTCCCAAAGGGTTTCCTTGATGTTCCCCCCTCCTCCTCCAGCTCCACACACCCTCCCAGTGAGCTGTTTCGTTGGTGTTATTTGCCAAAGGGATAATTGACTCTTAATTTCTTGGCAGAGAAAAGGGAGAGGAGCAGTAAGCAAAGGTAAAGCTGCTGCCAAGGGTACATCAGAGACGTCCTTCCTCATCCTGCTGTATTGATGTAGACACTTGGCTGCTTTTCAGCCCTGCTCTGGCATGGTCAGAGTGCCTTCAACGTAGCATAGGTCATCTTGATTTATCACACATGCTCTTCCCTGGCCTCCTTTCCCCTATGAATTTCCCATCCTCTCATGTATGTGCTGAATTATGGGTGAGGGGAGGCCTCGTATATTGTCATCAGTCCCTCTGCTTCCAGGCAGTTTAGCTCAATAAGTTGATTAATTTTATTACTAGCTCATCCCTTAAAAATATCACCAGTGCTCTCGGATGCTGGAGGAGGGGAGGGGAAGCTGGTCTGCCTGCAGAAGACTTCTTTGAAAGAAGAAGCAAAGCTGCCCAGTGGAAAAGGACCCCAACCCTCCCAGCCTGGCTCCAGAGCAGAGCTGCTCCAGCCCTCCCAGCATCTCCTTGGTCTCCTCTGGCCTCTCTCCAACAGCTCCATGTCTCTCCTGTGCTGAGGGCTTCTGAGCTGGACACAGCTCTCCAGGTGGGGTCTCACAGAGCAGAGCAGAGGGGCAGAATCCCCTCCCTGTCCCTGCTGGCCACACTTCTTTGGATGCAGCCCAGGATGCTTATAATTATGTGAAGAGTGGGTATCAGAAAGATGGGACCAGTCCCTTCTCAGCAGTGCCCAGTGACAGGACAAGGGGCAATGAGCACAAGCTGGAGCACAGGAGGTTCAAGCTGAACATCAGGGAGAACTTCTTCCCTGTGAGGGTGACAGAGCCCTGGGACAGGCTGCCCAGGGAGGCTGTGGAGTCTCCATCCCAGGAGACTCCAAACCTGGCTGGACGTGTTCCTGTGTGATGTGCTGTAGGTGACCCTGCTCTAGCAGGGGGGTTGGACTAGATGATCTCCAGAGGTCCCTTCCAACCCTGACGACTCTATGACATGATAATTAGCAGGCCAAGGCTGTGCCTGTTCCATCTTTGGGTGTGCACCAAAAGTTGCAGGATCTTTTCCTGTTCTCAGGCGCTTTGTCAAAGTCCAAAGCAAACTTTGCATGGAAGGTAGGATGGGATTTGGATTTTCAAAATCTTGCTCAGGCAAGATTTTGAACCACTGAACCATCAAAAACTTGTCAGTTAAATGCAGGAGGTTGCAGATCTCTTTGTATGTGCTGGCTCTGTCTTAGCCACACACTGATACAGATGTGACAAGTATTGGCTGAGCAGCTGGATGGGAATCAAAGGTGTGCAGATGCTGTTTGAATGCAGGTATTCAAGAGAACAGAGTTAAGGTTGGATATGCAAGCAGGCAGCCAGGACAGTGGTGAAAATTTCCTCCAGGGAGACCTTTGCCAGCAGCAGGTTTCAATTAAAATCCCAGGAATCCACCAGAAGCATCCCAGGTTACCTTCTCAAAGGGAGTTACCTTGCTGAAGGTTGTCTCTGTTACAGCCTTTGTGCAAGGGAGTGAACTGGGGATTTCTGCAGTAAAGGACACATATTAAAGAAGGCAATTAAATATAAAGAAGGCAATGAAATATATTTGCTGCCCTTTTGATAGAAACTTCTGTTGTTGTTTCACAACGAGGGGCAGGATCACATTGATCCCCACAACATTTGAGAGTCTCACTTCCCACAGACAACCTGGTTTGTGTTCTTCCCAGGAGCAGAAGTAGGAAATAGACCATCCTTTGCATTATATTGGTTTTTTCCCAGCACTGGATTATTCATGCACAGGCTACCCAGCCCAAGCAGTGCCAAACCCCTTTCTGTTTCTGTGTGGGAAGGCAGAAGAGTTGTCCCTGTGATAAAACTGAATTGGTAATTGGGGTTGTGGGCAGCACTGTGGTGGTGACTCCTCCTTGAACAGCTCTCAGGTGGCAGTTCCTCAAAATAAAGTGCTTTTTCTATGGTATTTTATATTGGAAAGCCATGGTAACAAAGGGAGGAATTTACCAAATGTTTCACTTCTCATTTATCTGTAGCTTGTCTACCCAGCTCATGGACTTCCAGTGGAGTTCCCAATGGGCTGCCCAGGTAAATGGTGGAAGCACCATCCCTAGAGGTGTTCAAGGACAGGCTGGATGTGGCATTTAGTGCCCTGGTCTGGCTGATGTGGTGGTGTCAGGTCATGGGTTGGACTTGATGATCTGAAAGGTCTTTTCCAGCCTTGGTGATTCTGGGATTCAACTTTGTATTCACCTTTTTCCCACTTGCACTTTGCACGAGTTGCTCACTTGGCCTCACTCCCCAAAGCTTTGTAGCATCTTAGAACTAAGAAATGCCCAGTCAGGGAGGCTTGTTAAGAGCTTTCCTGAAGTTCAGGAAGGGTTTAATCTGTTTCCAATAGTCAGAGCAGATCAAAATGAACCCCATCCTACAGAGAGGAAGAGCAGCTGAATCACCACTGCTGGAGCTGGAGATGTTCCTCTGGCTCAGCCCTCAGACACAGCCAACAGACAAGGATTCCTCCCAAACCACAGGATGCAGGATACAGCCTCAGGCAGCTCATTTGATTGTCGAGCAGAAGAAAATCCTCAAAGATACTTTTTAATGAAGGCTATTTTTATTTTTTGCTCCTAACGAACCCAGTCGAGCAATTTAAAACCATTTCAGGATTGTTGTGGGTTTTTTTTCTTCCTCAAGTGACAGTGAAGTCCCACAAATCTAGGGAGATGCTGGCAATAAAGCTGCTTAGATAGTATATAAAATGCCACTGATGGGATTATTTTGCTGCAGCTCTTTGCAGCTATTATGCTCAGCAGCATGATTCCTCATTGTAAGTTCATAAAAGAGCTAATGACAGGAAGGGGAGATTTGCAAAGTTGAATGAAAGTGGAATGCAAATTTGTGACAAAAAGAGCAACTCATGATGGGAAGAGGGTACTGAGGGCTGTGGTAAATGTGCTGTCACTTAAAGTCTTTCAGTGAAGTGCACTTGGTTGCAGCCAGAAACTCTTGGAATTAGGTGTAGGAACAATGTCTTGATTTATCCCTCTTAATGAGACACAAAAAGTCGTGGTGGAGAAAAGCTCCTTCACCTCCAAAAAGAGGAGGATTTGCCACACCAGTAGTTCTGGGACATAACCAAACAAGCTCTTCATGGAGACAAGGATTGGAAAGGTAAACCTGAAGGCAGAAGATGGAGTGGGACAGTGGAGTGAGCAGTTACACACCTGGAAAGAGCCATTTCAGCATTTGGGGGCTAAACGTGTTTGTCCTGGTCATTGTTTTTCACCAGGTGCTCTCTCTGTGCCAAGTAAATAATGCATGGGTTGGTATTTCAAGCCATGTGTTTGTCACTTTGTCATGGGGGGTTGGATGAACTGATTTGCAAGGAAGGGTTGAATGTGCAGCATTATTGTATGTGCATCATTGATACGTATCCCTGGGAGACACCTCCAGGTGTCAGTGCTGGGTGGGGGACTTGAGCAGGCTGAAGTTTGTAACTATGAGAAATCAGGTGAAATTCAGAGATTTTATATCACTGAATCATGGAATGGTTTGGGTTGGAAGGGACCTCAAAGATCATCTAGTTCCAACCAGCCCAGGCTGCTCCAAGCCCCATCCAACCTGCCCTTCAACACTGCCAGGGATGGGGCAGCCACAGTTTCCCTGGGCAACCTGTTCAATAGTCTCACCAGCCTCACTCTAAATGCAGGGAGAAGAAGAGAAAAAGCATCAAGGTGTCATGAACTGCAGGATATTCACTCTAACAGGACTTCAAAACCTCCACTAGGCAACGTTCTGGAGACCCCACGCTGGGACAGCTCTACGTTGCCTGGTTTGACCATCCAGCTGGTGTCTCCCCTTTGCTGTCCTGGGCTGTGTTTCTGACAGTGGCTTCGTTTTGCATTGCAGGGCTGCTTTTGGCAAAGAGTCAGAAGTTCTCATTGGCAACCTGGGAGATAAACTGATCCCTCAGCAGGAGATCCTGCGGGACGTCAGCGACCTGAAGGCCTTGGCCAACATGCACGAGAGCCTGGAGTGGTTAGCAGGTCGTACCAAGGCAGCCTTGTCCAACCTCTCAGCCACCCAGAGTAAGTAGCTCCCGTGGGAGAACGTTTTGTCTTAGAAACCAGCCTAAATAAGCAGTTCCAGCAGGAGAGGACATCTTCTGTGCTTCAGCTCGACGCCGGTTTATGGGACCTCTCAGAGGGAAGTCAAAAGCAAAGCAGCCCCGTGTCCCTCTTCCTAGGGAATGCTCTGGTGTGACACCTGCTCAGGCTGTGGTGGGCACCAGGGTCATCACTGGGATCAGGAGCTCTGAAGGACTGGTTGAGCTCTCCAGCAGTCCCTGCTGTGGTGCAGGAGCAGGTACCAGCACCCAGGCAGGTTCTGTTTTCTTCAGAGCATCACTAAGACATCTGAATATGCAAAAATAAGTGTGTGTCACAAATTGAGTAGAGAAACTGAACAGGAGTGTGTGTCCCTGGGGCACTGATCCTCAGCCTCAGAGGTGGAAGCCAACCCTTGAGGAACTGAGGAGCTCGTGGCTCTCATGGGTTGTCCTCACTACCTTTGTCAGAGGGTCTCACTTTGTCAGAGCTTCAGCTTTCACTCCTTCCCCCAGGGAACACTGATTATTTCTTATGTCTGCCTGCAAAGTGCTAGAGATGGGATTGGTGTGGCTTTTTGTCACTGTCATTGGCCACATTCAGAGGTGGGTTGTGCCCCAGAAGAGAGCTTGGCATGAACAGACCACAGCTCTGCTGCTTCCCACTGACATCTTTCCACTGTTACTGGGATGGGTTGGACTAGGTGACCTTTAAAGGTCCCTTCCAACCCAAACCATTCTGTGATTAACTGGTGAGGAGTCACCTCCAGTTCAGCTGACATGGGGCTGAACTTGTCCTGGATCAGAGGTTTGGGTCTGACCTGCCTACTGAGACATTTCTAACAGCTGTTCTGGGTCACAGGACACTTGTCAGGGCACTTCCCATGGCTCTAGATCCTTGTAACAAAACCCTGTGTGTTTTGCTGAGGTTGAACATCCCTTGTTGTCCAGGGTTTATATTCAATGCAGCTGCAGGTGTAGAAGGAGGCACCTAGACTGTGTTGTAGATGAGGAGCAGAAGAGAAGGGAAGCATTGCAGGAGAAATCCACAAAGCTTGGTGGGATCCCAGGCCACTTGGGGACATAGTGAGGACGTGGGGCATCTCTGCAGTTTGTCACACAAATGTGGAGCAGAGTTCTGGGCTTAGGAACCCACAGAAGAGCAGGGCCTTGGGCAGCCAGGTCTTCTGAGCTCTGGTGGGAATGTGGCATTGAAAGTCACCTCAGCGGGGAAGTGGCAGGGGAAGTTTGCTGGTGCTGAATAAAGTCATGGTGGTGTATCTCCATTAACATATCTGCCCCTCAACAGCAGAGCATCTCTGGTGGCTGACAATCATGGATTCACAGAGTGGTTTGGGTTGGGAAAGACCTTGAAGGTCATCCAGTCCAACCATGAACCCAGCCCTGCCAAGGCCACCCCTGCCCCATCTCCCTCAGCACCATCTCCAGGGCTTTGAAATCCCTCCAGGGATGGGGACTGACCTCCCTCTGGCTTACAACTGCTCTAGAGAAGGACTTTGAACTCTTTTCTCAGCTCTCCCTGATCAGTTTGTTCAGATCCAGAAAGATAATTTAAGATGATACAATTGGCTAAAAATTAAAGCCCCAAAATAATATGGAATATGTATCAATATATAGTATGTGTTTCTTTTTCTGTATGGATTTATAGTGTATTCCCATAACACCTGCTTTGAGTTCTCCATACCTGAGTGACAAGGAGAACTGTGCTGCTCTCACACGATGGCATTGGAAAGATTAACCAAAGAAAAAAAATTAAAACTATAAATAAACTGGAAAATGCTGCCAAAGTTCAACAGCCAAATAGTTCTTCTTGGACCTTCAGTTCCTGGGAGAGTTCTTGGGGCTGAAGGGCTGAGCTCTGACAGTCCCCACTGTTAAAAATAAACCCACCATTTATCATTTCAGGCTGAAACTCCAATTTTTTAATCAATCGATATTTTGCAAACATAACAGGGCACGAGTGTGACATTCAGGCTTCTGAGGGGACATTACAGGTAGCAGTGAATAAGCATGAGAGTCCTAAGTGTGCCATTGCTCTTGGCAGCCTCCTCCTGACAGTACAAATTCATCCTCCTTGGTAAGAACTTCCCACCAACGCGCTGAAATGTCCGTACAAAAGTGCCCAGAGTACCTGAAACAAGGGGAACAATGAGCAGGGTTGGGCAGTAAGAGAGGCTGGTTGGCCTCATGGTTATACATGAAACCTGGTGGAGTGTGTCTCAGACATGGAACCTCAGTAGAGCTGCCTGGCATCTGTGGGGGAGAAGTGGTGCCCTGGGGCAGAGGTGGGGGTAGAAGTCAGATGGATTTACAGATCCAGCAAGGTGAGACACAGGGGAGACAATTCTTCTGGAGGACAGGAAGAGATGGTTTGGGTTGGAAGGGACGTTAGAGATTCAACCATTAGAGTTCCAACCCCCTGCATGGGCAGGGACACCTCCCACCATTCCAGGCTGCTCCAAACCCCATCCAACCTGCCCTTCAACACTGCCAGGGATGGGGCAGCCACAGCTTCTCTGGCCAACCTGGGCCAGGCTCTCCCCACCCTCACAGCCCAGAATTTCTCCCTCCCATCTCAGCTCCAGCTCCCTCTGCCAGCTGGAAACCCTTCCCCCTGCTCCCATCCCTCCCTGCCCTTGTCCCAAGTCCCTCCCCAGCTTTCCTGGAGCCCCTTCAGGCACTGGAAGCTGCTCTCAGGTCTCCCTGGAGCCTTCTCTTCTCCAGGCTCAACACCCCAACTCTCCCAGCCTGGCTCCAGAGCAGAGCTGCTCCAGCCCTCCCAGCATCTCTGTGGCCTCCTCTGGATGTTCTCCAAGAGCTCCAAGAATAAATACCAGAGGAAAAATGAGATTATGTCTCTTCCCATCCCACCTGGTGGGGGTGAGAAGAGCAAAGCTAATGTGCTTAGACCCTGCTGGGAGGAGGAAAAATTAACACTACCTCTTGTTTCAGAGATTAATACAATGTTAATGCCAGAATGCTCTGCTGCCAGAGGAGCTGTTCTGTTCTGTTCTGTTCTGTTCTGTCATGGATTCATCATTTGAATTTCTGAGTATGTCTTTGCTGGAAGCCACAACGTGTTAAAGAGCATCAGGAGGGAGGAAGGGAAAGTAAAGGTAAATAAAGGGGATTTCTGCCACACTCTGAAGATCACCCATCTCAGGTTCAGATCACCAGAAGTGCAGTGGCTTTCTCATTTCAACATTGTTAACTTTGACTCTAAGACCCATCTGTGTGGAACCCAAACATTCCAGTGCACACTGGGGTGTGTGGCTCCTTGTACGCGAGGCAAGGGCTGTTAGTGACCCAGGTGTCTGTCTGGGTAGCTGACCTGGGGCAGATGGCAGCTCTTCTGGTCCTGGGAGCAACTCTGTCTTCTGCCTTTTTTTGGTTTTTTTCACCTTGTACTAGACCATAGAATCAAAATCATAGAAGTGTTTTGGTTGGAGAAGATCTTTGGGATCATCAGTTGCAACCATCAACGCAGCTCTGCCCAGTCCCCACTGCCCCGTGTCCCTCAGCACCATCTCCGGGGCTTGGAAACCCCTCCAGGGATGGGGACTCCCCCCCTGCCCTGGGCAGCCTGGGCCAGGCCCTGACAGCCCTTGCCAGGCAGGAATTGTTCCCCAGATCCAACCTCAACCTCCCCTGGCACAACTTGAGGCCGTTCCCTCTTGTCCTGTCCCTTGTTCCTGGGGAGCAGAGCCCGACCCCCCTGGCTCCAACCTCCTCTCAGGCAGCTGCAGAGCCAGAAGGTCTCCCCTCAGCCTCCTTTGCTCCAGGCTCAACACCCCCAGCTCCCTCAGCTGCTCCTCACAAGTTCTCCAGCCCCTTCTCCTTCTGCTCCAGCCCCTTCCCCAGCCCCGGGGCCCTTCCCTGGACACGCTCCAGCCCCTCCAGGTCCTTCTTGTCCTGAGGGGCCCAGCCCTGACCCCAGGATTCCAGGTGTCCCCTCCCCAGTGCCCAGCACAGTCTGGAGTGTCTGTGAACAAGAACAGTCATCTCATTAACTGGTAGCAGTGGTGGGGCTTGATCTTCTGTGCTCACCAGGTGTTGGGCCCTGGGTTCCTTCCCTGTGGAAATTCAGCAGCTCTTCCAGCAAAGCTCCCTTGGCAGCAAATGGGAATTTTTTTAGGCTTAACTCTCAGTGTTCAGAAACCAGAAGGTAGAGCTGGGCAGGTGTGGACTTTTTTTTGGGGGGAAATCCTAAAAAGAAACGGGGGAGGGGCTGCCTCTTGGTGGCTTTCTGGTTAGGCTGTCAAAACCCCCTCCCTAGAGATAACAATTCCATACCCACGTGCTGTGGATGTGCCACAGTGATCACTCATTTCAAAGCAGCCTTGCTCATGGGGTGTTTTATCATCCTGCTGTGCATTCCCTGCATTCTTCATCACTGGGTGTTTGCTGAGCTGGTGGCTCTTCCAGAGCTCTCCCCTTCTCTCCTCTCCCTCAGAATTGGATTTTTGTGTTTTTCCAACCCAGTCAGAGGTGACAAAGTCATTTCCTTCTCCCCTTGTCTTTTGAGGGAATGCAAACTGCTTTTTAACAATAACCATGGCAGGATTAAAGTTGCTGCAAGAGGCTGAATTCACCAAGGAAGTCAAGTCAATTGGAAATAGGTCATACATGAAAATAAAAGTGGGATTTCCCCTCCCTTTCCTCTCCTGCTTCTCTGTCATGTGAGGTCACAACGTAGACTTCTCCTTCCCCCTCACTGGAGCTTCAGCCTTCTGAAGCCCTCTGAGTATTTTACAAAGAAGGAATTTTTCTGCAGGATGAAGGAGCTGGGACAATCTTGACTTTTTCTTTTATTTTTGTAAGGTGGCTGCCTGCTGGGTGCAGGTAGGAAGATGAAAGATCAGCCATTAGCTGAGCGACCTGCAGCTCCCCTTTGAAATCCAGCTGGCTGGTGGCATCTGGTGACTTCAGATCCTTGCAGACAGCAGTTAATGACTGATGGGCTTCCACCTGGAGTCTGAAATTACTTTCTCACTGAGCTCACATCAAACAGGGTTGGGGTTGTTTTTTTTCCGGGTGCCTTGTGGAAAGTTTTTTGCATGTATGTTATGTGTCTGTGGAAGTTTGGGGGTCAGCAGATGCCCTAGTGTCCACCCAAAGGACATGGAGCTATTGGAGTGGGTCCAGAGGAGGCCATGGAGATGCTGGGAGGGCTGGAGCAGCTCTGCTCTGAAGCCAGGCTGGGAGAGTTGGGGTGTTGAGCCTGGAGAAGAGAAGGCTCCAGGGAGACCTGAGAGCAGCTTCCAGTGCCTGAAGGGGCTCCAGGAAAGCTGGGGAGGGACTTGGGACAAGGGCAGGGAGGGATGGGAGCAGGGGGAATGGATTGAAACTGGAAGAGGGGAGATTTAGGTTGGACATGAGGAGGAAATTCTTCTCTGTGAGGGCGGTGAGAGCCTGGCCCAGGTTGCCCAGGGAAGCTGTGGCTGCCCCATCCCTGGCAGTGTTGAAGGGCAGGTTGGATGGAGCTTGGAGCAGCCTGGAATGGTGGGAGGTGTCCCTGCCCATGCAGGGGGGTTGGAACTGGATGATCTTGAAGATCCCTTCCAACCCAAACCATTCCATGATTCCATGATGTGATGTGCACACTGTCCTCCCGTGCTCTGTCTCCTTCAGAAACCCCCACATGATCATGTATCTAATTCTTCCCCACTTCTCCCAGGGCTTCTTCCTTTAAATAACCAGATCTTCTTTTTTGCACACCATCATGATGCAGCCCCAGTATTGATCCAGGGCCATGGGGTCACCACTCAGCTTACCCTCATGATGCCACTGATTACTCTTCTTCCATCTTTCTTTCCTCCTACCCACCAGCCTGAAACACAGGGGATTGTCATGTAAATAAGTGCCCTAATTAGCACTGTTTTCAAACCATTTTGCCGTGAGGATCCCTCATGAGCAATGCCAGGAAATCAAGGTTTTTGTGGGAATAACTCCAGGAGGAGCCTGCTGGCCACTCCAGTTGGTTCAGTGCCTTAGGATCTGCTTATCTCCTCTGAAGAAAATGACTCATTGGTGTCAAGGATTAATAGCACTAAGTCCACCTGCTTCTCCTTGACTTCTTAGAGGTGACATCTTGCTAGAGTGTGGAAGGGGAAAAATCATTTCCCAGACTAGATGACTGGACTCAAAAGTGTGGCCACTCGTTGGCATCACCACTGAGTCACTTTGCCACAGTGTGTGGGGCTGTGAGATGGTTCTGATCTAAGCAGGACACTGGTGGAGAACAGAGCTCATGTTCCTCTGATCTTCAGGTCATTTTTTGTGCTTGGCTCCTTTCCTGTGAGTAGATTCTGTGTGTTCCCCATTTGTCTGCCTACGCTTGAGAAACTTCTGTCATTCCCTTGGAAATTGAGTTTCACACATTCCTCTGGATCATTCTGGACAAGCCTCATTCCTCCTCATTTTCCTTCCAGCACAGACCTCCCTGCTGCTCCTCCTTTTGCTTTGCAAACCAATCCATTCAAAGCAAAGAGCCCCCAAAACACTCCTGGCTGGGATTGCCAACAATTCAAGTTAAAAAAAAGGATCCATAGGGCATCTACATAACTATTTATTTTCAACATTCTTCCTTCACCTTGTCCCTGCCTCTTGCAAAGGAGGGAAGTTTTGCTCTTGGGCATCAAGTCATGAATTGATTTCAAGACCTTTGTTCCTTGCTCCTCCAGTGAATGCAAGAGACTGGGAAGTTTCATGTCCTTTTAGAAATAGGTCCCAGAGAAATTTTGCAGTGATGCTTTGAGGGAATTGCTTGGCAAGGTGCAGCTCAAAAGCATGGAGGACTCTGAGGAAAGGAAGGAAAAAGTCAGATTGATGCTTGTGTTTGCAGGGGGGGTTATGTAGAAACTCAGATGGTTTGGAGCATCACCCCCCTTTCTTGCCCAGTTGACCCCATCCCTTAACAAAACATCTTCATCCTTCAGTTTGAAGTCCCAGGCTCAGTTGGGCTGCTCTGTAAGTGTCCTGACACCAATCACTGAGCTCTTTTTAGGCTTGGCTTTGTGGTTTTTTACACATTAACCCCAAAATCACCTGCCTCCTTCTTTCAGCTGCCAAAGAATAATCCTTTCAGTTCATGCAGGACACATCCTAACAGTGGTGTGGAGAATCTTCCATCAAGTCAGTTCAAAACTGGTGCCTGGAGTCACACAATGTGATTTTTAATTCTGTGTTTTTCACCAATGCCCAGAGCTCCTGCCTGACACTCAGCAGTGAGTTCAACAGCATCCCTGGGGTCAGATACCATTGAAATAGCATTAATTGGATTCTTTGTACATTATGTTCATTCAGAGGGCTGTGAAACATTCTGCATTAACAGCTGAACTCATCTCCATCAGCTCTAAGGACACAGAGCCTTGTACAAAGCAACTGGCCCTGGCTCTGTGTGGATGGAAGTGTTTCTGTTGCCTTCACTGGAGCTGTGATTTTTGCCCTGTCTTCAAGGAAAATTAGGCAAATCACAAGGCTGGTTTTGGCTAACCAGGCACAGGGAAGGCTGAGAAGCACCAAACAGGCAAGAAATACTTCCCATAACTCAGAAGAAGATCATAGAATGTCTTGGGTTGGAAGGGACCTCTAAAGATCATCTAGTCCAACTCCCCTACAATAAGCAGGGACATCTCACACTAGACCAGGTTGCTCAGAGCCCCATCAAGCCTGATCTTGAGTGTTTCCAGGGATGGGGCCTCCACCATCTCTAGGCAAGCTCTTCCAGTGATCCACCACCCTCATATTAAAGAACTTCTTCCTCATGTCCAACCTAAATCCACCCTTCTGTAGCTTGAAACCATCACCCCTTTTCCTACTGTTACATGTTCTAGTGAACAGCTCTTCCCCATCCTTCTTACAGGCCCCTTTCAGGTATTGGAAGGTCACTGCAAGGTCCTCCTGGAGTCTTCTCTTCTCCAGGCTGAACAACTCCAACTGCCTCAGCCTGTCTTCATCAGAGAGGCTGCTCCAGCCCCCTGATCATTTTCCTTGCCCTCCTATGATTGATGAAGGGATTTTTACTCACATTTCTAAATCAAGTCGCTTCTGAGCTAATAGAATTCAGCCCCAGGAATCATATTTCTGAGAGGGGTAGGGAGGGGGAAAGTTAGTGTTATCAATTACTGAGAACAGAAAAATTTAACACAGGAGTTTTTGTAGTTGGGGAACCCCTGGAAGAGCAAACCCTGGACTATTCAGAGAGATCCTTCAGCATCCAAAGTCTTCACCCGTGGTAGCTCTCCTGCTCTTTGCACCTGCACCATTTTTCCTCCTTCAGTGAAAAAAAAAACCCTGCTCCTCAGAGTTTTATGAAAGAGCCAAGAGGTTTGGGGATGTTTTTTTTCAAGCCTTTTCCACCCTTGAATACAAAGTGCTGGTTGAGAAGTGTTGAGCAACCAAATCTTCCAGCTCTTTGTTGTACGACGGAGCTAGAACTTCGCACCGCGCTGCTTTGCTCTGCCCTTCTAGATCAGAGACACTTTCCCCCCCTCCCCGATAATTCCTTTCCCAAGGCTGCATATTTGCAGGAAGTAATGGAAAACAAACCACTTTTAGAGGAGTTATTGCCTTTTTAAAAGCACTAATTTCCTTGTGAAATTTATGCCTGCCAGCAGAGGCAGACGAGGAGCTCGGCAGGCGGCTCGAACGAGACAATTCATTAACTAGCGAGTGTACACATGCCATAAAAAAGCATTAATTCCCAAAATGAAAAACTAATAGAGTGTTTAGCCTGTTCTTTATCACTGGTGACAGTCTGTGCTCTCCTCATCATTAGTGTTTACTGAGGTGATGGGGGCTGCAGCCCAGCCTGCTTATCGCGCCGCTCGTCGCAAAGGAGGTCACGATGGTTTGTTCCCAGCACGGTGCCCTGTCCCCTCCTCCCACACTTGAATTCATCGTGGGGTGAAGGGAAAAGAGGCTTGGAAGGAAGCTCTCAAGGCCAACCTTCAGTTTTGTCCTGCTTTTCACAGGTTTTGGGCACAAGTTCTTCTCCACCCTCATCAGAACCTTGAGATTTGAAAGGGAAAATCCCTTCCTTAAGTATCTTCCTGTGGGGTCGTGGTTTCCTCTACTAGAAAATAGGATAAAGTAGTAGGAGTTTGTTCTGAGTAATATTAATGAGAAGCTGTTCCTTGAATTTCATCATGGGGTGAAAGGAAGAGAGGCATGGAAGGAAGTTCTCAAGGCCAACCTTCAGTTTTGCCTTGCTTTTCATAGTTTTTTTCCCAGCACGGTGCCCTGTCCCCTCCTCCCACACTTGAGTTTCATCGTGGGGTGAAGGGAAAACAGGCTTAGAAGGAAGCTCTCAAGGCCAACCTTCAGTTTTGTCCTGCTTTTCACAGGTTTTGGGCACAAGTTCTTCTCCACCCTCATCAGAACCTCAAGATTTGAAAGGGAAAATCCCTTCCTTAAGTATCTTCCCATGGGGTCGTGGTTTCCTCTACTAGAAAACAGGATGAAGTAGTAGGAGTTTGTTCTGACTACTGTGAATGAGAAGCTGTTCCTGAGCTTCTTTTTACTTCTGCTTGTCCTTTAAGTGTTGACATGACATGAATTTCCCCCTTCAGCATCAGTTTCACCAATGATCCCAGTAACAGGTGAGCTGGACCAGTGCTGAGTATTTAGATAAATCCATCACCCCATCTCTTGTTTGAAAGGTCCTGACCTCTTAAAGTATGTCCTTTCTTGCTATTTGCTTGGTTTTAACAAGAAGCCCTGTTTTCTCCTTATTTCTTTATTTTTTACCAATCAATGTGGTCAGCTGCCTGTGGTAAATATCTCATCTCTCAGAGCTTTGCAGGGGTCAGGGTCAAGGAGGAGGTTTGAGGCCATTGCTGGGGAGACTGTGCTTGGCTTAGGTGGGTGCTGGTTGTCATCAGCTCTGCTCATCAGCTCCCACTCTTCTCTGTAGAGAGATTTTGGGAGAATCAGGAATCATAGAATCACAGAATGGTTTGGGTTGGAAGGGACCTCCAAGATCATCCAGTTCCAACCCCCTGTATAGGCAGGGCCCCCCCCCACCATCCC
This sequence comes from Chaetura pelagica, assembly GCF_000747805.2. Lineage (NCBI taxonomy): Eukaryota > Metazoa > Chordata > Aves > Apodiformes > Apodidae > Chaetura > Chaetura pelagica. The sequence goes on from NW_009953316.1 coordinate 1,929,769, forward strand.
AGGCTGCTCCAAGCCCCATCCACCCTGCCCTTCAACACTGCCAGGGATGGGGCAGCCACAGCTTCCCTGGGCAACCTGGGCCAGGGTCTCACCACCCTCACAGGGAAGAATTTCCTCCTAATATCCAACCTAAACCTCCCCACTCCCAGTGCCCAGGGAGGGGCAATCTGCCTTCTAACAGGCTTTCACTTGCCTGGAAATGGTAGAAACAATCTGGTTTGGACACAGAAAGTTGCCTCTGAAAGAATCCTCTTTGGAAACACCAGTATTTTTCCATCTGACTCTCCTTACATAGCTCCTGGGGTGGGATGGAGGAGAAACACCACAAGGTCACAGCACAAATGGAGGGCAGCTTTGGTGACCAGGCCAGTTTTGGCCATTCCTGCCCCACACAACCAGCTGGCCCCTCCATGAGGTCACCAACTGCTTCTGTCTTCACCCCATGGGTGATCAGAGCAGCACCATCCACCAGGACAAGGATCTGCCTGAATTAAAAAGAACCCTTTCTCTCTATCCTCAGTCCTTCAAAAAACCCCACATAATCACATGTCTAGGTCTCCCTCACTCCTCCCAATGCTTTTTCCTTTAAATAACCAGATACTCTTCTCTTTGTTGCTGTCAAGAGGAGAGATTCTATATTTCAGTGGCATTTTCCCCTCATGATGCTAAAAGCTGTGGGAGCAGGAGACGTGGGGAGGTCAGAGCCTGAATGGCAGTGATGGATAAAAAGACATTATCCAGGTTTTACACACTGGGAACTAAAGCACAGAAGAGAAAGTGATGCATGAGATCCCCCAAAAGTCTCCAGCAGAGAGAGAAGACTTAACCCTGAGTCCCTGAAGGCAGAGCCCAGCACATCACCCAGAATCAATTTCTTTCTCCTTGTGTGTATTTGCAATTATTTTGGAGTTTCCTCTTCTGGAGAGGAAAGCAGTAAGAAATTAAAGTGTAAAAAGCTGTGAACTGGTCCCTGATGTTACCCGTGGGGCACAGCAAACATTTCATCCTGCATCCCTCTTCCAACTAAGAGGGTTGGTTGTATTTTTTCACCCCAGCAGAGCTCTCTGGGAGCTTCTCCCCTGCAAATCACACGGTGCTGGGTAAGGCCTGGGCATGTCAGAGGTTTATTTCTCATGTTCAGGTTGCACTGGAGCCACAACAGAGCCTGTGACCTCAGAGATTGATTCTTCTCCTTGCACTATTCAATCATCCCAGCCCCTCAGCAGTCCCTGGGCTCCAGCAGGGATTGGGCAGGACGTGCTGTCCTACACCTGGATCCGTCACAGAGGTTTATTTATGGGCAACAAGGCAGGTTTTGTTTCATATTCCAGAGTTCTGGTCATTTGCACCCATCGATTTACAAGGCACAGTCTGTCAAGAGGCACCAACGTGGCAGTGAATTGCAAAATGATTGAAGCCATTGGTGGCAATAAGTGTGTTCAGTTTTTCTCAGGTTTGATGGAACGAAATTCCCTTCTGCTTGGAGTGAGATCTTTTCACTGAATCCCAGAATCACCAAGGCTGGAAAAGACCTTTCAGATCATCAAGTCCAGCCTATGACCTGACACGACCACATCAGCCAGACCAGGGCACCAAGTGCCACATCCAGCCTGTCCTTGAACACCTCCAGGGATGGTGCCTCCACCACTTCCCTGGGTAGCCCATCCCAAGGTCTGAGCACCCTTTCCATGAGGAAGTGCTTCCTGATATCCAACCTAAGCCTCCCCTGGAGCAGCTTCAGGCCAGGCCCTCTTGTCCTGTCCCTGGTTGCCTGGAAAAAGAGCCCGACCCCACCTGCCTCCAACCTCCCTTCAGGTGGTTGTAGAGAGTGAGAAGGTCCCCCCTGAGTCTCCTCTTCTCCAGGCTGAACAAGCCCAGCTCCCTCAGCCTCTCCTCATCAGCCTTTCCCTCCAGCCCCTTCCCCATCCTCGTTGTCTCCCCTGGACCTGCTCCAGCACCTCCAGCTCCTTCTTGCAGTGAGGGGCCCAGAGCTGGACACAGGGCTGGAGCTGAGGCCTCCCCAGGGCTGAGCACAGGGGGACAATCAGCTTGCAGCAAGCCAGAAGAAATCCCAAACAAGCCCATGATTCTTATCTGGCACCATGTGGAGATCACTTAAAACAAGTGAAATTCCTCTGTTCAGGCTGGGAGGTGATCAGGGCCAGTGGAGCAAGGGGTTGGCCACCCCTTCCCCAGCCACTGGGCATTCTGTTGGCCCAGGAGGACTGATGCTCAACTTGGTATGAATGGGTTATGAAGGAGGAGGAGGGGAAGAAGCAGTGGATGGCTGCTGATCTGCTGGGCTGCTCTTCCAGCATTCCAGTTTGAGATGCCTCCCTCTTTAAGCTCAGAGTGTGCTCAGGGGGGTTTCATGTCCATGCAACGCAGGGTCCCCCTTTGCCCATGGAACTGGCCAACTCCAAAGCCAGCTCCAAATTACATTTTTCATTCAAGGCCCTTTAATGATGTGGGTTCTGATTGTTTTTTTGCTGCCACAGCTCCTTCTGTGGGCTTTGTTGCCAGGGATGATGGATTTAAACTGTCTCCAGTGAGACTTAAAGAAATGGGAATGACTCATTGACTGTGAAATGGTCCTTTCTAGATGTCCAGAGGAGAAAGGAAGATAGATGGGTTCTGAAAGGCTTCCTTGGACCTCAAAAAGGGACTTCAGTGTCCTCATGGTGCATGGGAGAAATGGGGACTCTGAACACCCAGATGGAGTTCAGTGCTCTGGGCTTTAAAACACGGAGCAGATCGTCCCCGTCTCCCTCCTCTTCTTATCTCCACGGCCAAATAGAATTACAGCTTGACTGAAATTGCTGTAAATGAATTCTGGAGAGTAGGAAAACGGTGTGTGTGTATATCTCTGCTGCAGAAATGAGCTGACTCTGGCATTTTTGGGTGATGGGTCCATCCATCTCCACAGCCTGCAGGGAGGCAGCAGCGCTGGGGCGCTCGAACCCGGGGCTGGAGAGATAATTCTTTCCCCCCTCATAACCAAGGTGAGGTTTCCTGCTTTCTGCTGTGGCCCAATAAGCACCCCTAGACCTTGATCCTGCATGATCCAAAAGTTCTGCCCCCCTCCAGGGAAGGAAATGTCCCTGGGAGGTCTCCCAGCTGGAAGGTGGGTGGCAGCTGGACAAATAGATCTTCCAAATCACCTTCCTGGAATCATCTCTTTACACTGGGAGCTGAAAATTAGAGGCTGTGTAAATAAATCCATCACCCCCTTGCTGATAGTTCCATTTTCTTTGTGGTAAAAGCCTCAGTGAGCAGGGAGGGGCTGAGGGAAAGGTTGGGATGTGCTGGGGAGGTGGCATCCCAGTTATTCCCACTCACCCTGGGTGGATTGTCGCTCTCATTTCTCTCTTGACTTCTCCGGTTCATTATTTCCAGCAGTATTTGCCAGGCTGTGGATTTCTCTGCCACGTTCCTTGGTTAAAATAAAGAAAGGAAGAAAGGGGGAGAGAGAGAGAAAGAGAGAGAGAGAGAGAGAGAGAGAGAGAGAGAGAGAGAGAGAGAGAGAGAGAGAGAGAGAGAGAGAGAGAGAGAGAGAGAGAGAGAGAGAGAGAGAGAGAGAGAGAGAGAGAGAGAGAGAGAGAGAGAGAGAGAGAGAGAGAGAGAGAGAGAGAGAGAGAGAGAGAGAGAGAGAGAGAGAGAGAGAGAGAGAGAGAGAGAGAGAGAGAGAGAGAGAGAGAGAGAGAGAGAGAGAGAGAGAGAGAGAGAGAGAGAGAGAGAGAGAGAGAGAGAGAGAGAGAGAGAGAGAGAGAGAGAGAGAGAGAGAGAGAGAGAGAGAGAGAGAGAGAGAGAGAGAGAGAGAGAGAGAGAGAGAGAGAGAGAGAGAGAGAGAGAGAGAGAGAGAGAGAGAGAGAGAGAGAGAGAGAGAGAGAGAGAGAGAGAGAGAGAGAGAGAGAGAGAGAGAGAGAGAGAGAGAGAGAGAGAGAGAAAGGAAGGAAGGAAGGAAGAAAGAAAGAAAGAAAGAAAGAAATTTTTATCTCCTCTTACATTTATTTTTTTCCTTTCAGACTAGACCTGAAGGGGTGTTTAACTCTAGGAGCAAATCCAAACCTGGGCGTGGGTTCCTCTTTCAGAGCAGGTCTGGTTTTTTTGCTCTACAAACAGCAGCAGGTGACATTTACTTAATCAGTCTCCATCAAAATGGAAAGTTTATTGTCAACAGTTCCTTGGTGATGCACAAATCCTTCTGTGCAGGGCACCTGGTAAAGTGTTGCTTGTGGAGCAGATGTTAGTCTAAGAAAGGAGAGAAGATGTTCCTCAAAGGCAGCAGATAAGACACCTCCAGTGTTCAGGTCGATCACAGAACAGCTTTGAGCTGAACATCTGAAGCAAGCATGGAAAGAAACCCAAAAAAGCAGCTGTGGCAGAGCACAAGGGTATTCCCTGGGGAGTCTGGGGAAGGACTTTTTGCAAGGGTGTGGAGTGATGGGACAAAGGGGAAGAGTTTCATCCTGAAAAGGGAGATTTAGATGAGATATTAGGGAGAAATTCTTCACAATGAGGGTGGTTGGATGCTGCCCAGTGGCCCAGGTTGCCCAGAGAAGCTGTGGCTGCCCCATCCCTGGAGGTCTGCAAGACCAGGTTGGATGGGGCTTGGAGCAGCCTGGGCTGGTGGGAGGTGTCCCTGCCCATGCAGGGGGGTTGGAACTGGATGATCTTGAAGATCCCTTCCAACCTTCACCATTCTGTGATTCTATGATTCTATGACATGGTCAGTGGTGGCCTTGGCAGTGCTGGGTTAACAGTTGGGCTTGGTGATCTGAAAGGTCTTTTCCAACCCAAACAATTCCTTGGTTCTGGGAAGATGAATGCCAGGGCTGGGGAACTCCTCAAGGCACAGAGTCATGTTGGCACATGAAGAATCAAACAAAAAACCATCAGAGGATGAGTTGATGCTGGAAATTAGATCCCAAACTTGAACTTCACTGTTTAAAAAGTGCAGGGTCCAGTTACTGTGATTGAATATAAGGGATGAAGGCTGCAGAGTTAGAGCTGCACGGACACCTCTCCAAGAGAGGTGATGCTCTCTTGGGCATAAACTCCAGGTGTTTTTTTAAAGGAGGCCTCAATGAGAGGGAAACAGTTGGTCCTTGACCAGCTTGACCTGTTGTCTGCTTTTAATTGCTTTACTGTCTATAAAGAGCTGTGTTTTATTAGCAGGAACCAAGAAAACCTTCCAAATGCCTCCAAAGGGATAAGGGCAGGTAAAAACCCACTTGAGATCCATGGGGAGGACTATGGTGACCAAAAAGGACCATCTTGTTGGTGCCATGTATTGGCTCCTGAGCAGCTCTTCTTTCACTCCAGTCAGAGCAAGAGAAATGTTCCTGGATCCTCCAGCTACAGAGCAATATCTTCCCAAGCAAATGTATTCTAGTGGTTGATGAAACCCCTCAGATTCCCTCTGGGGTTTAATCAAATTGCAGCAGCAGTTTGTTGCTTCATACACTCCTGAATTCTCTGTTATTCCTCAGCCAAAGGTGGGAGTGGACAGAGCTGTTCAGGGTGGAAGCAGACAAGATGCTGAGCAGCCTTGATGGAGGATGTCACAAATTTGTACTCTCTTCTCTTGCTAGCTGTGTCTCCTGGCCAGGACAGCCATGCCAGTATGGAACACCTTCCTGCATCTGAGCAGATCCTGCAAACCCTGGGTGAGCTGGCCAGGTCTTTCCAAGAGATGGCTGATCGTTGCCTGCTGGTCCTGCATTTGGAAGTCAGGTAAAAACCCTGGATTCATGGATTCTGGGTGAGTCTGGGAGCCTAAAGGTTCAGGTGGTGTCCAGGGTACATATTGTGGCACCTGAGACAGATTCATTGCCTGCTGCGGCATCAAAGGGCAGTCCAGAAATGCCAGATTCCATCACCACAAATGGCAAAATGGGGGATGGAGGTGGGATACTGGGAGTGGAATTTCCTGGGCAGGTCTGTGTCTGGTGTGTCAGAGACCAGGACAAATGGGGCTGGGGGATGCTTTGCCATTAGAAAACTGCACAATGGGGTTTTAATAGTCTAACAGGTGTTTGCACATATATTAACCACCTATTAACCACCACATATATTAATCTTTGGATTGCAAAGAAGAGCTTTTCTTCCTGCTTTTTCAAATAGTAACAGAAACTTTGAAACCAGCTGGATTGTTTCTTTCAAGGGAAGGATTGTTTTGTGATGTCTCTGACTTCAGATGCAAAGTCCTAAGGCAGCAAACCCCTTTCTTCAGGCTGCCAGTCCCCTGGGGCTGGGAAGACTTTTCTCCCTTCTGTATTGGATCAGCCAGGTGGATTTTCATGGCTCATCTTTTCTCTGAAGCATCAGGTGGGAGCAGATCAGGCAAGGAGACTTGATGGACCTTCAGTTTGTTCTGCTGTGACATATCCTGAGCCACCTTGTGTCCTTGGCAGAGCTCTGGTGAAGTCACTGTGCAGCTTTAAAAATAAACACAACACATCAGTTATGGTCAGCAGCCCTTCAACCTGCCATCCATCATCTGCTGGCCACTTGGTGGCAGGGATCACAGATGAGCTGGGCTTGGAAGGAGTAGAGGAAAAGATGGGTAAGGTATGGAAAAAAGATGGGTAAGGTATAGAAAAACACATGGTTAAGGTATGGAAAAACAGATGGTTAAGGTATGGAAATGGAGCAGCTTTCCAGCTCTGATGTAAAGGGAGGTGATACCTGAGGTCACCCAGAGCCATGGTGTGGGCACCAGCCTAAAAGGGTTTCTGGCCTCAGTCCTCTGTGGCTTTGCCCTCACCCGTGGGTGAAGCAGAAATAATTGCCAAGGTAATTCAGGAGAAAATATTGCTGTCATTTTAGAGCAGATCTTGTCCTCCAGTGCTCTGACAGGAGCCCCAGTTTGATGCTATAGATGCACCAAAGCGTGGTGCTCTGCAATGGGTAGAGAGGGTTGAGGATTCTTTAAGGATTCCTTGAGGATTCCCTGAGGAAAGGATTCCTGCCAACAACCAGGACAATCCCCAGCAGGGCAGGAGCTTCCCCATATCCATCACTCTGCCTTTTCAAGCACTGCAGAAGAAATCCCAGACCCCCTGGTGGTTGGGACAGGTTTCTCTGAGGTTCCTACAGCTACCACTGGTGGGTTTCCTTCAGGTTCTGACACCAGCTCCCTGGCTCCCATTGCCCAGGTGTGTAGGACAAGGTGTGTTCATTCCCAAGAACCCCATCCAGGCACTCAGAGCACATTTGGAAAGAGGGATCTATCCAGCCTCTTGTTGGTTATGGTGTGAGAAAACCCCAGCCAAGAGCAAAGAGGTTTTGAGACAATTGCAGTGATTCCCAAATCTGTTGGTGCCTTCAGATGATGAACCATTAATTTTGTTACAACTAACTGTGGGGTTTGAAGTCACTTCATGTCTGTTACAGTTGGGGAGGGACTTCTTACTTGGGCTTGTAGTGAGAGGATGAGGGGGGATGGATTAAAACTGGAAGAGGGGAGATTTAGGTTGGACATTAGGAAGAAATTCTGGGCTGTGAGGGTGGGGAGAGCCTGGCCCAGGTTGCCCAGAGAAGCTGTGGCTGCCCCATCCCTGGCAGTGTTGAAGGGCAGGTTGGATGGGGCTTGGAGCAGCCTGGGCTGGTGGGAGGTGTCCCTGCTCATGCAGGGGGGCTGGAACTGGATGATTTTTAAGGTCCCTTCCAACCCAACCCATTCCATGATTCTATGAAAAAGCCCTACATGGAATTATAAAGGAGCAGGCACTGAAGAGTAAAGACAGATGTTTTCACTCTTGGAATTGCCCTGAATTGAACTTTGGCCACCTCAAAGATGTTTCCAGGAGGATGGGGGTCATGACAGCCAGGACATACCCAGCCCAGCTTTGCCCAGCCCAGCTCCCTGCTGGTCAAGCCAGTCCAGTGTGACCTTCCTGTCTCAGTGTGCTGATCCTGACACCTGCTTCCAGTGCAGGAGACATTTCACGCAGACATCAGCTTGGCCACGTTTCTCTGACAGATCCAATTCAGAAGAACCCACCCAACTCACTCCTCTTGAGTGAAACCCAAGAATTACAAAAATGGAAGGAGTTTTGCTTTCCACTTTTCTGGGCAAAGCCCTTTCCTCCTCAGCTTTGAGAGAAACCACTTGATTGCAGCTTTTTGCAGAACCCCAAGAGGTGACTTGGATGCACAGAACTTCTCCTTCAGTGGAGGGATGATGGTTGGGCACCTGGTCTACCAGGCAGGTGAACAGAAAAGAAAAATGTTGTTAAATTCCTGGGAACGGACACAGCCTTGGCCTGCTAAGGATCATGTCACAGAGTCATCAGGGTTGGAAGGCACCTCTGGAGATCATCTAGTCCAACCCCCCTGCTAGAGCAGGATCACCTACAGCAGATCACACAGGAACACATCCAGACAGGTTTTGAATGTCTCCAGAGAAGGAGGCTCCACCACCTCCCTGGGCAGCCTGTCCCAGGGCTCTGTCACCCTCCCAGGAAACAAGTTCTCCCTGATGTTCAGCTTGAGCCTCCTGTGCTCCAGCTTGTGCCCATTGCCCCTTGTCCTGTCACTGGGCACTGATGAGGAGAGTCTGGCCCCATCCTGCTCTGTAGATATTGATCAGCACTGATGAGAACCCCCCTCAGCCTCCTCCTCTCCAGGCTGAGCAGCCCCAGATTCCTCAGCCTTTCCTCACAGGGCAGATGCTCCAGTTCCCTGATGATCCTTCTTGGCCCTGCACTGGACTCTTCCCAGCAGTTCCTCATGTCCCCTGGCTCACTCCTCCTGCCAGTCTACACCTTTATGGTACACAGAAGGGGTTTTATGAGCACTGGTGTCCAAGAGCTACTGAACCAGCATGTCTGAGGTTGGGGAACCAGGTGAAAAGGCTCTTGACCACTTTACTGGGACGATGTAGGTCAGACCTGTTAATTAAAAGTCCTTTGTCGTGACCTGTCAAGATGAGATCATGACCTGCCAAGGGGAGAATGTGTTTAAAACAGACAGAACCACCCATTTCTTAGAATTTTGGTTATTTCCTTGAACGTTGGAAGGATGATGAGGCAACACCCCCTCGGACACGCCGCCGGTTCGCGGCAACACCCGTCGACACGTTAACACCAGGATTGTTGGGTTGTACCATCTCTCTCTTCTCTCTCACAGAGTTCATTGCTTCCACTACCTGATCCCACTGGCCAAACAAGGGAATTATGCCATCGTTGCCAACGTGGAGAGCATGGACTATGACCCTCTGGTGGTGAGGCTCAACAAGGACATCAGCGCCATCGAGGAGGCCATGAGCGCCAGCCTCCAGCAGCACAAGTTCCAGTACATCTTTGAAGGTCAGGCCCTTACCAGGAGAGTTTCATCCTTACAAAGTGTTTTCTCACTCTCACCCCAAAGCCCAACACTGTTCCTCTGAGGGGGGGTGGGTAAGGCAGACTGTGATCCTGTTGCCACTTAGAGCAGATTGAAAAGTTGAGACTCATGCAGACCCGGGGCACTCAAACCCCCTGTTGCTTCCACAGCATTTCTGAGGGTGTGTGGCTGAGCAGGAGAATCACAGAATTATCTGGGTTGGAAAAGACCTTTGAGATCCCCCACTCCAACCATTAACCCAGCCCTGCCAAGGCCACCCCTGCCCCATGTCCCTCAGCACCATCTCCAGGGCTTGGAAACCCCTCCAGGGATGGGGACTCCCCCCCTGCCCTGGGCAGCCTGGGCCAGGCCCTGACAACCCTTGCCAGGCAGGAATTGTTCCCCAGATCCAACCTCAACCTCCCCTGGCACAACTTGAGGCCGTTCCCTCTTGTCCTGTCCCTTGTTCCTGGGGAGCAGAGCCCGACCCCCCTGGCTCCAACCTCCTCTCAGGCAGCTGCAGAGCCAGAAGGTCTCCCCTCAGCCTCCTTTGCTCCAGGCTCAACCCCCCCAGCCCCCTCAGCTGCTCCTCACAAGTTCTCCAGACCCCTCTCCTTGTCCTCCAGACCCTTCATTTTTTTGATTCCCCAGTTCTCCTTCCAAACACACATGCTTCAGTTCAGCTGGCAAAGCCCTTTCCTCCTCAGCTTTGAGAGAAACCACTTGATTGCAGCTTTTTGCAGAACCCGAAGAGGTGACTTGGATGCACAGAACTTCTCCTTCAGTGGAGGGATGATGGTTGGGCACCTGGTCTACCAGGCAGGTGAACAGAAAAGAAAAATGTTGTTAAATTCCTGGGCACAGACACAGCCTTGGCCTGCTAAGGATCATGTCATAGAGTCATCAGGGTTGGAAGGCACCTCTGGAGATCATCTAGTCCAACCCCCCTGCTAGAGCAGGATCACCTACAGCAGATCACACAGGAACACGTCCAGACAGGTTTTGAATGTCTCCAGAGAAGGAGACTCCACCACCATCACACAGGAACACATCCAGACAGGTTTTGAATGTCTCCAGAGAAGGAGGCTCCACCACCTCCCTGGGCAGCCTGTCCCAGGGCTCTGTCACCCTCCCAGGAAACAAGTTCTCCCTGATGTTCAGCTTGAGCCTCCTGTGCTCCAGCTTGTGCCCATTGCCCCTTGTCCTGTCACTGGGCACTGATGAGGAGAGTCTGGCCCCATCCTGCTCTGTAGATATTGATCAGCACTGATGAGAACCCCCCTCAGCCTCCTCCTCTCCAGGCTGAGCAGCCCCAGATTCCTCAGCCTTTCCTCACAGGGCAGATGCTCCAGTTCCCTGATGATCCTTCTTGGCCCTGCACTGGACTCTTCCCAGCAGTTCCTCATGTCCCCTGGCTCACTCCTCCTGCCAGTCTACACCTTTATGGTACACAGAAGGGGTTTTATGAGCACTGGTGTCCAAGAGCTACTGAACCAGCATGTCTGAGGTTGGGGAACCAGGTGAAAAGGCTCTTGACCACTTTACTGGGACGATGTAGGTCAGACCTGTTAATTAAAAGTCCTTTGTCGTGACCTGTCAAGATGAGATCATGACCTGCCAAGGGGAGAATGTGTTTAAAACAGACAGAACCACCCATTTCTTAGAATTTTGGTTATTTCCTTGAACGTTGGAAGGATGATGAGGCAACACCCCCTCGGACACGCCGCCGGTTCGCGGCAACACCCGTCGACACGTTAACACCAGGATTGTTGGGTTGTACCATCTCTCTCTTCTCTCTCACAGAGTTCATTGCTTCCACTACCTGATCCCACTGGCCAAACAAGGGAATTATGCCATCGTTGCCAACGTGGAGAGCATGGACTATGACCCTCTGGTGGTGAGGCTCAACAAGGACATCAGCGCCATCGAGGAGGCCATGAGCGCCAGCCTCCAGCAGCACAAGTTCCAGTACATCTTTGAAGGTCAGGCCCTTACCAGGAGAGTTTCATCCTTACAAAGTGTTTTCTCACTCTCACCCCAAAGCCCAACACTGTTCCTCTGAGGGGGGGTGGGTAAGGCAGACTGTGATCCTGTTGCCACTTAGAGCAGATTGAAAAGTTGAGACTCATGCAGACCCGGGGCACTCAAACCCCCTGTTGCTTCCACAGCATTTCTGAGGGTGTGTGGCTGAGCAGGAGAATCACAGAATTATCTGGGTTGGAAAAGACCTTTGAGATCCCCCACTCCAACCATTAACCCAGCCCTGCCAAGGCCACCCCTGCCCCGTGTCCCTCAGCACCATCTCCAGGGCTTGGAACCCCCTCCAGGGATGGGGACTCCCCCCCTGCCCTGGGCAGCCTGGGCCAGGCCCTGACAACCCTTGCCAGGCAGGAATTGTTCCCCAGATCCAACCTCAACCTCCCCTGGCACAACTTGAGGCCGTTCCCTCTTGTCCTGTCCCTTGTTCCTGGGGAGCAGAGCCCGACCCCCCTGGCTCCAACCTCCTCTCAGGCAGCTGCAGAGCCAGAAGGTCTCCCCTCAGCCTCCTTTGCTCCAGGCTCAACACCCCCAGCTCCCTCAGCTGCTCCTCACAAGTTCTCCAGCCCCTTCTCCTTCTGCTCCAGCCCCTTCCCCAGCTCCGGGGCCCTTCCCTGGACACGCTCCAGCCCCTCCAGGTCCTTCTTGTCCTGAGGGGCCCAGCCCTGACCCCAGGATTCCAGGTGCCCCCTCCCCAGTGCCCAGCACAGGGGGACCATCCCTGCCCTGCTCCTGCTGCCCACCCCAGTGCTGACACAGAATCACAAGTGCTGGGAAGGACAGCAGAAAGCTGGTGGAGATGTGGGGCAGCTGCTCCTCAGGAAGCCTTGGGCACGTGTGTGCATCCCAAGCACAGCTCCATTGCAGAGCAGCCCCTGTCTGCAATGGACTCGTTCCATTTCTAAAATTACATTTAGAGAACATTAGCTCTTCTGATGTCTCATCTGTCCTGATTACCTTGGAGAATATAAATCATGTCTTGGTTCATCTCCCCTGTGTTTGCTGGTGGCACTGACACACAGTTCTCTTGCCCGTGTCCTTTTATGTGGTCGTTGAGGAGGTGGAGCCTGGAGATGCACCCATGGCCCACTATAATATGTCTGCAGGGATGGAGGTTCTGCAAACCCAGCTGGCCTTGTTTTGGCTACTTCCTACTGCTCCTGGAGAAGGCTTTTGATGTCTGTCTCCTTCCCCCTGTACCCACGGAGCTCCTGGTGTTTGCTGAGCTGTGTGACTCTGTGGCAGAGGGAGTGACTGGAGCACATGGTAGAGCCCAGGTCTGCTGTGTCTGTTCCAGGAGACAATCAAATGGCTCCAGACAGAGCCTTGAGAACTCTTTGCACCTTGCTGAGCCAGAAGGTTGAGATTCATACATATGGTCTTCATGAAATGTTGGTATCTCTTTAGCCCAGTGTTGGGTTTAACCATATACCCTGTGCAGGAACAAATGTTCTTAATCCAGGCTTTGAATTGATATCTAGTCATGTACAGACCTGGGAACTGACTGAATTAGGCTGGGTTTTCCTACCTGGAATGCAGGGTGAATGGATCCATCAATCTGGGGGTGGCTGTGACTTTTGTCATAGAATCATAGAATCACAGAATCACAGGGGTTGGAAGGGACCTCTGAAGATCATCAAGTCCAACCCCCCTGCCAGAGCAGGAACACCCAGGGCAGATCACACAGGAACGTGTCCTCATGGGTCTGGAAAGTCTCCAGAGAAAGAGACTCCACCACCTCTCTGGGCAGCCTGGCCCAGGGCTCTGTCACCCTCACTGCAAAGACGTTTCTCCTCACATTGAGGTGGAACTTCCTGGGCTGTCACTTGGTGCCGTTTCCCCCCATCCTATCACAGGCACCACTGAAAAGAGACTGGCCCATCTTAACACCCACCCTTCAGATATTTATAGCCATTAGTAGGGTCCCCTCTCTGTCTTCTCTTCTCTAGACTGAACAGCCCCAGGTCTCTCAGCCTTTCCTCATCAGACAGATGTTCCAGCCCCTCAATCACCCTCGTAGCCTCTGTTGGACCCTCTCCAGTAGATCCCTGTCCCTCTGGAACTGGGGAGCCCAGAACTGGACACAATACTCCAAGTGAGGTCTCACCAGGGCAGAGTAGAAGGGGAAGAGAACCTCCCTTGACCTGCTGGCCACACTGTTCTTAATACATCCCAAGATACCATTGGCCCTCTCGGCCACAAGGGCACCTTGTTGTCCCATGGAGAACTTGTTGTCTACCAGGACCCCAAGGTCCTTCTCCACGGGGCTGCTTTCTAGCAGATCAACCCCTAATCCACATCAGTGCCTGGTGTTTTTAGTCCCCAGGTGCAGGACTCTACACTTACTCTTGTTGAACCTCATTAGGTTCCTCTTTGCCCAGCTCTCCAGCCTTTGAGCAGCTGGCTGTGTCCTTCAGCAGCAGAGGAATGATGGAGCCATCCTTCAGGCACAAGAAACTGTTCAGGACTGTTCAGAGAGAGGTTGTGCATCAAGTGCATTCAAATGCAGATCATTTCTGCTCTTGTGGACTCTGGGTTTACCAGGGAAACCCACCACCTTTGATAACAGATGAAAATCCTATCATGTTGTAGGAGCAGGAGTGGTCCATGGCACTGCCCAGAGAGAGGGACTGAAGAGAGACATTATGCAAAGCCTGATTATCAGTCTGGAAGTGCCCTGGAAATACCAAGGGCTGTGAGAATGCAGCTTTGATTTTTTTTGTAGTGTTTGGGGGTGTTTAGGTGTTTTTACCAAAGAAGGAAACCTTGAGGAAAGTCCTCCTGAAATGCACAGGGCTGGTTCCACCTACAATCCAGTGGGTCTCCTGCTCCAGTTCACATGGACCACGTGCTGGTTTTATCACAGGTTTTTTTTATTGTCTGTTTCCCCTCTCACCCTTGCAGGTCTGGGTCACCTTATCTCCTGCATCCTCATCAATGGTGCCCACTACTTCAAACGCATCAGTGAATCTGGCATCAAGAAGATGTGCAGGAACATATTCATCCTCCAGCAAAACCTGACCAACATCACCATGTCACGTGAGGCTGACCTGGACTTTGCAAGGTAAGCAGGGAGAGCCCCACGTTGTGTTTGCTACTGTTCCAATGTCCACGTGTTCAGAGGTAGCTCATTCCAAAAGCTCCACCACTCGTGCCTGCACCTGGAGGGATATTGAGCTCAACCCATGGAGTTTGAATTGTATTGTTCAGTTTCCCTGGTGTTCAGAGGGTCATGGATTGAGTTCATGAGCTCACTGAGCACAAGCTGAAAGTGAAGGTCCCACCAAACTCTCTGTGCTTGGGGCTTCCTGTTGGTGTGGTTCTCCTGAGACCAAAACTCAGGCAAGGAAGGACTTCTACGTATAGATTGGGTGGAACTTAAACAGGATGCAGCATAATCTGGAGCCTCCAACCTAAGGACATGGAGCTGTTGGAGAGAGGCCAGAGGAGGCCACAGAGATGCTGGGAGGGCTGGAGCAGCTCTGCTCTGGAGACAGGCTGGGAGAGTTGGGGTGTTGAGCCTGGAGAAGAGAAGGCTCCAGGGAGACTTTATTGCAGCCTTTAAACACTTCAGGGAGGCCTATGAGAACCTTGGGGACAGACTTTGGAGAAGGGCCTGTAGTGGGAGGACAAGGGGTGATGGTTTTAAGCTGTAAGAGGGGAAATTTAGCCTGGTTATCAGGAAGAAATGTTTTATGAGGATGGTGAGACCCTGACAGGTTGCTCAGCAAGGTCGCAGATGCCCCATCCTTGGCACCATCAAAGCTTAGGTTGCATGGGGCTCTGAGCAACCTGACCCAATTGAAGATGTCCCTGAGGGTTAGACTAGATGACCTTGAAAAGTCCCTTCCCACCAAACCATTCTGTGATTCTATTGGCCTCTCCTCTGGGCCAGCAACTGGTGCAGCTGAGCCCAGGAAACAGTCAAAGGAAGAACCTGGAACTTGCCAGTGAAGGCCTATGGTTAAAATGGCAGAGGTTTGTGTGACACTTGGATCTGACCCACCACAAGCACTGGCAATGGATGGTGTCACCCTTTGGCCATTGCTCTTGGAGGCTGAATTATGGTAGATTCATGAGTCCCTGGGATGAGGGAGAGCAGGGATGAGCAAGAGCCTTATTTACTCACTCAGATGGGGAATGATCTCATCATTGAATTAATTTCTTCATAATAACATTGACATGGAGAAGTTATAAATGCTGAGGCCTGGAGGAGGGGGAGAGAGGGAGATGAAAACCCATTACCAGCTCTCCAAGGAGCAGAATTCCCAAATTCAATCTTTCCATTTTTTGAAATGATTTCTTTTTTATTTTTTTTTCCCCCCCTGATCTGTTGAAATGCTCCATGAATGAGCCCACTTTTGGGGGGGGGGCAGAAGAGAGCTTGAGCACGTGCTGCCTGCAGCTGGCACCCAAATAATGAATCCCAGGAACTGCTGGAGGCAGGCACAGCTCACCTGGCCATCTTCTGGAGAGGTCTTTGTGGTAAAGGGGTGAGGAGTCATGGAGCTCTGGCTTGTAGTGCAGCATAATCTGGAGCCTCCAACCTAAGAACATGGAGCTGTTGGAGAGAG
>NW_009953316.1:1945871-1956485 GCF_000747805.2 Chaetura pelagica
TGGGGTGTTGAGCCTGGAGAAGAGAAGGCTCCAGGGAGACTTTATTGCAGCCTTTAAACACTTCAGGGAGGCCTATGAGAACCTTGGGGACAGACTTTGGAGAAGGGCCTGTAGTGGGAGGACAAGGGGTGATGGTTTTAAGCTGTAAGAGGGGAAATTTAGCCTGGTTATCAGGAAGAAATGTTTTATGAGGATGGTGAGACCCTGACAGGTTGCTCAGCAAGGTCGCAGATGCCCCATCCTTGGCACCATCAAAGCTTAGGTTGCATGGGGCTCTGAGCAACCTGACCCAATTGAAGATGTCCCTGAGGGTTAGACTAGATGACCTTGAAAAGTCCCTTCCCACCAAACCATTCTGTGATTCTATTGGCCTCTCCTCTGGGCCAGCAACTGGTGCAGCTGAGCCCAGGAAACAGTCAAAGGAAGAACCTGGAACTTGCCAGTGAAGGCCTATGGTTCAAATGGCAGAGGTTTGTGTGACACTTGGATCTGACCCACCACAAACACTGGCAATGGATGGTGTCACCCTTTGGCCATTGCTCTTGGAGGCTGAATTATGGTAGATTCATGAGTCCCTGGGATGAGGGAGAGCAGGGATGAGCAAGAGCCTTATTTACTCACTCAGATGGGGAATGATCTCATCATTGAATTAATTTCTTCATAATAACATTGACATGGAGAAGTTATAAATGCTGAGGCCTGGAGGAGGGGGAGAGAGGGAGATGAAAACCCATTACCAGCTCTCCAAGGAGCAGAATTCCCAAATTCAATCTTTCCATTTTTTGAAATGATTTCTTTTTTATTTTTTTTCCCCCCCTGATCTGTTGAAATGCTCCATGAATGAGCTCACTTTTTGGGGGGGGGCAGAAGAGAGCTTGAGCACATGCTGCCTGCAGCTGGCACCCAAATAATGAATCCCAGGAACTGCTGGAGGCAGGCACAGCTCACCTGGCCATCTTCTGGAGAGGTCTTTGTGGTAAAGGGGTGAGGAGTCATGGAGCTCTGGCTTGTAGTGCAGCATAATCTGGAGCCTCCAACCTAAGAACATGGAGCTGTTGGAGAGAGGCCAGAGGAGGCCACAGAGATGCTGGGAGGGCTGGAGCAGCTCTGCTCTGGAGACAGGCTGGGAGAGTTGGGGTGTTGAGCCTGGAGAAGAGAAGGCTCCAGGGAGACCTTAGAGCACCTTCCAGTGCCTGAAGGGGATCCAGGAAAGCTGGGGAGGGACTTGAGACAAGGGCAGAGAGGGATGGGAGCAGGGGGAAGGGTTTCCAGCTGGCAGAGGGAGCTGGAGCTGAGATGTGAGGGAGAAATTCTGGGCTGTGAGGGTGGGGAGACCCTGGCCCAGGTTGCCCAGAGAAGCTGTGGCTGCCCCATCCCTAGGGGTGTTGAAGGGCAGGTTGGATGGGGCTTGGAACAGCCTTTTCAGCACAAACATCCACAGAGGTGACAGGGTTGTCCCATTTACCTCCAATGATTGCATGGGGACAACTGGAAAATGCCACCAGGGACCATCTCCAGTGGCACAGCTGGATTTGAGAAGGTGCTTTAGGTCAGAGCCCAGTCCTGGTTCAGATGCTCAGCCTTCAGGGCTCCTCTCCAGCTCCTACTTGACAGGCAGGGGATTTTTTTTGTCTGGTTATACAGGAGCAGGAGAGATTTGTGCCTCCTGCCTAAGGCTGAGGCCGGTCCAGACCAGAGGGATAAGCAGGAACTTGCTGCCATCTACTGGGTGCTGCAGAGGGAAGGGGAAGCCAGTGTGCATTAGAGATTCCTCAGACATCCCATGGCTCTGAGAAGTCCTCTTCATTGCCAAATGTCACTGCTTTTTCTTCTGGTTTCATTCTTGACAGCTGCAGAAGCAGCAGGTTGGGTTTGCTCCCTGGGTGCCCACATTGCCCGAGGATGGAGTTGGTCGACGGAAGCCACCTTTGAGAGCCATGCTGGATGTTTCACAAGTGTGTGTTGAGCCCCATGTCCAACATATCCTGACTTGGATCCCCTTGGTGCAGGGGTGGGCTGCTGTGCTGCTCTCAGGTGTCCCTGCAGTGCTCCTGAGATGCTCCTCTGCTGCCTGCCTTCACTTCTGGTTCAGAACTAGATGAGAAGGGCATCTCAGATGTTCTCCCTTGGGTCTGCTCTCAAGCCAAGAGAAAATTTGGGGTGTTTCAGACCATAGGATCACAGAATGGTTTGGGAGGGAAGGGACCATAAAGATTATCTAATTCAAACCTCCCTGCCATGGGCAGGGACACCTCCCACCATTCCAGGCTGCTCCAAGCCCCATCTAACCTGCCCTTCAACACTGCCAGGGATGGGGCAGCCACAGCTTCTCTGGGCAACCTGGGCCAGGCTCTCCCCACCCTCACAGCACAGATTTTCTTCCTCATGTCTAACCTAAATCTCCCCTCCTTCAGTTCAAAGCCATTGCCCCTTCTCCTACCACTACAAGCCTTTGTAAGAAGCCCCTCCCCAGCTTTCCTGTAGCCTCTTCAGGCACTGGGAGGCTACATTTGGAAAAAGTTCTTAATATGAGGGTGATGGATCACTGGAACAGGTTGCTTAGAGAGGTGGTGGAGGCCCCATCCCTGAAGACACTCAAGATCAGGCTTGATGGGGCTCTGAGCAACCTGATCTAGTGTGAGATGTCCCTGCTTATTGTAGGGGAGTTGGACTAGAGGACCTTTAGAGATCCCTTCCAACCCAAGACATTCTGATTCTGTGACTTCATGACAGTGTGGGAAAGATGTGTTACCTCCATCATGAAGCTGGACTCACGTTGTGTACCTGTGGAACATGCCCTCATTTTGGTTTGGCTGCTTTTAATTAACAAAATTGCTTTCATTTTCAATTCAGGACTTGGCCACGACCGAGTCTGTATTTTCTTCTCCTTTCTTTTCTCTCTCTTTCTCCCCCTCTGTAGTTTCCACTGAGCTTTGATCTCAGTGCCTGTTTAATTAGTGGTTTCACTGCATTAACCAGAAATCCCAACCACAAAGCACTGAAAAACACCCCTCAGCTTAAGGACCCCCCCACCCCCCTTTCTCTTTTTGCTTCCCCATGTGCTTTGTGGGACCAGAGACCATGTCCCCATATGGTCCTCCAGCAGATGAGTACTGCTGGGTGATGTCCCATGCATCCCAAACAGCTGCCCTGTTATGGACCCATTAAACCTACCCTGGAACAAACCACCTATCCCTGGAGTTTAATTTCCAGTTAAATCTGCAGCTGCTGTGAGTTTGGAGGAGGGCACCAATTGGTGGCTTCACAACATTTCATAGAGCTCTCCTTGGGGTTCCTGGGCTGCTCTCCACATCACACTGCCATTGACAGCAAGGTGCCTGCTTGAGGATTCCCAAACTGTCATCTTGTCCTGCATGAGCATGAGGAGAGGGCCATTTTCTGCACTGGTTTTAAGTGCAGGGCCTCCTGGGAGCTGCTTTCTCACAAGGATCAGGGAGCAGAGCTGACCTGCTCGGGTGGAATGATCCACAGCAAACTCCCTAAGTAAGATCAGCCCCTCCTCAGGTGTCTGGGGTCAGGAGGTGGCTTTGCAGGTGGGCACATCCATCCCTAAGTGCCCTCAACAGGTCTGCACAGCTAGCACCAGCCCTGGGTTGGCTGGATGATGGAGCCCAACGAATCTGTGCCCTTCGTTCCCGAAAAGGCTGCGACGGGTGAAATCTCCTCTTCCCCAGTATCCCTGGTGCAGGAAGGGATGGGAAGGAGCAGCTGGTTCTGGGAGGCACCGGTCCTGTCCAGACCTTCCCTTATTGACTCACCAGTTTTACTTGGATCAGCCATTTCAGTTTCTCCTGGAGGTGCTTTTCATCTAACCTTTAAAGACAGAGGTTCTGGCGGCCCCGTAATGATTTTCATTGCCTGGATGTGGATGTCTGAGTTGAGTGGCTCTGAGGAAAGAGATTCATTCAATTTTCCTAACCTGGAAATGGACTTCAAAACTGAGAGGCTTCATTGACTCCCTGTGCTCAGTTCTCGGCGTGTTTCAGCCAAACAATCAATGGAGGTGAACTCCTGGGCCAGCAGAAGCTGCCATTCACATTTCTGGGGACACAAGCTCAGGAAGATGGGAACAAACACTTTCTAAGAGGCCTTTTTTTGGCTGTGAGACTTGGCCACAGCACATTCCTCCTTGGCATGAGCACCATCAGGGTCTATATCCTCCTGGAAATGAATTACAAACACGTTCCCCACTTATCCCAGAGGTGACAGCCCTTTGCTGATATGGACTTTCTTGAGACTAATAAGTTTTGAATGTTGGTGGGGAAAAAAAAACCACACACAACCAACCACCAAAGTAATTACTTTGTGTTCCCAAGCTCCTTATTTGTGGAGGTGCACGTGTGTTTATCTGCCTCTGTCATGCTGCATTGCTAGTGGTAATTAAAGGGAAGGGATTTTGCTGGTTAGAAGTTTTTCTTCTGAATTTCTGCTTCTTTAGTGACTTTGGCCCCCGCGATGATACTGACCAGTTCCTTGTAGAGCTGCAGTTGCTTTCATATAAGGTCTAAGTTTAGGAAACTCTGGCTGTCCAGTTGGGTGGTTTTGTTTCTCCAGGTCTGCAGTGTGTTTGGGTGGGGGTTGACCCTCTCTGGACACACTCCAGCACCTCAAGGTCCTTCCTCTACTGAGGTGCCCAAAACTGGACATGGTATTTGATGTGTGGCCTCTCCAGGGCTGAGTACAGAGGGACAATCAGCTCCCGGGTCTTGCTGGCCACACTATTCCTCATCCAGGCCAGGATGCCATGGACCCTCATGGCCACCTGGGCACACTGCTGGCTCATGTTCAGCCCCAGATCCATCAGCACCTCCAGGTCCCTCTCTGCTGGGCAGCTCTCCAGCCACTCCTCCCCCAGGCTGTATCATCACATGGGGTTGTTGTGGCCCAAGTGCAGGACCCAGCACTTGGCCTTGATGAACCTCATACAGTTGACCTTGGGCCATTGATCATATCTGTCCAAGTTTCTCTGCAGAGCCCACCTACCCTCAGGAAGATCAACATTCCTTCCCAACTTGGTGATGTCTGCAGACTTCCTGAGGGGATGTTCTGCCTCCTCATCAAGATCCTTGATAAAGATGTTAAAAAGAGGTTGTCCCAAGGCTGAACCCTGAGGAACCCCACTTGTGACCAGCCACCAGCTGGCTTTTAATCAGTCTTTCATTATTTTTGGTGATCATTACTGTCCTGCAAGTGATCACTGTCCAGGGAGAAGCAAGGGAACTCAGCTGGGTTTGCTTTTAGCAGCAACAAGTGGCACAGGAGCCACTCCCAGCATCTACCAGCACAAGGAATGGGCTTTGGTGGATCATCTGCTCTCTTCGGAAGCAAGATCCTCCATGCTCACCTGTGAGCCCTTTAAGAGCTGCCTGATGTTACAGAGAAGCTTTGCCAGGGGGAGGTGGAAAGGATGGGAGGAAGGAGGCCTCTGAACACTTTAATTTGCCAAGGAGATGAGGATGTAGCAAGAAATCTACAGTTAGGTCTTATGGTTGTATAAGGGGCCAGATAATGTCATGGAGATACTTCAGGTTTGAGGTGTTCCTTGACTTCCTTGGACTTCCTTGATTGGCACTGTTCAAGCAAGGTCAAAATTCAGCCCCACACTCCAGATCAAGCCTGAACAAACATCCAGAGCCATCCCATGGGAATAGATCCCCCTGTAAGTGCACATGAATGTCAACTCCACAACTGAGCTCTCACATAACCTGCTTGGAGCTCTTATTTGATCCAGAAATTGCCTTCTGCTCCCATGTTTAAAGGTGGGCTCTGCTTGTTCCAAGTTCATCTGCTGAAGGTGACTTCAGACTCAGTTCCCAGCCAACAAAGCTGTTACAGGAAGGACAGGGATTATTTTTCAGAAAGTTGGGGTGGCACCCAACAAAACAAAAAGGCAAAGAAAGGGGGAAACCATCACTGTGTGAAGACCAAGCACCCCAGGCATTTGTCTGCAGCTAAATTAAAGGTAAATATTGGATTGTCAGCTTGAAATGCATCTCTATTGCCTTCCTCCAGCCTGCAAATGGAAGCAATTAGAAAAATGTCCTGCCTCTTTCACAGCAGGCTTCATCTTCCTAGCATGAGCCCCCCAGACAGAAAGACACATGCAAGTCCTGAAGAAGCAGATTGGTTTACCCTGTCAGTCAGATCTCATTAGAAACTGCAGTGCCTCACACCCAGGGATCTCCTAGGAAATAACAGATATTGGTGCTGTGTGATACGTGTTTAGGAGTCACTGCTCATCACTTTCCTATGCAGTGACATCAGAAGTGGTGCAGAGGTCTCAGTCTTAATTAGGCTGAGCCAGAGAGGGAAGAATTTCAATGTGATGGGATCCAGGAATTGGAAATGTTTCACTTGGAAGGGGTAGGGAGCAGGCAGGGCATGGCTGGTGGGGTGGCACAAAAAAAATCATGGCCAGCAGAGGGGAGGGGAGGGGATTGTCCTTCTCTGCTCTGCTGAGACCCCCCTGCAGGGCTGGGACCACCTCTGGGGTCCCCAACACAGGAAGGACATGGAGCTGTTGGAGAGAGACCAGAGGAGTCCATGGAGATGCTGGGAGGGCTGGAGCAGCTCTGCTCTGGAGCCAGGCTGGGAGAGTTGGGGTGTTGAGCCTGGAGAAGAGAAGGCTCCAGGGAGACCTTAGAGCAGCTTCCAGTGCCTGAAGGGGCTCCAGGAAAGCTGGGGAGGGGCTTGGGACAAAGGCTTGTAGCAAGAGGATGAGGAGGAACATTTTTGAGCTGAAAGAGAGGAGATTTAGGTTAGACATTAGGAGGAAGTTATTTCCTCTGAAGGTCTGGATGGGGCTTGGAGCAACCTCGTCTAGTGCAAGGAGTCCCTGCTCATGGTAGGGGGCTTGGAACTAGATGATCTTAAAGGTCCAACCAAAACCATTATGTGATTCTATGGTGGCACAAGTACACTCAGAAAAATTGTGAATGCCCCATCCCTGGAAGTGTTCAAGGCTGGGTTGGCTTTAGTAGTTTCTGACCCATGGAAGAACAGCTCCACATCATCTTCTTTCCCACCTGCTCCCCCTCTTCCTTCTTCAAGTCCATGCAGTGACATCCCCTTTGGGGTGTTCAGCCACCCCATGTTTTTCACCATGGGCTTTCCCAGGAACGTGACGGTCCGTCTGAACTGGATTTTGGATGCTAAGGTGTGAATGTTGTCATTACCCTCTGACTGCCATCCTCGAATGAGATGAAAACGCTGCCCCAGAAAGGGACACAGTGATTTCTTTGCAGCTCAATCAGTAAAAAAACCTGAGCAAACTGAGAGATTCCTGTTCAACCGCAGAAGGCAACACGGGACACGGTCTGAACGGGGAATGCAGACCAGGCAATTCCTGCCTTTCCAAGGTAGATCCTCTGGTGAGGCTGACGTGAAAAATTCTGGCTCAGATGCAGGAAACAAAGAGTTAAGGAGGTGAATTCTTGGTGGAACTCAAGCATTACCATCTCTGACAGATGGAGGCTGGCTGAGAACATTCTGCAGCGTGGCATCTGCACCGCGCCTGATTGGCGTCCCTGAACTTTCGCACGTCAGATGTGGGATATCAACACACAAACTCTGATGTAGCAATTAAATCTGTCCCATAATGAACCTTGGCTTCGTAGCCAAGAGAAATCCATATGCTCAGGTAAAGACTAAAAACCTACATTCCTGTGTTTTAAGATGATATTAAAATCATTGCAGCCAGACTGCTGTGTTTGAGCACACACAGATGATGTCAACGTGTACGGGGATGTATCATTATCAGGAGCTGTGCTTTGTCCAGCTCTGGAGCCCTCAACACAAGAGGGACATGGACATGTTGGAATGAGTCCAGAGGAGGCCACCAAGATGATCAGATGATCATAATCTCATTTTTCTTCTGGTGTTTATTCTTGGAGCTCTTGGAGAGCATCCAGAGGAGGCCTTGGAGATGCTGGGAGGGCTGGAGCAGCTCTGCTCTGGAGACAGGCTGGGGGAGTTGAGGTGTTGAGCCTGGAGAAGAGAAGGCTCCAGGGAGACCTTAGAGCAGCTTCCAGTGCCTGAAGGGGCTCCAGGAAAGCTGGGGAGGGACTTGGGACAAGGGCAGGGAATGAGAGGACAAGGAGAAATGGTCTTAAACTAGAGGTGGGTAGATTTAGGTTAGATATTAGGAAGAAGTTCTTTATGATGAGGGTGAAGCACTGGCCCAGGTTGCCCAGAGAGGTGGTGGAGGCCCCATCCCTGGAGACATTCAAGGTCAGGATTCATTGGCCCCTGGGCAACCTGATCTAGTTAAAGAGGCCCCTGTGAACTGCAGGGGGGGCTGGACTAGATGACCTTGAAAGGTCCCTTCCAACCCCACACATGCCATGATTCTGTGATGAAATGTTCTGCAGCAGGTGAGCCCTTGCCTAGATGTGATTGAAGGCTGTAAAGCCCACCTTGTATTTCACCATCTCTATTTGAGCTCTGAGAGCAAATCATGTAGACAAGACAGAAAATTCAGATGGCATCTCCCACCACCTAAGGGCATTAACATCTAGAGCTGAAGTCAACCTCTCAAGTGCTCACTGAAGTCAGATATCAGACAGGGGATTCCACGTTCTCATGTGTGCAAAAACAAAGAGAAGAAGAGGTGCAAATAATACAAGTTTTATGCTTCCATGAAGAACAGCTTGTATGATGAAGAAGCAATATGTAAAATATGTCTTTTTTGGGTTTTTTTTTTTAATAAGGTGCCAGTTCCTCCCTATTCCAGGGTGTTTTCTTAAGCTCAACACAACTTGGTAAATGATTGTCATTTTTTGCCATCTGGTAACTGGGGGAAATTCCTTCACCTGTGCAGATTTTAAAAATCATTCAGGAAAATGGGCTTTTTGTCCCCAGCTGGGGTTCAGGTGGACACCAGGAAGGAAGGTTGGAGCAACTTGGGAGGTTACTCAGTGAGCAACAGCATGGGGATGGTTGTTCCTGGATTGTAGCCATCCCAGTGCACAAAGGACTTCACTCAGACCCTTTAATCATAGAATTCCTGAATGGTTTGGGTTGGAAGGGACCTGAAAGATCATCTATCTGCATGGGCAGGGACACCTCCCACCATCCCAGGCTGCTCCAAGCCCCATCCAACCTGCCCTTCAACACTGCCAGGGATGGGGCAGCCACAGCTTCTCTGGGCAACCTGGGCCAGGCTCTCCCCACCCTCAAAGGGAAGAATTTCCTCCTGATGTCCAACCTCAATCTCTCCTCTTCCAGTTTAAAGCCATTCCCTCCTTGTCCTCTCACTCCATGGGTTTTCAAGAATTTGGGGCTGTTTGCCTGACTCCAGCAAATGGATCAAACCTCCTGTGAAGCACCAAGGCCTGGCCACAACCTACTACAGGCAGACCTGGACTTGATGTACCTGTGATTTCCTCCTGTAGTTCCCATGTTGCAGTTCCATAGTTTCATAGTTTACCATAGATTTCCTCCCATAGTTCCCATCCTGCTCTGCCCCTTGGCAAACAGAACCCATCAGACGTGCCCTTCACCCATGGGTGGCTCCCAAACCTCCCCAGTGTTATTAAAAACCAGCCCATTTCCACCCCTGAGCACCTCCCCAATCACAGCATCAGATTCTGAGCCACTTGACCCTAAATAAATCTGAGGGAGTTTTTGCCACAGTGATTGTTGTTCCCAAAGGGGAGCTAAAATGATATTCTTTCTTTTTTTGCTGACTGCAGCAATCTGGGCAGTATTTCCCATCAAATTGCTGACTCTCTTCTTTCAGGCTACATTCATTTCCACATTTCCTCTCATTTATGCATGAGGCAAGGGGAGAAAAAATTGCTTAATATTCCTTATAAACTGGCATATGGTCTAGATAATTTTTATTATATTTTTTTTTTCCTTTTGACTATGTTGCAGTAAAAATGCAAATGTCTGTGGCTTATTTGCAACTGCTGGCATTAATAACTGATATTTAAGCAGGCTGGATTAGCACTTTTCCTGATCTATTAAACCAGATTTTTTTCCCAATCATTTGCACACTCAGGATCAATTTTAATCCAACATGTGAATTGAATTTAATTTTTTATATATATATCAAATTGCATTTATCTGCTAGAGCCATTAAATTTACTGTTTAATATGTACTTTCCAGCTCACTTTGTTACAATGTCATTGCTCTTTATCTGGATAAATTTAATTAGCCTTGATATCATCAGTATATTATAGAACTAATTAAAGATTTAGATAAGTGCTGAAGGTGCTTATTTAACACCCTATAAAGTTCCATTTGGAGAGTGAGAAATTCCATCCTTCGTTATCTCAGCCAGTCTGGAGCTACAAGGAGTGTCTCAGACATTGCTTTTCTGAAAAAAAAAGGAGTGGAATGGATTTCTCCTCCCTTTGGAAAGCTGTTGTAAATACTGTGTCTGACTGCACAGGGTGGTTGGAGGTGTCTGGGGGTGGTTTGGAAATGTCACGTGCAGGGGGTTCCCCTCCCTGATGGGAAACTCCTTGTACAAGGATGTGGAGGGAGAGGATGAGGGGGGATAGTTTTAAGCTGGAAGAGGAGAGATTTAGGTTGGACATCAGGAGGAAATTCTTCACTGTGAGGGTGGGGAGAGCCTGGCCCAGGTT
>NW_009953316.1:1956954-1965198 GCF_000747805.2 Chaetura pelagica
CCTCGCCCTGTCCCTGGGCACTGCTGAGCACAGTCTGGCTCCATCCTCCTGCACCCACCCTGAGACACTTGGAGGCATTAAGAAGGTCTCCCCTCAGCCTTCTTCTCTCCAGGCTGAACAGCCCCAGCTCTCCCAGCCTTTCCTCATCAGGGAGATGCTCCAACCCCTCAGTCACCTTTGTTGCCCTCCCCTGGACTCTGTCCAGCAGTTCCATGTCTCTCTTGAACTGGGGAGCCCAGAACTGGTCCCAGTTCTCCAGATGGGGCCTCACCAGGGCAGAGCAGAGGGGGGCAATGACCTCTCTCCACCTCCTGGCCACACTCTTCCTCATGCACCCCAGGATCCCATGGGCCTCCTTGGCATCAAGGGATGAAAAGGAGGAAAGAGAGAAGGAGAGATCTTATGGAGGAGCATTCCTTTCCCTTCTGCACATCCCTTCCCTTTTCCTTTGCTAATTAGCTCCACATTTCATGGGTATTTTCTCACCTGTGTTTTACCATCCAAGTGCTGCAGTGACACAGAACTGCACGGAGCACCCAGAGGTGCTGCTGGAGTTTGCTTTTAGTGTTCCAGAACTAACCATTAAAGCCAATCTCTTTAGTCTGTAGAGAAGGCAATGCTGGGTGAGCTGATTTTATGTACTGTTCCACGCTCCGTGGGCTTTAAGTTTTAAAAAGGAAAGTAATTGGATTTTATCATTTGCTTCTCTTTAATTAGAAGGCTGTACTTAAACCCTTTTGAATAAATGAATAAACCTATTTTTCTTGCCTGGCTCTGTGCCCTGCTCACAGTTCCCAGTCCCAAAAGCAGGTTTGATACCCAGGAAGGTGTGAGGGCTTCTCATCTCTGATACTCTTTTCTAACTTGGACAAATGACTTAATTTTTCTCTCAGTTCTTCCAGCTGTAAAAAAAAACCCAACCATGGATTGATTGGAAGGGACATTAAAGATCATCAGGTTCCAACCCCAATGCCATGGGCAGGGACACCTCCCACCAGACCAGGCTGCACAAGCCTCATCCATCATGCCCTGCCCTCCAGGGATGGGGCTTCCACAACCTCCCTGGGCAACCTGTTCCAGTGCCTTCCTACCCTCATGGGGAAGAATTTCTTCCTGATGTCTCACCTAACTCTCCCCTCTCTCAGTTTTCATCCATTCCCCCTCATCCCATCCCTCCCTGCCCTTGTCCCAAGCCCCTCCCCAGCTTTCCTGGAGCCCCTTCAGGCACTGGAAGCTGCTCTAAGGTCTCCCTGGAGCCTTCTCTTCTCCAGGCTCAACACCCCAACTCTCCCAGCCTGGCTCCAGAGCAGAGCTGCTCCAGCCCTCCCAGCATCTCTGTGGCCTCCTCTGGACCCTTGGAGAAGTTCATCTACTCAGAGACAGTTCATCTACCCCCAGGCAGACATTAGAGGTCTCCATTTCTTGGCATGGTTTGTAAGAGGAGCTGAGGTTAACTAGCACAGTAAAAACATCTTGATGTGGACATCTAAAAAGCTTTATGAATTCCCCTAAAGCACTTTGGGTTCTTCTGAAGTCAGAGCATGGGCATTACTGTTGCTGTCCCCAGACTGCTCCAGGTTAATTAAAAATCAATAAAGAAATCCTGGGAAGAAATTCTTCCCTGTGAGGGTGGGGAGACCCTGGCCCAGGTTGCCCAGAGAAGCTGTGGCTGCCCCATCCCTGGCAGTGTTGAAGGGCAGGTTGGATGGGGCTTGGAGCAGCCTGGAATGGTAGGAAGAGTCCCCATCATGGCAGAGGGATTGGAACCTGATAATCTTGAAGGTCCTTTCCAAGACAAACCATTCTATGATTCTATGACCAGGATATTCCCTGTGGAACAGTGTCCTGAGGGTAATGATAGTTTCTGGTATGTTTTAGGGCTCTAACTGGACATAGAACTGGAAGGGTGCAGTTTAAGATGAGCAGCAGAGTGGAAATGGGATGGAGCAGGTACCTTCCATCACCAGGTTCTACTTGTTAGCACAAGCTCCCAAGCTGGCTCTGTGCTTGCAGACTCCTGCTTTAAAATGCTGATCACTGAGGCCTGTGTGCAAACATCATCCATGGCTTCACGAGGTGCAGAAATGACAGTAATTGCTGGGGTTTGTGGATTTTCCTTTGCTTGCTATTTCAAGCTTTCAGTGCTTGCTGTGCAAAGCCCTTCCTGCTGGAGCTCATCTCTCCTCCCTGTCACCACCAACTCCATCCTCATCTCTTGCCCTTTCCCACCTCCAATGTCTCATGCTCCTTAGACAGAAAAGCCCCACGGACTTTTCTTCTCCCTCAAGCTAGTCTTGAAAATCCATTTCTTCTGCATTACATGAAGTTCCTTCATTTCTTGCTGTATCTTCCATTTTTTTTGGCAGTCACTCACTCACCTTCTCCAGGTATCTAAATGCAATGGTTGCACCAAGATCTACATGCATCAAAGTTGAGACACTTTATAATCACAGCTTTGGTCTTGTCTTCTCTTCACTTCCATGCTCATTGTTCTGTCTTGTGGCTTTATAATCACAGCTTTGGTCTTGTCTTCACTTCCATGCTCATTGTTCTGTCTTGTGGGTTTTGTCTAGACTGAGTCCCTAAGTGCTTCATACTTCACCTTTTCTACTTTTTCCAAGATTTTTGGGTGCTATAGAAGTGACTCCTTATTCCCCAAAAAAGAGAGGGAGATAAAATACAGGATTTTTTGGGTCCCTTTGGCTAAGTCAGTGCCCAGATCTGAGTTCTTGCTTTCTGTATCTGGTTCTGTCTGCACTGTGACAAACTAGGCACCCAGGTATATAATGAAGGAAGGATTAAAGTAAGATCCCTTCTTCTGGAACATCCCACTTCTCCTCTGAAGCTCCTTCTCTTAAGAAAGGATCAAGTTATTCTCAGGGAAATCAGAATTTAATTTTGAAGTCACCTGGCCATCTTTGGAAAAACTTGTGTGTGTGCAGGCCTTGGGTTATAGGTTAACATTAGCATTTAAATGGAGAATGGTCTTAATAACCCTCAGAGGAGCTTGTCTCATTTGTTTGCCTTTCCAGAGATATTTTTTTTTTCTAAAGGAGTAAAACCTCTTCACTTTGTTACTCTTTGTCCAAGAAAAGAGTTCAAGTGACCATCCTTTTTCATGCCTGGGTACTCAAAATACATCTATATCAAAGGGATTCATTGCTGGCAACTCGAGGCTTTGTTTTAAAACTGCTATTTAAGAAACAAAACCAACTGGTTTGGGTGTTAATTGGCTTCTTCAGTTTTGGTTTGTCCTTGGGATGTTTCTTTCTTTCAGCTGGGAATCATTTCCACCACTGATATTTATCCTTCCCTATCTGGTCTGAGTACAAAGATGTTCTTTCAAGGATGGGAGATCTTCCTGGGTCAATTCCAGGTTGCTCAAGTCAGCAGACAGAGCACAGTTATATTTGGGCTTTGGATGAGGGATTATTTGCTCTGAGTTATGTGTGTGTCCTAAAAACAAATAAACACCAACCATCCAAGGAAGCATCCAAACAAAAACATTGCCCCTCGTGTCACCCAGGTCACTTTGTTCCCATCAGTCTCACTCTTGACTTCATACTCAGATGAGTAGAGATGTGTGTGGTGAGTTTTGATTTGTTCTCACCTCAGTTTTCTCCCTGGGAGGATCTTTGTGCCCAGGCTGATGATCTGTGTGGGGTAAATCAACTTACAAGTGCTTAACCCTGCTCACTGAAGGCTTGGGAAGCCAAATTTGCTTTTTGGTTAGGGATGCTAATCCACTATGATTATTTATTCACCTATTTTTCAGGGGGTAGAATCAGATTTGATAACTATTAATTCTTCTCCCTGGTCTTAAACCTCAGCCTCAAAAAGACAAAGCAGTTTGCCAGCATTTCAGTGACTAGAGATTCCCCTCCCCTCTCAGCCATTTATTTCCCCCATCCCTTAGTAACTTGCTTTTCCCAACCTCCTCTTGATAATCAAAGGAGCATTTATAATGGCAGGGACAAATGCACTTCTGAAAGGAAAATGAAGAGCCTAAATAAAAAAAAAATAAATCACTGAACATGAGGCTCATCCCACTCACTCTTTCATATTTCATTATTTGATAACATCAGAAAGATGAGTCCATCACAGCTGCTTGGGCAAAGGCAAACAGGAGTGTGTGGCTGATCAATATTTATTAATACTTTCAAAGACAGGGGAGGCAAAGTTGAGCAGACTTGGTAATGGAGTGAATAATTTCTCATGCAAATAGGGTTTGGCCAAAGGCAATGCCATGCCAAAGAGGCAGGGTTTTTAATTGCACCCAATTAAAAATGCATACCTTGCTCACTCCTACTGCCTGGCTGGCTCTCTTCTTTTAGTTTGTAGGGAATTTTTAATTAAAAAAACAATCTGATCCTGAAAAGGGTGACAGATGAGTCCTGTGTTTATTAGGTGCAGGATTCTTCAGGAATCCAAGATTTGGGCCAGGCTAAAAAAAGAAGGTGACAGGAAGGACATGGGCTGAACTCACCCCAGGGATCAGTCTGGGCTGCAGTTTCAGTTCTTGCTCCTTCTTTTAAGGTGTTTTGTCAGGGAAGGCCCCAAGTCCTACACTTTGGAGCAAAGACTTTGCCACCTCTCAGAGAGATCACCCCAGCCAAGTGATCCTCTCTGTTACTTTGTTGAAAACCCAGCCACGGCTGGGAAAGGTAAAAATCTCATTCCACATCTGCTCAGCATAAATTCCCTGAAGGGGATAAATGTTTCCTACATCTTTGTGTTTACCTTGGCAACCTCACTATTTTCTTTCTACACACTGTGATTATAACTGTATTTGAGATATTGCCAATAGTCTCCAAGTTAACTTTAGATTAGATTTCTCTGTTTAGAAGCATCTTGAGAAATACCCAAATCTTCTAAAACATGAAGGGAAACAGGAGCTTCTGGGCACGCAGTGAATCACACATGGAGGTGCTGGGAAGATGCTACAGAGCCCACTGGGCAGCTGCTGCCATTCCAAGTTGGGATCTTAGTTTCTCCAAGGTCTCAGATACATAGGAAGTTCCACCTCAACATGAGGAAAAACTTCTCTCCTGTGAGGGTGACAGAGCCCTGGGACAAGCTGCCCAGGGAGGTTGTGGAGTCTCCTTCTCTGGAGACTTTCAAGACCCACCTGGATATGTTTCTGTGTGACCTTCCCTAGATTCTGTGGTAGCCCTGCTCTGGCAGGAGGGATGGACTTGATGATCTCCAGAGGTCCCTTCCAACCCCAACCATTGTATGATTCTGTGATTCTATGAACTATTTGATTGTGCCAAGTTCAAGCACAGAAGTTACAGGACTAAATATAGCTAAAGAAAGGAGCTAAAATTCCAACTCAGGAAACCCATCCTGAAATGTGTCAGTTTCTGCCAGTGATTAGATGCCCCTTAACTGCTGAAGCTGAAGAATGAGCCATCTTTTTCTGTCTGGGAGAGGGTTTGCAGCAGTGCCACTGTCATCAAGGAGGATGAGTCTGAGCCTCTAGTGTGCCTCTGTCACCTGCCACTGCGTTGCCACTCGTGGAACTGCCTGAGATCTGCTCTTTTTGTTTGTTATGTGCCTACCTGGAAGAGGAGCCAGGGTTTAAAGGACACCAATCAGTGTGGCAGGAGGTGGACTGGACACACAGGACTTAACCAGGATGTGCTCCTGAGCCAAGTCTTGCTTTTCCCTGCTGAGAGATTCTCAGGGAGTTTTCCATGTCTCAGGAAAGTGCTGGGGCTTTGTCACTGCAGCTAAATTGCTAAAGCTGTTCTCACCTCAGTTTTCTCCCTGCTGAGCTCTGGGAGGATCCTGGGAGGATCTTTGTGCCCAGGCTGATGATCTGTGTGGGGTAAATCAACTTACAAGTGCTTAACCCTGCTCACTGAAGGCTTGGGAAGCCAAATTTGCTTTTTGGTTAGGGATGCTAATCCACTATGATTACTTATTCACCTATTTTTCAGGGGGTAGAATCAGATTTGATAACTATTAATTCTTCTCCCTGGTCTTAAACCTTAGCCTCAAAAAAGACAAAGCAGTTTGCCAGCATTTCAGTGACTAGAGATTTCCCTCCCCTCTCAGCCATTTATTTCCCCCATCCCTCAGTAACTTGCTTTTCCCAACCTCCTCTTGATAATCAAAGGAGCATTTATAATGGCAGGGACAAATGCACTATGTGTCTGCCAAGGTTTAAAGGACACCAATCAGTGTGGCAGGAGGTGGATTGGACACACAGGACTTAACCAGGATGTGCTCCTGAGCCAAGTCTTGCTTTTCCCTGCTGAGAGGGTTCTCAGGGAGTTTTCCATGTCTCAGGAAAGTGCTGGGGCTTTGTCACTGCAGCTAAACTGCTAAAGCTGTTCCAGTGATTGGAGGTGAGGTTTGGTTCAGTCTCAACCTCCCTGAATCCAGTATCACTTACCTTGGTGCAGCATTTTAACCACAGGAGCAAATTTTCAGGTCAGGGGAGCAGGTGATATCTGGATATCTCTGTCTGATGATGTCTCTGTCAGGGGACAGAGGAGATAAAAGGCCAGGAGCAGAGGTGGCACCTGAGACACTCCACACACAAGGTGTGGCTTTGCTGGTTCCAGTCACTGCTGCAGTGATTTGCAGTCTGGTGAGATGCTGGATGCTCTGCAGAGGAACAGCTCAGCCAGACCTGAGAGACAGGTCTGCCTGCAAAGAAAAGAACAAGAGAAATTGAATATGCAGCTTTGCCATGTTTGCCCTGATTGCTATTTTAATGCATTCAAAGAGAGAAAGGGAGGGAGGTGATAACTTTTCTTGGGTCTTAAATAATTGATTCCACCAGGATTTAAGGATTAGACTGCAGTCTGCCCTTGGCCTCCTGCAGAAGCAAGGACGAGTCATGCAGGGATCTCTTCAGCTTCTCTGGCCCATTTCTGCTTCCCTTCAGCCAAAGAAGTGTTGGGCATTTGGCTGAACCAAGTCCTTGCTGCCATGGGATGCAGGCAGACAGACAGGGATCTTTGCACTTCTCCTGCCCTGAGCTTTTCAGATCCTTGGTTCTTTACAAGAGTCTACAACAAGCTCTGCAGTTAACCAGTTCCTCTAGAAGGGGTGCTTTCCATCCATGCACCACTTTTGTGTTGGTTTGGATTCCCCAAACAGACCTAAACCCACAGCCAAGGTTCATCACTTGATGGAGCATGTGAGAACCTTCCCTTATCCCTGACCTGGAAGAGTTTGCCCAGGATTGGGATCCCCTGTGCCTAAAGAAGCTTTGTAAAGCTTTACACTTCATATATACATATATATATATATATATACACATTTTCAGCTCCCTCTCAACAGGATGTTTTGTCTTGGTGATATCTAGACCACAGACCCCTGACCTTACCCCTTGGTGCAGGTGGGGAAACTGGGGCACAGTGAGTTGGAAAGGCCAGGCCAGAAATGCACACATGTCCTATATAAAAGGGCACAATAGTCCTGATTCCCCTCCTGCTGCATGACCTGTAGGCAATGCTTTCCAGGAGTCACACACTCTTCTCCAGGTTTCAAACCTGCATCAGTTTGTGCTATAAAGGACAGGGGGGGAAAGAAAAGTCCTCCAAGGACCCCAACAGCTCTCACTACTTTTACCTCTTCCCCCTGGGCTGTGGAGTCAGGGCAAATAATCCACTCCCACGTCCATTCCCAGCCCTTTTTCTCTGCAGTGGTTGGGTTGGCAGCTGTCAGGATTGTCCCATTGCTTCCCTGGCCTGTGACACATTTTCCATTCCAGTAAGTACTTGCTGAAATTCCTTTCCTTGGAAATCCAGTCTTTCTCTAATGCCACTTTACATGAACACAAACCAGCCTGCACTGCAGCCTCTATGTTATGCTTTCTCTTCAGATGATCTTTTACTTATTAAAAGAGGCACCTCAGCTCCTGGCTCAAGTTTTATTTTCCATCATGTAATGTTTTCTCCCTCAAACTGTGTGTGTCTTGGTAGCATCAGAGATCCATGGAGTTTTGAGCTTGAAGCTTTTCCCATGCTGCATATCAGCATCTCTCTGCAAGAGGGCTTCATTAGGGATAACAAAACTCCACTTCCCCTACCCCTGTGATTCCTCTCCTATCCAGAAGTCTCCAGTCCTTGCAGGCTGAGTGACCAGACAGACACCAAGCAGTGACATCCTAGCTGCCTGTAACTACCAGGAAAGAGGAGCCCTCAGTTCCTCACAGTTTGTGTTTTGGCTGAGTGTGGGGAGCAGATTGGTGAGATTTGCTCCCCCGTGCATCTACGTGCCCCCTTG
>NW_009953316.1:1965212-1980619 GCF_000747805.2 Chaetura pelagica
AGGGAAATGTTTGTGCTCTCCTTGTACAGCACCTGCTCTGCTCACAGCACTGCTGGGTAAAAGCAAGAGCTGAGGTTCATGAGGTTCAACAAGACAAATTGACAGGTCCTGCACAGCAATCCTTGTTATCAATCACATCCTGGGCTGCAGCAAAGCAGCATGACCAGCAGGTCAGGGGAAGTGGTTCTGCCCCTCTGATCTGCTCCGGTGAGACCCCACCTGAAGTACTGTGTCCAGTTCTGGAGCCCTCAACACAAGAGGGACATGGACCTGTTGGAACTAGTCCAGAGAAGGGCCACGAAAATGACCAGAGGGCTGGAGCAGCTCTGCTCTGGAGACAGGCTGGAAGAGTTGGGGTGTTCAGCCTGGAGAGGAGAAGGCTCCAGAGGGACCTTATTGTGCCCTAGGAAAATACAGGGGCTAGAGGAAAGCTGGGAGGGACTGTTTACAAGGGCTTGTAACAATAGGATGGGGGGCAATGGCCTTAAACTGGAACAGGGTGGATTTAGATTAAACATTAGGAAGAAGTTCTTTACCATGAGGGTGGTGAAGCACTGGAACAGGTTGCCCAGAGAGGTGGTTGAGGCCTTATCTCTAGAGACATTTAAGGTCATCCTCAATGAGGCTCTAAGCAACCTGATCTAGTCAAAAAGGTCCCTGTGCATGGCAGGTGTGGCTGGACTAGAGGACCTTGAAAGGTGCCTTCCAACCCACACCTTCTGCAGTTCTATTCTATGACTTTAATTGGATGGGATTCTACAGAAATAAAGGTCTGGAGCAACAAGTATCACTGTTCACCACTGTAGGGATTTTTTTGTTGTTGTTTGCTTGCTTTCCAGGCAGTATTATGAGATGCTCTACAACACAGCAGATGAGCTCTTAAACCTCGTGGTGGATCAAGGGGTGAAGTACACAGAGCTGGAATACATCTACGCCCTGAACTTACTGCACCGGAGCCAGACAGGGGTGGGAGACCAAACCACCCAGAACATGAGGTTGCAGAGGTTGAAGGAGATCATTTGTGAGCAGGCTGCTATCAAACAGGCCACCAAGGACAAGAAAATCACCACGGTGTAAGATCTGCTCAGTCTGTCCCATGAAGTGAGCAGCAGGGGCTGTCAGGCTGCAGGTCCAAGCTGCTGCGTTTCTATTCTCATCAAAGGCAAAAACGTGTCTTCTGGGGGGCACTGAGAAGGGAAATGACATTTGAGATTTGGTTTTGGGGTTGTTTGTTGTCTTTTTTTTTAGGGGGAGGGTTGATGTGTAATCACATAAGGCTTCCTTAATGTGTTCTCCCAAGTGATTACACTGCAAGAACTCCTGGTGGGACTTGGGCGGGATATTTGGCTTTGCTCTGTTGCTGCTGCTTTGCCTGGAGAGGTCAGGTGAGCTGCTGTCTCTGGTGGGGTGGGAGAAGAGAAGATTTAGCACTGGGGTAGGTCAGAGCCTTCAGGGGAAGCTCAGACCACACTCAAGTAATCAGCACCGTGACAGTCAAGCTCAGACCTCTTGGTCTCTTGTGGGATCCTGATGGTTTTTGAAGCCTTTCCAAGAGCGTTGCTGCATGGAGCCCGTTCCAGCTCTGCCACTTCTACTCCCCGTGCCAGTTGTAGATGCAATAAATTTTCTGCTGCTGCCACTGCAAAGAGATCAAGTAGTTTATCCCTTTGGATAGTGAAGAGCCAGTTCTCATCGTGGGAGGTAACTTGGGACCATTTGCTGTTTCCACTTGTCCTTTTTCATTCCCAGAGCCATATGGCGTCGCTTCCCACAGCAGCTGCTGGTGGATGTAGGAGAAAATTGCCAATATGAGGTAGTAGCAAAACTTCATTATCTTCTTTTTTTTTATTTTTTCCTGAAGAGTCTCCCCAGCTCAAGACAATATTTTGTAATTGTCACTTGATGTGCTGGTGGGACACACAGTAGCTCAGCACCGATGATCAGCAAGGGCAGGAGGAGGGCAGATCCCAGCTCTGTGGTCTGAAGAGCACCCAGGTCACCATTTCTGCTCTGCCTTTGACCATATAAAGCCACCTGGTCAAAGGTCCCTTATTCAGTGAGGCTGAGGAGTTTCATACCAACCCCTCCAAGCTGAGAATACACTGCACTTCCTTTTTTTTTGCCAAGTAGATTGTCAACCCACCTGGGTTCCACATGCTGAGCTGGGTTCTCTCTGAGCTTTGTAACTGCTTGTGTGTCAGTCTTGAAACTGCTGAATTAAAGGGTGTTTAAAGATTCTTCAAAGGTTCTGGTGATTGCTCTGTTGTTTGTTGTTGTTGATGTTTTTTTTCCTTAAGGACTTATTTTTGTGGTATTTAAAAGATTCCTGTCCAGGTCTGAATTCATATATTGTCCTCCAAGGTTACACCTGTGTGGAAGTGCCCCTGACAGGCCAACTGGACAAGGTGCTTCTCAAGATCTACCTTAAAAGCCAAACCAAATAGTTCTAGTTGTTAGGAATCTTCTTCTGGTTTCTATTCTCATTTTATTAATGAACCCAGTTTTCCTTATGACAATTAACTACAAGGGTTCCCTCCTGTCCTTGATGAATTTGCATGAGGGTTGGAGAACACCATCATGGTAACATTATGATGATGATGTGAGGGTCTTTCTGGAGTACCACATGAGATTCACCTGCTCAGACATTGAGATGTGCTGCAGTTTAGGCACAGGAAAGTAAGAGTATTCCATATCCAGACTTTGGAGGAAGGTAAAGAAGCTGCTTGGTACAGGTAAGATGAATTTCAGACCCTTTGAGGTACAGAAGTGCTGCATGAGGAGCTCTGGATTCAGACCGAGCTGCTGTGGCCTCATGTCAGATTATTTTTGATCCCTTTCATCTTAAATTGCTTAATAATCTGAGCTTTTCCCTCATCTTCACATGGCTTATCTTGAGCTTTGCATTTTCCACCCACCAACCAGCTGTGCTTGACAGATTGCATGAAATCAAGAATATTTCATACATGGAAGTATGAAATTCCATACTTGGAAGTATGGTTGCTTCTAAAGCAAATGCTTTTAAAAGACTCTTCTCTGAACTGCACCTCACGTTGTCCATCATGCCACCACGAGATGTCAAGACAAAGCCCCTGGCTCAGTCTTTGCAGCAGCCTGAGATGTTGAGAAGGCATTTGCTGGATTGCACACCAGAGACCATCATGGCACAACCTTGGAGAGAAGAGAGACAGGACAGACAGGACAGAGACACCTTGAACCTGGTGTAGAGGGAAGAAAAACGTTTGCAGCTGAGGTAATGACAGTATATAATTAGCTGGCATCTCTCTCCCCAAGTTTTCAGACCCTCAGTTCTCTCCAAAACCTCTCAAGGGAAGTTCATGTTACCTTTGAGTATCAAGAGTGGTCACATCAAGGGCACAAAGGCAGTGAGAGTTGCCAGAGGACACAGAGAAAGGCACGAGCAGCTTGTGGCAGGTAGGGATCCAGACCCTGAGCACTTTGTGGCAGCCACCCACTGACACATGCTGCACAAGCTTTGTGTGATGACATGACATCATGACATGACATGATATGACATGACACATTTGGGAGAGGACAATTTGGTGACTGATACTTAACTCTGAGAAGAACCAGAGCAATGTCTCTCCCATGACACACTACATCACAAGAAGATGCTGCCAGAAGGAATCCTCATCAGCCTTAACAAATCCATACTGAGTTTTTTTAGAATCACAGAAAAATTTTGGTTGGAGAAGACCTTTGAGATCATTGAGTCCAACCATTAACCCAGCCCTGCCAAGTCCACCTCTAAACCATGTCCCTCAGCACCACATCTACAAGGCTTTTAAATCCCCGCAGGGACAGTGACTCAAGCTTTTGAATCCACTGTGTTTTCTTGCCAATGGGTGTCTTGGAAGTAGAAAATACACAATGAAGATGATGATTTTGAAGCACAGATGACTCCAGATAACTCATGTTCAGGCAATTCACCTCGTTCTGTGTGCTCATCTGTCAGTTTTAGCTCAGCCACTCTCCCCTGCTGCTTCCCAAGAGGGAGCACAAAGTCATCAGCAGCTCCATCCTGCAGAGTGCAGCTCTGCTTTGCTGAACCATCTCCCAGTAAGTTTCCTGCTCCACCTGTGTTTCCAGACAGAGCTGGTGGCACAGCAGGATCCCACCTGCTACAAAGCACCCAAACAACATGAGCAATGAGGGGCCTAGTTTGGCATCAAAACTGCCTGGAAAAAGACAGTCCCCCCTGGAAGGGGCCTGGCTTGTGTGGTGGTGTTTCTTGCAAATGCTCTCTTGCTAATATAGGGGATTGTTGGGAGGGGAGAGATTTTTTTGGGAATATCTTTTGTGCTTTAAGTTGTTATTGTGGGTAGAGTCAAGCTGTTGTGTTTCATAGCAAAGGACTGTTCAGACAACACGTTGGCTTATCCACTGGTGGTGGCCACACACACACTCACAGGCACCCATCTGGAGCCACAGCTGGGAGGGCAACTCTGAAGGTGGTTGGAAGAAGAGGGTGGTACTGACACACCAGTGGCTTCTAAGTAGGTGTTTGGAAAGTCCCCCAAGAGCACCTTGTCTCACCAGAGGTCTTTATCTCCTTAGAGAAGCCACCACCCTGCTGGGTATAGTCCAGGTCACACAGCCCCTTGTTCATGGTTTTGTGAAGATCTGGCAGGCTCTGTGTGTCCTGCATTGATCACTGCTCACAGATCCAACAGTTGCACAGGTCTCCTTGGGAAATTTTCTGACTACCTTGCCAGCATTTCTTCCTGTCTTCAGCACGTTGTTCTCTGGTAACAAGTTCTCCATCCCAACCTGTGGAACCTGGTCACACAGCTGGGGCATTTATAAGATATTCACAGTGGAAGATAGTTTCCCAAGATGAACAAACCACATGAGGATATTACAAACTGTGCAAAGACCCAGGAACCCCCTTCATCTTAGATCTGAGCTAAGCAGAGCGTGACCTACCCCAGGAGCCAGTCCTCAGTCTGACACCTTCTTACAAGACCACAGATAACTTCTCCAGTTCTGTTCTTTGCACCCGTTCTTGCCTACAAGTGGATTTGGAGTCCTGGCTTGACTCTGCAGGACACAAGGGTTTATGGACAAGGCCTAGAGATCTTGTTTTGTAATGCTACATGAAATGTTCCTTCAGCTCCTCCAGCATTTAGAGAGTAACTGTTATATAGATGTGGCCCTTTTGGTGCTTAAGGAGACAAGGAAATACTCCTTCAGACCACAAAGTGAAATACTTTCATGGGGGCTGTAAAACTTCATGAGGGTTTCACAGTCTCCTCTTTACAGCCTTGTAATCTTTACTGGGTTTTAATTATCACACTCTTTTGAAGACTGTGCCAGAGACAATCGCTGAAGTGGAAGGTAAAGCAAATTGCTGTGGTTGTTTTCAGGGTTATCAGTCACTGACTTGTCTTCTCCCAAGTGCCTCCTCCTTGACATCCTCTTGATTAAGGGTGATAAAAAGCTGACTGTCTGACAGATATGCCTATAAATACAGGCAGGCAGGCAGGCAGGCAGGCAGGAAGGCAGGAAGGCAGGCAGGAAGGCAGGAAGGAAGGCAGGAAGGAAGGAAGGCAGGAAGGAAGGAAGGCAGGAAGGCAGGCAGGAAGGCAGGAAGGCGGGAAGGCAGGAAGGCAGGAAGGCAGGCAGGAAGGCAGGCAGGAAGGCAGGCAGGAAGGCAGGCAGGAAGGCAGGCAGGAAGGCAGGAGGGAAGGAAGGAGGGAAGGAAGGAGGGAAGGAAGGAGGGAAGGAAGGAGGGAAGGAAGGAGGGAAGGAAGGAGGGAAGGAAGGAGGGAAGGAAGGAGGGAAGGAAGGAGGGAAGGAAGGAGGGAAGGAAGGAAGGAAGGAAGGAAGGAAGGAAGGAAGGAAGGAAGGAAGGAAGGAAGGAAGGAGGCTGTGTGCAGGTACACAGAATCACAGAATGGTCAGGGTTGGAAAGGACCTCTGGAGATCATCTAATCCAACCGCCTTGTCAGAGCAGGATCCTCTAGAGCAGATCCCACAGGAACATGTCCAAGCAGGTTTAGAATATCTCCAGGGATGGAGACTCCACAACCTCATAATCTGCCATCCATGGGATGAGTGTGGCTGTTCAGAGACAGTGCCAGCTGGAAAGGCTTGGTGAGGAGTTGGTCAACTGAGACTCTCTTTTTGCCTTTTATTGGCTGTGTTTATGTTTTATTATCATGAGTCATAATTGCAAATTTCTTCCTGAACGTGGCAGATAGCACTGAAGGGGAGGGTGCTCAGACAGGGAGCAGGGAAGAGCTGCCAAGAGGAAATTAGCATTGCAGTAATGTTGATTCTGTGATTGCTTTTAGGCAAGTGGGGAGCTTTTTTTTGGGGGGAAAGAGAGTGATTTTACTCAGCTGAGACATGGAGAAGCCCCACAAATGGGCTTTTGCCACACTGACAGTCCTGGGGATTGATTCCCATAGTGGAAACATTACAGGACACAAGCCCTGTCCATCACTGCAGACCTTGGCCACAAATCTGACTGTGCTCTAATTTCAGGAATTTATTACCCAAGGATCCATCCTACCACACTTTTAAGTACCCAGTGACCCACATCAACTTGATCCCAGTAGCAGCTTGAGCCTCTGGCAAGGCTGGCTGTCCAGCATTGTGCATGTGCAGAGCAGGGAATGTTCTGCCCTGGAGAGTTTGCACTCCAAAGAAGGTGTGAAGGATGATAAACTCAAAAGGAAGCTGAGATGTAGGGAAGTCAAATGTTGCTCTCCAGGCCATGGTCCCTAGTGTACCAGCCCTGCTCTCTCATTACCAGGCAAAGCTGAGCTGGAGCTGCCTGTGCCCTGCAGTTCATGTTTTAGCTGTTTGCAGCAAATAGGGAGCGTGCTCAGAAATAAGCCATTTTATTTTATTTTCTGTCCCTTCCTTTGCTGATTAGATCTAACAATTGAGCCAGGAAAATAAAAAAAAAAAATAAAAAAAATTAGGTAGCTGTGGCCAGCATATAATCATTACATTTGCTTTTGGATGATCTGTAGGAAATTCATCAGGAGGGATTTATTGGGAAGTTCATTGCATCGGTGTTCATTATTTACTCTGTTAGGCTTAGGCAGAGTGGCAATCAGTGAGAAAATTGGACTGGTAGGGCCTTGGATTTCAGTGTTTGTAATTTCCTCTACTGAGCTGCAGCATGAAATATAGTTGGCACAGAGAGATCACTCCCTGTGCTGCTGCAGCTCAGCCTGTGGTGCTCAGCCAGCATCCTGGCTCTGACAGCTGGAGAGGGGAAATCAGGGCTGGGGAAAAGAGAAATAGAAAGGAGCCTGAATCCCAACCCTGGTGCTGAGCATTTCCAGAGACCTGCAGTGACTTTACTGAATAATGTCCTGCACAAAGTAGAACACAGAATCATAGAATTCTAAAGAATCATAGAACTATTCAGGTTGGAAAAGCCCCTTGGAATCACCCAGTCCAACCATCATCCCTACTCTACAGAGTTCTCCCCTAAACCACATCCACCAACACCACATCCAAACCACCCTTCAACACATCCAGGGATGTTTACTCCACCACCTCCCTGGGCAGCCTGTTCCAGGGTCTGACCACTCTCTCTGTGAATAAACTGTTCCTAATGTCCAGCCCCAACTTCCCCTGGTGCAGCTTGAAGCCCTTCCCTCTTGTTCTGTCACCTGTGAGAAGAGACCAGCACCAACCTCTCTACAATGACCTTTCAGGTGGTTGCAGAGACTGATGAGATCTCCCCTCAGCCTCCTCTTCCTCCCACTAAACATTCCCAGCTTCTTCAAGTGTTCTTCACAAGATTGATTCTCCAGGCCCTTCCCCAGCTTCGTTGCCTCCTCTGTCCTTGCTCCAGCACCTCGAGATCTCTCTGGAATTGAGGTGCCCAAAACTGGATCCAAGACTCCAGGTGTGGCCTCCCCAGTGCTGAGCACAGGGGGACAATCACCTCTCTGCTTCTGCTCTTCACACTATTTCTGATACAAGCCAGGATGCCACTGGCTGGCTCATATTGGTATTGAATCTTGGCATTGAAACTGGAATGATCTACAGGTGCTTCTCCAGCAGGATTGGCTGTCAGAGTCTTTGTCCTAAGACAAAGGGACAGTCTTCAAGGTATTTCTGTTCCCCCCTCATTGGTGGCACATCCCACCACCACCAGCACAGGACCAGAGGAGAGCAGCATCTGGGATATGAGGGGTTGAGAGCAGACAGGGTGCTGGACTGAAGTAAGGGGGAATCTTATCTTCTGGTTGGGACAGATGTTAGGAGAGGATCAGGGGGCTCCACTGCCACCTTGACCCCATGGACAAAGACCCCAGCAGGCTCAGACTGTCAGCAAAGCAAAGAGCTGATGAGAGACAGATCCTCTGACCCCCAAGCCCTTCCTGCCCACTCATCCAAGATGTTTAAGCCTATGGCTTTGCTCAAGGAGGGTGCTGGCAGCTGTCCCCGTGTGGGGACTTCTCCACGTTCAAGGCAGCCAGCTAGGATGTGATGCAGCTCCCCAGTGGCAAAGCTCAGGGAGGTGCAGCAAGAAACACAAGAGGATCAAGGAGAAATCAGTCAACCCGGACCACTGGCTGCAGGGAATGATTGAAGGAGTTTGGCTGTGCTCCCAGCAGGCTGAATACCAGTGAATAAGCTGAAGAGAAGGTGTCAAATAAGATTCACACCTCTGCCCCATTATCATGAAAACTAAGACCTGCAAAGCTGGGTTAAACAAGATTTGAGCAGCATCCAAGCTGCTTGGTTTACACCTTGGCTTCTTTTCATTACTCAGGAGCACCTGAGGCAGCAGCTCAGGTTTCCCCTTCCTCCCTACAACCAGCTGGGGCCTTTTATTATTCCCAGAGTGAATTTGCATGGGGCTTTAGCAAGTGCAAAGAGCTACCAGAGTGCTACCAGGGGCTGCCTGTAAATCTGTTGTGTGGCACGTGTGGCAGGTCTTTGGGAGCTGATTGTTGTTATCATTGAATAGTAAATCAATGTGTTTAAGGGCAGTGTTTGCCATTAACACTTCCCAGTATGAAAGGCTCCCTCTGTCGATAGTGGGAAGGTTTTATTAGGATAGTAACTGCTGATTTAGAGATTAAGTTCTGATTTTTGTGGGTTTTGGTGGTGGTGGTTTGTTGGTTGTTTTTTTTTTTACATTCAGTTCAGTGCTTGCTGTGCTAGAGAGAGGGTTTGGGGAACCTTTCACACCACAGCCAAGACCATTCAAAATGCAACAGGAGACTGAATGTCTGGGGGAACATCTCTCATCCTCAGTGCCACATCAGCCTCTTTGGCAAGGAGGGAACAGCAGATTAAGGAGTTTCCCTTCATTTAGCACAGCTGGAGTCACTTCTCACCTGCCTGACCTCATCCACTCCTTCCTTTGAGCTTTCAGCTTGAGAAGCTGATTGCAGTGAGGGCTCTTTTGAGGGACATTTTAGGGGCTGGATCTACTTCAAGCCACTGAGCTTCCCTGGGCCTGGCTGGCCAAGATGTGGGTTGCCCTTTCTGCTACCCTCCTGGCTCCCAGCCAGCCATTCTCCTTCCCCTGATGAAATGTTGGCCTAGAAGATGGATCTCTCCTTGGTGCATCCAGAAATCCCTCTTCACAAGATGAAGAGCAGGAACGTGGCAGATGAGGCTGTGGGTACTGAGCCTACATACTGAGCTGCTGCTCATTAATCACTCAGAAGAGGAGCCCAAGCACCGAGGGGAACTGTAGAAGTCCCTCATCTACATGATTAGCTCTTGGCCAGCTGGTTATAGAAGGACACACTCTTCAAACAGCTTCTGTGTTTTAAATGATCCTTAAATGTGAGTAATTACCCCTAAAGCTTTGGGTAACCAGAGACAACTCCTTGTGTCATCCTTGGCCTTCCTTTTAGTGGATCAGGAGAGTCCATGTTACCAGAGAGGTTGGATGGGAGGACACCAAGACATCTGTGGCCAGAGAGCCACCAGCTCCCACAGAGAGGTCACCCCTGCCATATGGAGGAGGGAAAGGTTGAGCAAGAGTGGTTTGGGCACAGAAGTGACAACATGGGGCTGGAGGGCTGGTTGCAAACCGTATGC
The DNA here is from genome assembly GCF_000747805.2 of Chaetura pelagica. Classification (NCBI taxonomy): domain Eukaryota; kingdom Metazoa; phylum Chordata; class Aves; order Apodiformes; family Apodidae; genus Chaetura; species Chaetura pelagica. Next base: position 1,975,263 of record NW_009953316.1, read on the forward strand.
AGAGGAGCAAGGCAGGCTGGTACAAAGATCTCCAAAGAGGACAGGCACCAAAGGAATCAGACAGTTTGTAGATGAGCTGCATGAAGATGCAAGCACAGCCCTTTCTTTCCCTGGAGGCCAGGAAAAGGTATCCACCCAGGATCATGGAGAAGCTGGAGCTAAAATCATAGAATCCCAGACTGGTTTGGGTTGGAAAGGACCTTAAAGATCATCCAGTTCCAACCCCCCTGCATGGGCAGGGACACCTCCGACCATTCCAGGTTGCTCCAAGCCCCATCCAACCTGCCCTTCAACACTTCCAGGGATGGGCCAGGTTCCCTGGGCAACCTGTTCCAAAATGTGATGGCAGCTGCTCAGGGAACAGAGGGAGAGGGACGTGCAAAAATCCTTGGAAAGGCATAAAAATGGATGCAGCTCCTGGAGGAAGATGGGCAGTGGTCAACCCTTTGGGATGGTCACAGTTGGCTTCCAGTGTGCAATTTGCACTGTCTGACTTATGGAGTAAAAAGCTCAATTTTTTCATCCTTTCTGCTAAGGAAGGAGAACACATCCAGGGCAATCCCATGGCTGGATGTGCTGTTCTGGACCAGGAAAGTGGCACTGGAAGGAGAAGGTATGGTGTGACATTTCCCACCACCCCAACTATTTTCTGTGTCCACCAAAATTCCCACCTAGGCATTTTGTTTCCCCAGGTCTGCTTCTTATTTTAATGGCCCCACTCAGGAGCAATCTGTCCCCAGCCCAAAACACATAAGGCTAATTTCACTCTGGTTGCCACCCCCCACCACCATGGAGAGGGGTCTTAAAGGAGCCATTTCATCTTGGAGTGCATGAGCAGGCAACCAGTCCCTGCACTGCCAAGCCAAACAGATGGAGTGGGAGGAGAAAAGGAGGGAGGACAAGTGTGTTTCTGAGGTTTTAATAATCCCTTCTCCTGTCTGAGTCATCACAAACCCCAGTGGAAGGGCAGGCATTTTCCAGATGGTAGGAAATAAACTCTGGGACACTTCCATGCTGAGAATTCATTAGCCCTGCTGGCTCCTCTCCAAGCTCCATGGCAATCCATGTGAACTGTATTTGGACCTGCCCCCTTTCTCTCATCTGCTCCCCTGAAATCTCCAGCCCCATCTTACATGGACAGGCTGCCCAGCTAGCTATTAATTTGATTACTTGTGGCCTTTGCCTCTTGGGAGAGCCTAGAGCTCAGGCAAGTACCTTTCCTTCAACATCCTGCAAGGTAATTGGGGCATCTCAGGTGCCTTCATGCTTCAGGTTGCAAAAGCAGAGCACTGGACACTGGAAAAAAAAAAGGCACAGATGTGTATTTATGCAAAGAATTTAAGCCCAGCCACAGCCAAGTATTACTGCTGTAGTGTTCTCTGTCCCACCACACCCCCAGTGCACCCCACAAACCAGAGAGGGGGAGTTCTGCCAGGCAGTGTCTGCACTTGGTGGCTGTCACTGCCACCCACAGCAGATGACAGAGCCTCCAGAGCAACTGTGAGTCCCTTTGTCCCCCAAGTCTCCAACAGCCATCAGCTGAATGACAGGAAAGCCACAGGAGCAGTACCAGGTCCTGCTCAGGCTTTGCTGCTGTAGGTGGCTCTGGCTGCAGTAGCAACCTGGCTCAGCAGGTTGCTCCTCTTGCGTGGCTGCAGGATTTCAGACTCAGCCAAAACTGAGATCTAAAAGGTTCTCTGCCATTTAATTTTTCTCTCTGCAACCTCACAGCTTTCCCATAGCACAAAGCTTGCCCATCTTGCAGGTAGCTTGGAGCCCTTCTGCAGCCTTTGGAACAAATGTTTCCACCTCCTTTAGGAGTGACCCAACTGCCTTCTGTTTTAAAACATGGGAGGCACAGTAAGGAAAGACAAAACATGCCTGTTGAGGGAGGCAGCAGGACTGTCCTGACTGATGGCAGCACTGGGGTTTTTTTTGCACAGGAAAGCTTGGAACAGGGAGCAGGTAGCTGCTGGTCCTCAAGCTCTGTAGCTCTGGTGATGCAGTTGTTCTCCTCAGTCACAACAAATCCAAAAGCCTCCCAAGACATACTCACAGCTAGGATCCCTCCCTCTGAGGATCTTCCAGCCTTTCCCAAGCTCTCCAGTCCTTGCCTTTGCTGCCCATCCCTGAACACAGTCCTAGACATGGAGAAAAGCCTTGGCAGGGCAGCCTCTTGAGTGCCCAGAGGGTGGTTGTGGGGAGGCACAGGATGCCTAGTGGAAAAGAGGTAAATCTCATTAAGGGTTTTAACATTTATGGCCAGCAAGATAATGAAGGAAGGTAATTTGGGGCAGCTTTATTGCCATTATCATCATGTTTCCCTAAAGCCCAAAGATCAAAGTCAGTGGATAATGTCCAGAAGGAGGTTTTATACCTTCCTCCTTTGATGTTTTGAAGCAACAGCCATTGCAGTTGAAGATTTGGAGACATCTGTAGCAGGACGCTCCATCTCAGTGTGTCTGCCTCAGTTTCCCCTTATGATCCAATTGCTCTCTGCCTCTCAATTTTACAGGCTTGACCCTGGAGTGGGAAGATTCCCGTGGGAAAGGAAAGGGCTTGGCAAGCTCTGAGCTGGTAACAACCTGGAAAGTACAAACTGAGGCCACGTTGATGATCATAACAGCAGCTGCTCTCTGGTGTTGAAGAACACAGCCCAAAATGGAGACAAAACAAGAATGAACAGATAAACAAAAGAGTTTCCTTGGTGAGAAAAGGGCCTTTTTGGCTTTTCCCCAGTGTTTTCCTTTTCTTCTCCAGGGAGAGATGTTGGAGGCACAGCTAAATGGTTAAATGACAGCAGTCAGTCCTCTTCATTCTAGAAAAGCCTGGTCCCATCTTTGATCTGAAAGACTCTCACACTTTCCAGGAGGTTGCTGGACCTTCTCCTCTCCAGTAGGGATTGTCTGCTCAAGGGATTATCTCTCCAGACTTGAGGACCAGGACAAAGGGACACCTGGCTGTGGCCACAGGAGGGTGAGCAGTATGAACTCCTTTACTGTCTTTCTTAATTAGCTTGACATTAAGAAATCATCCACTGTTAAGTTGTAAACTTCTAGATGAGTGCACTTACTGAATTATCACCTGGCTAGGTATTATTTTGATCACTGTTTTAGATAAGACCTATTAATAAGTAGGTTGTTAGCATTTAAATGGATGGCCCTTATCAACTGACTATTAGTTGTGCATTTAATTGTTAAGATACCTTTTTTTGCATTATGACTTTTAATGTTCTGTTTTGCTACCATAATACCCCAACTCCCACATGATCCAGCTGTACTTGTGCCTTTTTATTTCAATAGTTAAGATCCTGGTAATGTTTGCAATTACCAGGACATCTCATCTGTTACTTCACCTTATTCAGGACAAGATCCTGTCAAATTTTTTCCTCCTCTCCTTTTATTTTCCACCTTTACTTTCTCATTTTACCTTGTGAGAAGAAGGGTAGATGATGAACTGGGAATGGGAGTTGCCTAAAATGAGTGAGCATTCGAGGATGCTCAAGGAGGGATGTTCACAAAGCAGGAATTTTATGCAAACTGCACCAGTGATTTGCAAAGCTGAACAAAACTGTGACCCCAGAGAGATTTTGGCACTGGTGCCCACTCCAGAAACTATCACCCATGGGTGAAATGGGTCATTCTCCCCACAAGCCCAGCTGTGGGAACAGCCAGGCTTTTGTGGTGACAAAAAAAAACCAGGACAACAAGCAAAGATATTTCAAAAGCTGCCATTTCAACCCCACTGTGACAGACTGATCTCTTATTATTTCCAAATGTTTCCAGAAAAATGATGTAGATTTCTCCACTAGTTCTGAAATTGTACCCATTTCCTAAGGAAACAAGTTACTTCACCATTTCAGACAGTGTCATTCCCAGTGTAAATGATCAATGTCATCAGTCCCCCTAAACAAAAACTAGGATGAAACCAGCCTGGCTTCTGACTAAAACAGCAGACTGGAAGCCAGGACTGCAGACTGTCTGCATGGATTTGCTTCTTCTCATGGTGCCCCTGAGCAAACATGCCCATCCTGCCCAGGACATTTTGGGGCTTTGTGGCTGGATAAAGGTGCCTCGATGATTCTTTGTCTGACAGTCTTGACTTTGCTTCCTGATCTGCAGGACACAAATGGAGGTGAACGCACTCTTCCCCCTGCTGTGGAGAATAATAGAATCGTGGAATGGTTTGGGTTAGAAGGGACCTTAAAGATCACCTAGACCCAACCCCCTGCATGGGCAGGGACACCTCCCACCATTCCAGGCTGCTCCAAGCCCCATCCAACCTGCCCTTCAACACTGCCAGGGATGGGGCAGCCACAGCTTCCCTGGGCAACCTGGGCCAGGGTCTCACCACCCTCACACTATAGAATTTCTTCCTCATATCCAATTAAAATCTCCCATTTTCAATTTTTAATCCATCCCTTATTGTCCTCTCACTGCCTGCCCTTGTCCCAAGCCCCTCCCCAGCTTTCCTGGAGCCCCTTCAGGCACTGGAAGGTGCTCTAAGGTCTCTCTGGAGCTTCTCTTCTCCAGGCTGAAGGCAGACTGACACTACTAAATGGCTGAAGGACATGGAGAAGTTTGGGCTGGGTAATGTGCACAGCCTAATTACTTAATCATAGAATCCCAGACTGGTTTGAGTTGGAAGAGACCTTAAAGACCATCTCATTCTAACCCCCCTGCCATGAGCATGGACAATCTTCATCTTTCCAGCTTCTGAGTTAATTTTCAGTCCAGTTGTGATTTAGGTCCTCAAACAGCCTAGGGAGGGGTATGCAGCAGCAGGGGTGAGTTGTTGGGTCACCTGCTGGGTGGGCTGCTGCTGTGTCACATGGGTTTGTGCATTGTTACCTTCAGCCATCCTATTAATGCCAGTGCTTTTTAAGCTTGTGGTTATAGAACAGATAAATTGCATTACAGTTGTAAAAACTTCATCTGGTCTAATGAAACTTCTATTTTCTTCCCATTCCAGGCTGCTCCAAGCCCCATCCAACCTGCCCTTCAACACTGCCAGGGATGGGGCAGCCACAGCTTCCCTGGGCAACCTGGGCCAGGGTCTCACCACCCTCACACTATAGAATTTCTTCCTCATATCCATTCTAAATCTCTCCTCTTTCATTTTGAAACGGTCCCCCAGCTCTTCCTCTCACTCATAGAATCATCAGTCAGGTTGGAAAAGCCCCTTGGGATCACCCAGTCCAACCATCATCCCTACTCTACAAAGTTCTCCCCTCAACCACATCCACCAACACCACATCCAAACCACCCCTCAACACATCCAGGGATGGTGACTCCACCACCTCCCTGGGCAGCCTGTTCCAGGGTCTGACCACTCTTGCTGTGAAAAAAAAAAAAAAT
>NW_009953316.1:1982032-2020766 GCF_000747805.2 Chaetura pelagica
GGGAAATCCTCCTCCCCGCCCCGGCGCCTCTCCCATCTCCACGGCAACGGGAGAGCAAACAAGATGGCGGCGGCCGGTTCTGAGGGGTGAAGGGGTTTGGGGTGTGAAGCAGCCGTAACTTCAGCTCCCGCCGCGTCCCCCTGCGTGCTACAGCCCATGGCAGAGGCCAGCGGGGGAGAGGGCAGCCTCGGGGAGCTGGTTCCCCCTTCTGACGGGCCTCCGCAGAGCCTCTCGCAGGGGTTCCCCGGGGAGCTGCCTCCTGAGGGGAGCAGGCCAGAGCAGTCAGACCCCGGCCTTCCTCCCGGAGAGGAGGAAGAAGAGGACGAGGACGAAGACGAAGACGAAGAAGAGGAGCCACAGGAAGCAGAGGTTCAGCTCAGTGCCCCCAAGCTGTTTTGGGGAGGGTTGTGCTTGTGAGGGAGCAGCCCTTTGTCTCCTTTTCACTCCTTGTAGTTGTGGGCGGGGAAAGAAAGAGGGAGTCGATGGGGGCACCAGGTAGTGGTTACTCAAAGAGAGGAAAGGCTGGTTTAGTCCGTTTCCCCTCACCTCTCATTTCTGCCTTTTCTTGGGGTCCCTTTCATCCCCCCAGTGTCCAGGATAGGTCTGGGTTGCACCTCTCTCTCCTTGCTATATCAAGACGAGAGATAAGCTGGCACATGGATGACCAAATTAAACCTCTTCCCTGTATATATGGGATGCAATAAGCCCCTGGGCCCAAGTGGATTTTTAATCCCTGCTCCCCTGGGCTCCAAAGTGTATTGTTACCTAGTGGAAATGCATCTGTAGTCTCTGTTGCTCTAACATGTAGGTGCTGTCATTTAGATGATTACCATTTGAGCCATTATTTATCTTGGTCCCTTGATTAGCAGTTGTTGTGTGACTTCTCCAAGCTTATAGGAATTTCACAAGCCATTGGCTGATTTTCTCATTAAACCTGCACAGTGGTTCATTAGTGCCATCTGTCAAGCACCCTCTTTGGCAAAGATTGTCCTCAGAAGAGCAGGGTGAGCTGCTCATGCTGAACAAATGCAAAGGGCCTGCAATAATATGCATATTGGGGTACAACACGGGGGTTATGTTAGTTCTGATTGATTATTTATGTTAACATCTCAGGAAATGGGAGTTTTATGGCTCAACATCTCTGGAAATGGGTCCTGTTTAGAGCTGTGCATTTAAGCCAGAAGGTAAAAATAAATACAAATCCCAGCAAATACTGGTTGAACATTTTAAATGTATAGAGGTAGTACATTCCATGTTCATATTTAACTGTTTTGATGGCTGTATTAATCATTTTCCCTAATGGGCAGTGGCTTATTAGACACTGAAATCAGTGTTTGATTGAGGACTTTTAGTAAACTCTGTTCCCAGTTACATCCCAAGCATTTCCCCAGGTTCTATTGAGTGTGGAATTTCACTTCATAAATCTCCCCTTAATCCATTCCTCCCCGTGAGCCACTTTCTGGTATTTTTTTAGGGTGAGTTTGATGGGGTGTTGGATGAGGACACTGTGGCTGAGGGACTCCACGAGCTGGGCCACTCAGCCTCTGGTGTCGGATACGTTTATCTTAATCTGGCTCTTCCTGTAAGTACAAGCACAGAACATCAGTGCAAAGTGCTTCTCTGCTTAGAGCTTTCCTCTTTTAAACAGCAAATAGCTGGTCTAGTAAAAAAAACCCAACAACTTAAATTCAGGAGGCAGCTTTTTACTTCTACCTGTCAGTGTCATTTCATGGACATGGGACTTTTGACAAGACACATCTGGGTCCTGCTGACAAATGCCATATTGCTGTTGGGTTGGGGTTTTTTTTCACTTAGTAGCAACAGCAGGAAGATTTTTTCGTATCCAGTCTTTGCTTGTGAAAATGTATCTTCCTGCTTCAGTCAGCTGGAGTAAAAAATATAATCGAGGAACATGTTAAATATCTGAGAATGGGGCTTTCAGTGTCCCTTCAGGAAGTTAAAATGGTTGTGTCTTTTTAAATATTTCCTGCTGTTGCTCCCTTTTCTATGCACCCTGGTTTTCCTGGCATTTTTCCTAACTCCAGCTATCTCTGCTGGTTGTGTTTTAATGTCTTCTTTTGACATTTTCTCCATTCGTGGCTTGTCTGCAGGTCTGACATCACTTTCTGTACATGTCATCCTGTTCTGACACATCCAACTGGAGGGATGTTGGGGCAGCTTTTCAATGTCTCCTGCTGTTGTGTGTCTCTTGGGAGAGCTGCTGAGGTTATACAGCTTGTTATTAAAGTCTTTCTTTTTCCAGGGTCGTGAGTTAAGTGACATTAACATTCTCTCCAGATACATTCACCTACAGAAGCTGGAACTTTCACATAATAAAATTAATGGTATGTAGGAAATACACCAGTAAATTCTTGGGTTGTGAAATCATTGAAGATGAGAAATGCACTGAACCATGGAGCTTTAATATCACAAAGCCTGGGCTAAATTTTAATGGTGTAACTGCTCCAGCTCTACAGGCTGAGTTCTTCTGGGGAAAGATGTATGAACCACTCAGACATCTGCACCAGCATGTGCTTATCAGCAGGTACATGCAGATGGATGTCCAGTTTATTAATCAAAAATAAAATTTAAGCAAGCATGTCAACACAAGGTTAAGGCTGAGATTTTACACATGCAGATGTCATATTTAAAGTTGTGCCTGGTCCAGTTTTCCCAGCCTTGGGCTTTCCTTTAGCAAGGTTTCCCATTGGTGAAAAAATGTAAAAAATGATGCCCTGGTTTTACAAGGTAAGTGTTGGTAAGGAGAGGACAAGGGGGAATGGATTTAAACTGGAAGAGGGAAGGTTGAGGTTAGACATTAGGAAGAAATTCTTTGCTGTGAGGGTGGGAAGACCCTGGCCCAGGTTGCCCAGGGAAGCTGTGGCTGCCCCATCCCTGGCAGTGTTGAAGGGCAGGTTGGATGGGGCTTGGAGCAGCCTGGGATGGTGGGAGGTGTCCCTGCCCATTCAGGGGGATGGAACTGGATGATCTTTGAGGTCCCTTCCAACCCAAACCACTCTGTTGTTCCATGACTGGGCTAAATTCCATCATCTCCTCCTCCTTCCCTCATTTTTTCATTTAGCAGCAAAAGGAATAAGCTCTCCTGGCAGTCTCTTGTATTATTTCCTTCAAGTTCTTTTCACTTGAGGTGCTGGAGTCCAATAATAGCAGCAGTTTTGTAAGGCAGCCCTTCTCTGTGCTCATTTTACTCACAGTTTGTCTGTGAAGGTGAGGTCTGAACAGGGCAGGGGCTTTTCCATAGCAACGAGTCATTTAGTAGTGGCCTAAATACTTTTCTCCCCTAATTGATAACTTAGGACAGAGGGTTTGTTCTCTGTTATTCTAAAGGTAGCTAGGGCATAAAAAAAATTTGTAGCTTTTAGGCAAATTAGTTGACAAATTAGGCAATTTAATGTAGAATTTGAATATTCATTCATCATGGTTTCAAAACCATCTTTTTATTTTTCTTCTAATAAAAGGATATATCTGATTTCTGAATTTCAAACCTGCAAATTGGTGCTTGATTGCTACTGGACCTAATGATCACATTTTGACTTGATGATCTCTGCATCTACTTGGGCATTCACGTGCAGGGTTTGCCATTTTGTTTTGTTACCAGATCTTTCTTGTATCAGTCACATGCCTCACTTACTGGAACTGAATGCTTCCAACAATGAGTTAACTACATATTTTGCTTTTAAACCACCTACAAGTCTCAAGGTAAGTTGCAAAAAAATATAATAAAAAATCCATTTATTGCTTTAAATTCAAAAGGCTTTTCTAAATCTCATTTGGACACATTCAGAGGTGATTTTTTTATGCCTTCCTTATTATTCTTTCTTACCTCATTTCACATTTTAACAGCTTCTCCAAATGTCTGGGTGTTTTACAAAGGATATTTCAGGCTTTTATTTTCTTTCCCACTCTGAGCCCTGGCATGCCATGGGAAGGTGTATTGCCCAGCTAGCTCTTCTAGTTAAAGGTAAATATAGCCAGGATGTTTTCCTTGCTTGTTAAATTCCTCAGCCCCTTAAGTGGGAACAATTCCAGCCTTTCAAATTCACTGGTTCTTGTAAAACATGTACTTGGGGTGTACCTGTGTGCAAATCTTCTCTTTGCTGTTGTTTTCTTTTTGCCCACTTTGGATTATAAGGAGCAGGAGGTTGTTTTTAATATATCACGTATTTCCCTGTTAGATTTTTTGATATGTATATATAATTACAGGACTATTAATGTTGTTGGAAGAAAGCAGAGTTTTGAAAGTTCCCAAAATGTGAATTCTGTGTCTATCATAAAAAAGAGCTTTTCTGTTTATGTCCCAGTGTTAATATTGATGATCATCTCATTTCTTCCACACCCTTGAGCACAAGTTTAATGTAACAGCCATTTGGTTTCACAAGACAAGCTGGGAAAAAATAATAATTTAACTTTCTGTCTCTTTTTTCTCCTTTAGGAAGTAGATTTTTCACACAATGAAATACCTCAAATGCAAGATTTGTCAGCATATCAGTCCCTTACCAAACTCCTGCTGGATTGTATCCTTTATGGAAACTTGAATGGGGGAAAAGTGGCTTGTTTGCTTTCTGAGCAGCTGTTGGTTTCAAATAGATACCTGTTGTCTTTGTGTTTTTTTTGCTTTCTTGTCACTTTTGTCTTTAGAAGCAGGATTAAATACTCCTTCTGGTTGTGAAGCTGAGCTTAGTTTACTTAAGCATGCCTGGTGGGAAAGGTGTTTGTGTGTACATGGCAGGTATTAGCCTGCTAGAGGAGCACAAAAACCCCTCCACTTTGCAGCATGTAGAAGAAGTGACATGTCACACTGTCTTTGCATGGCAGAGGTAAGAACTAATCCCAATGTTTTTATTGAAGCAGAATATACAAGTGCAGAATTTAGATGAGCCCTGTTCCTAACTCCCTGCACTCCCAGGTTAATAGAAAACAGCTTGGAATACTAAGCTCCCTTTACTGGGAAAAAAAAAGGTGCATGTTGTTTCATCTCAGACATAATTATGCAGGGAGAGGCTTTGTGAAGGATGAGGCCATTTCATGACAATTAAGAGAGTTGAAGTGAGAGCAAACTTCCTGGAGGATGCAGAAGGAAGCACAAAGTTTTCCCCACCTTCCACCCTCTCACTGGAGAATTAGAAGCACTGTTCTGCCAGGAAACAGATCAATATGAACCTTCAGAATAAGTTTCTTCATTGCTTCCTTCTCCAAGGCTGTCCACAGCACTTTTAGTCTCCCTGAAGATTCTCCTCTGCTTCTCTGAAAGGTCTGCAGTTTCATGCTGCCTTACAATTGCTTCCTGAGGGCTCCTCAACCTTTCCTCTTTGCCTCAGAAATTGCATCTTGGATTTTCTGCTCTCTGAAAAAGAGAGACAAGCTGCAGGGTTTTTTTTCCCCACTGTCTCTTGTCCTCTAAGTAGCCCATTACCAAACTGTATTAATACAATGCCTTTTTGTCCTGTAGGAGCAGATAAAGCATTTGCAGGGTGTCCAGGTCACCTCATTCACACATTTTACAAGGTGTGCAGGTGACAAGATTCTTGTCAGAAAATGGCATTGAGGCACCGTCCCCTTTTGCAAGTCTAATTTGCCCTCTCAGAGCCAAAAAAAAACCTACAGCAAAATGCAAAGGGGAAAAAAAATTAAAAAGATCAGAGACTTGTGAATCTGAGTCCCTATTTTTTTAATCTGCTTTCAGTTCAACCCTCAATTTCTCCATTTGTCAATGAAGGCACCATTGAAAGGGGGAGAAAAACTGTTGCATGCATGAAGCTGCGGGTGGACCCTCTGAAAGAGAGGATAATGGGTGCAGGATTCAGAATTCAGATTAGCCCTGCTCCTAACTCCTTGCACTCCCAGCTCCCAAGCACTATTTGCTGAAGAAATGGCAGACAATGGGCAGCACTTGGGCTGCAGCAACCCCAGGCAACACTCCAGGCTTGGAGCAGTGTGGCTGGAAAGTGTCTGGCAGAAAAGAACCTGGGGGTCCTGACTGAGAGGTGGATGAACATGAGCCAGCAATGAGCCCAGGTGGCCAAGGAAGCCAGTAGCATCCTGGCTTGTATCAGAAATAGTGTGAAGAGCAGAAGCAGAGAGGTGATTGTTCCCCTGTGCTCAGCACTGGGGAGGCCACACCTGGAGTCTTGGATCCAGTTTTGGGCACCTCAATTCCAGAGAGATCTCGAGGTGCTGGAGCAAGGACAGAGGAGGCAACGAAGCTGGGGAAGGGCCTGGAGAATCAATCTGAGGAAGAACACTTGAAGGAGCTGGGAATGTTTAGTGGGAGGAAGAGGAGGCTGAGGGGAGATCTCATCAGTCTCTGCAACCACCTGAAAGGTCATTGTAGAGAGGTTGGTGCTGGTCTCTTCTCACAGGTAATTAGTGACAGAACAAGAGGGGAAGGGCTTCAAGCTGCAACAGGGGAGGTTTAGACTGGACATTAGGAACAATTTCTTCAGAGAGAGTGGTCAGACCCTGGAACAGGCTGCCCAGGGAGGTGGTGGAGTCACCATCCCTGGATGTGTTGAAGGGTGGTTTGGATGTGGTGCTGGTGGATGTGGTTTAGGGGAGAACTCTGTAGAGTAGGGATGATGGTTGGACTGGGTGATTCCAAGGGGCTTTACCAACCTGAATAGCTCTGTGATTCTATGACAAAACAAGCTATTCTTTATAATCATAAATTAAGCTACTTTTTTCAATATCATGCAGTAGCAGAAATGTTTGGCAGGCATTTCTTGTTGACAGGAGCTAAGCATTTCTTACCATATTTAAGTGAATTATGATGCAGATGGTAAGGTCACTGTAACTTTTTTTCCTGACAGGTGCACACACAAGCACACCTGACAGGTTTATAAATGAGTTTTCCAGGAGTGAACTGCCCAAACCAGAAAGGGAGACAACTTGGACAGTAATTGACAAAGCATTATAATTAATCACTAAAGGACTAAACCATTGTATTAGTTGCTAGTGCTGAGCAATTTGTTGCCTCATGTTGGTGCTTTATGGCTTCAACAGCATTTTTTCCTCTCCAAAACTCTTCCTCCTCAATTGAAAGAGAAGGACTCTCTGCATTTTGTATGCAAGTCAATTAATACCTGTCAAATATCAGGATGCCTGTGGATGGGCTTGGTTTGTTTTCTGAAATGACAGAGACAGCCTAGTGTGAGGTCCTAGGAAAAGATGACTCTGTTTCCTAGCTCATTTCTCCTCCTCTCCTTCCCCATCCAGGCCTGGAATGTAGAACTCGGGTCCAATGAAGTCCCTGTGTAGAAATGCAGTTTGGAAAAACCAGAGTTAGGTCACAGTTATTGAAGATTATTCTGTTATCCCTGGCTAAGCTTACATTTTGTTTTGGTACAATATCATTCAGGCTGAGAAAAAAAACCTGACCATTTGTCCACTGCCTGCTGAGACTAGAAATGTGAATGAAAACTCACTTGCCCTTGTTTGCAGGCAGAGTTAATTCTCTTGATCAATTAAAAGTGCTTTCTTCTGTGATTGCCTAAAGGCATTTCCCTGTGTCCTGCATGTTCTGGCTACTTTTTTTTTTCAGTTATATTTCTTGGGCTTTTATAAAACTAGTTCCAGCTTGGACACTTACAATGTGAGTACAATTTTGCTTGCCTGACTTGCCAAACAATTAGGTGCCTGGGTCAGAGTGACCTGCTTTTGGTGAAGTGGGGAGATGGAGAGTCAGGTACCTCTGCAGTTCATCCCATTGTAAGAGAGCAAGCTGAGATAACTTGTTGCCAATGGTTACATGATTTGTTTAAGCAATATGGGTAGTTATGTTAATGCTGAAGTTTGCTGAGAGGAATCCTAACCCCTTTTACTGCTGCTTTTGAGTTTAATGTTAATTTAAAATGGACTTTCTCCTTTCAGTACAGATGGCCAGTATAGAGCAGGTATGATTTGGGGTGAAATAGCCCCATATAGCACTAGCATTGGTATTACTTGGATAATTTTTGTATGATGCTTGGAGGTCAAGGCCAGTTTGGAGCCATATTAAGTACTTTGAAGACATAAAAAGGTCAAACCTTCCTCTGATGACTCAACCACAGGCCTGCATTCTACAGCTGACCTAACAGTGAAAGTCAGAGACATGAAGACCCCTGTGTTTTAGCTTTCACTCATCGAGGAGACCAGAGATTGCCAGCATAGTTTTGCAAGGTGCTGGCAGAAGTATTTTCTTCCCCACCCTCCTGTTCCCTCATTTTCTCTACTTCCCTGATTTGCCATCAGCCTAGTTATGCCAGCTTGAAGAACTTCCCCTGTAAACCAGGTCCCAGGAACAATCTGAGTGAAAAGAGCCTCTGAAAATGAGGGGAGGATATTTCTAGCTGGGTCAGTGTGGCTTGTCCTGCAGCCCCACAAAAAGCTTGGTCAGTCAAACGAGGAGGCAGTAAATTCCAGAACAGGGCCAGGTGTGAGCAGCTGGGATTTGAAACCCCTTAGCATGAAGTATTTGATGCCCAACTCCCCATGGCATAAAACTCAGCTCCATTGGCTTATTTAGCTATTAATTATTGCCAAGGTTTTGTGTTCAGTTATTTTCCTTAAATGCAAAACCTTCTGTATAGTTAATAACATAGAGGAGATAAGAGGACTGGAGAAGTGTCACAGTCTGACTCACCTGAGTTTGTCACACAACAGACTCATTGCGATCAGTGGCCTGGAGAATTTACCTATCAAAATCCTAAACCTGGTAAGAAATAAAAGAATTCTAGTCATTTTCCTGTCTGTCTTTTATCAATCTATTAGTGCCTTAATAAATGTAAAGGTAGTGACAGAAATTTTCAGAGATATGTTAATACTTTCACAAGGGCTTGTAGCAATTGGGCAGGGGAAATGGTTTTATACTGGAAGAGGGGAGATTTGGGTTTGACATTAGGAAGAAATTCTTCAGTGTGAGGGTGGGGAGACCCTGGCCCAGGTTGCCCAGAGAAGCTGTGGCTGCTCCATCCCTGGCAGTGTTGAAGGGCAGGTTGGATGGGGCTTGGAGCAGCCTGGAATGGTGGGAGGTGTCCCTGCCCATGGCAAAGGGATGGAAGTAGATGATCTTGAAGGTCCCTTCCAACCCAAACCATTCTGTGATTCTATAATCTTGAAAAGATTTAGAAGAAATTGCTGGTATTATTAAGGATATTTCATAAACATGGAACTGAGGAACACTGAGATAAATGCCTTCCCAAGACCTGGACAAGAGAAAGATGCATGTAAAGAAAGTGTAGGTCTATTATCTGGCCTAGTTGTCCTTGCTTATCTTCATAACCATCAGAGAGAAGAAGACACTTCTAAGGCCTGATGCACCTTGTGTTGATGTGTTGTCTACACTGCAGAAATCTGAAGCCAGATAAAACAAATCCCATGACACCCTCTAGAGTGCACAGGAAAAAAAAAAAAGCAAAAGCTGTTTTTAATACCATTAAGCTGCTACAAAATACAACAGGCTACTTTTTCATACCTTTTACTTGGTAATCATCATTTTAAAGCTATTTCATGGGATTTTAGAAAGGAGTACCAAAAAAACTATCCACAGAAATATGCTCATATTTGCCACATTAGTTTTAAGCACCTACATCAATATTTTAGTGAAAGTGAATTAATTCCTTATCAAAAATAGAAATATTCTTTTCCAATCTTTTTAAAATTTTAAAGATTTTTCTTCTGTTCTCTAGTAATTGGTTTAGAAAAGACTAACTAAGGTCTGTACCCATCAAGGCCTGATTGGCCCTTGTACTTATTACTGCTTTGCTATTCAGGAAATATATTCATGTTTCAAAGTGGACAGTAGCATGTTTTGAATAATATATTCCAATAGTGTTCAGGAACATATTTTTAATATGTTTCATATCTCTAATGCCTCCAGTAGCTTCCAGTTATGCCCTTGGTGGCAATAAATCTGAATTTTTGTCTCATTTGTAGTGGATAAGATTAACTCAGATGGGCAAACTCCTGTCTGAAAGTTCTGAAATGAGCTCTAGGAGTGTAACAGTCTAAGCTGGCAGGAAGATCTTTTCTCCAAGTGTCCCTCCATCATTGCACTCATCTCCTCATCTGTTAAAAGGCCTAATAATAATTCTGTTAGTAATGGTTATCTGCTCTCTACAATGTTTTGGAGGTTATGTTAACAGCTAAGCCTTATTAGTGTGAACATGTTCTTCAGCTTTGGTTCTTACATGCTGATATGATTATTTATACAACTGCTTGTCTTTTTTAATTAGCAAAGGAGATAGTCATGTGGAAATTATGTAAATAGACAGATTTTAGCATGGCTTTTTTTTTTTTTTTTCATTTTACTAATTAGAATAAAATGCAGTTCTTTTTTTCATGGGAGCTGTCATCCCCTCTCTTCCCATGGAATCAGCTTTCTTTGCCATTTTTCCTGGAGCCTTTCAGGTTGAAAGAATACTAAGGTCTGAAGCTGGGAAGAAAGGCTTCAAAACCTGGAAATATTGCCTGGCTATACCCAAAAGCCTTTATTCTGCTAATGTTTGTATTGTATTTTTTTTTTTAAGTAAATAAGAGGTGCAACACTAAAGAACTGGACTCTTAGGAATTTTAGGCTTTGCAAGAAAAAAGGTTCTCTACACAAATCCCTTTTGTTCACAGAATTTCAAGTGCATCTCCTGTCTTAACATTTTGCATCTAGAGCTCTGTGCTCTATCCTATTAAACAGAGGTCTAACCAAGAGCAGGAAGAGAGGAGTCTCTGTGCTATTAATAACATAATTAAACATTTAAAAGTCAGGAAAAATGTCAAGGACAGACAACTGGATTAACATTAAAGTCAGCTGGCTTATTTATCTCAATAGTTCCTAAATATTTATTAATAGAATATGAGGCTTCTAAGCTTTCAGCACAAGGTGATGCTGATGGAAAGTGTAACTTGCAAGGTTATACAGAAAGGATCATGTTGAGAGGCCATCTGGGTGTGTGTGGCCAGTGGGACAAAAATCAGTGCAGAACCTTGCATGTTACACTTTTTTGGAGTTGACAGCAGCAACAAGGGTATGATTTGTGAGGAGCTGAGAAATGAAGCCATCTGGTGTCCAGCAGGAAATGTAGGTCTTCTCTCTTGTACCTTGCTTGGAAGGAATGTAAAACAACAATAGCTGGCTGTGACTTCTCTAAAGCTTGGGTCATTTCTTGTCTTAAGAGTTACAGAATCCTAGAATGCCAGGTTGGAAGGGACTTCAAGGACCATCTGGTCCAACCCCTCTAGGTACTACTCTAGTTGATCTGAGGTGGCTCAGCACCCTGTCCAGCTGAGACTTCAAACTGTCCCATGTGGGGGAATCCACCACTTCCCTTGGGAGACTGTTCCAGTGTTGGACTGTCCTCATGGGGAAAAATTTCCCTCTGGAGTCCAATTGGAATCTCCCCAGGAGCAACTTGTGCCCATCACCCCTGGTTTTTTCCACCTTGTCAATAGGGAGACTCCACAAGTCTGGGAGTCTAGACAGGTAAGGTGGGCTTGGTTTTTGGTTTGGTTTCTTTTCTAACATTTCTGTGTATGCTTTCCCTGGCATGATATCAAGTCTGCCCTCACTTGGTGTGCATCAGGATGGACTTGTGTATATTTTTGTAGGCTGCCTGTAGTTCAAAGACAACACTTGTGTTGTTCCACCTTCATGTTTTCATTATTTATTCTGTAATCATAAGTGTAAATATAGCCATGATAACAGAGGGAAATTCCATGCATTTATGTGTAGATATTCTCTCCTTTTATGTGCATATCTATTTTCTACATGTTGAGTTGGATGGTGACATGAGTGTCCTTTAGCCTCCACCTGAAGATGAAGATGGAGCTAATGTAGGAAAGTCCCATTTGTAATAGAATTCTCAGTCATCAAGTGAACTTGGTTCTTCCTCAGGAATGTTGTTTTCCATCTGTAGAACTTTACCAACTGATTATATGCTTTCATTTCTTCTTAGAGCTCTAACCAGATTGAGAAGATAACAGGCTTGGACAACTTGAAAACTCTACAGAACCTGGACCTATCTAGAAATAAAATAACTAGCCTAAGAGGCTTGGAGGAACATGATCTACTAGAGGTGATCAACCTAGAGAATAACCAGGTATCATACTTAATATTGATCTTGGCTTTTGCTAAGAATGCATTATCATTATTTATTTATTTATTTATTTATTTTTTATTTTATTTTATTTTTTTAATTTTTTTCTGAAATTCAATCTCTTTAAGATTTAATTAAAAAATCCTACAACACTGCAAGAAATTCATGTTAGAAAAGATGACATTTTTTCCTCTGGTGTTTCTCTCCAGTGCTGTTTCACACCTTGATAACTGTGCTCCTCAGGCCTTATTTACTATCTCTAGATGGGTTTATTTTTATGGAGTGATCACTTGTGTGGTATTTAGTGCTCACATACATAAAGAACCAGCAGTGCTCCCTTGAGTGGATAGGATCAGCATGAGGCTTTTTCAGCTTGAGTATCCTTGAGGATCTTTACTTACATCCCAGCTTTTCTACTCTCAGGCCTCAGGAGGCTTTGCTAATATCTCCCAGCTCAGTTTTATGACCACAGATTCTTCAGAGCTCATCTGGAAACTTCCTGCAAGGCAGAACTGCATATGCTCTATTATAAAGTGCCTTTTCTTGTGCAGCAGAAAATCTACTGGAAGATACAATCCAGTTCATTTGTATTTGAATTTTGAGACTCAAGCCATATATACATAATACTTTTGATGCTGAGCTTTCAGGGTCCTTAACCAAAATGACCATCAATTCATGATTTTGACATCAAAGACAGATCTGCTTGTGAACAAAAATCATCTAAGAAAAGAAGAAATAGAAATAGAAACCAGGAATTGAACATTTTCTGTTATTTTTCTCCACTGGCAAGACACATTTACAGGATTTCATTCAAAACACTATGAATTGTTTTTCTCTCACTCTGTTCAGGTTGACATTTAAAGGTACATCAACTGCACAAGACAGGAAACTAATTAATAGTAGGGTTGCTATTAGCATTAATAACACCACTTCCATTGCCTCACATAGTATCCACTGTTCTTTATGGCATGCAAAAGCTGTTAATTTTACCTCATCAAAATTTGCCTCTTTTAATGATGTTATTGAAATGGTTTAATGAATCACCATTTTTTTAACGTTTCCTTCTGAAGAATAGTTTAAAGCAAATTGTAATTAATTAACAGAGAAAGATCTGAGTTCCTTCATCTTACTGCCATCTAGAAGCAGCTTAAATGCTTGATTTTTCAAAATGGGTTTATCTGCAAACCATGTCTCTCATCTACAAGTTCAGTGAATTTCAGATGTTCAATTCTTTGATTTATTTAGGAAATCCAGATGACATTTAACTTGGTCAAAACTGGTCTGCAATGGGCTCCTTGTTACCTTAAAATGAATATTCAATAGGCTGTGGTTGAGGCTCATGATTTCAGACACTTTACATAAGCTGAGAAGAAGTTAGGGATAAACTCTGAAGGCTTCTAGGTCCAGCCTTTCAGCAGTGGAGAAAAACCAGGTATCCTTACAAAGCAATTCATCCCAGCCTCCCATGAATCAGATGACCTCTGGAGCTGTCTCTCTCCACTGGTTATTGGATCAATCATAGAATCATGGAATAGTTTGGGTTGGAAAGGACCTTAAGGATCATCTAGATCCAACCCCCTGCATGGGCAGGGACACCTCCCACCATTCCAGGCTGCTCCAAGCCCCATCCAACCTGCCCTTCAACACTGCCAGGGATGGGGCAGCCACAGCTTCCCTGGGCAACCTGGGCCAGGCTCTCACCACCCTCACAGCCCAGAATTTCTTCCTCATGTCTCACCTAAATCTCCCCTCTTCCAGCTTAAAGCCATTCCCCCTTGTCCTATTATTATAAAGTGAAGTTAAGCACCTGACTTGGGCCAGATGGCTATAATGAGACAACGTGACTTCCATTTGACCCATTTTATTTTAATTGAGAGCCTCACAACTGGTCAGTCAGGGTCCAGCACAAGTGTCTGTTGTGTGACTTTGCTTTGGGCACACAAACTGTGATGAATCCCACATCATTTACCTGATGTGCCTGAGTGCAGCCAACCCAGCTTTCCCTTGGGGACAGATAAGTGGAATGCATCACCCTCCAGCCAAGGACAATTATGCTGCTGCTTTTCAGTCAAGTGCTGCAACTCTGGGAGGATGAACCTGAGCTCCAGTGAAAAGAAACTCTTCCCAGAAGGAATTTTTGGTGCTAGTCAACTGAAGCACAAATATAACTGCAGAATTGCCTCACTGAAGCACATCAGCCCCATAAAAGCTAAATGTTTTAGGGCTTGACATTTGAAAGAGCTGCAAAAAAGGCAGGTGGTTTGAAATTGCTGTCTACATTACACTGCTTCTCCAGCTAACACCCAACTTGGCTGCCTTTTTGTGACTAGAAGTGCCTGATTGAATGCAGTTAACACGTGTACCCGTTTGGAGAGTATAATGTATTTATTTTTTTATGTCCAGATTTCAAGAGCAGGGATTTAAATCCTCTTCTTTTCCCCCCCCCACCCTCCCTTAATTCTGGTGGATTCTGTTGCTGCTGTTTCTGTCACTACTGAGATTGCTGACCTGCGTGAACTTGAACATATTGAAGACCTGCCTCTCCTCAGAGTTCTGAATCTTTTAAATAATCCTGTACAGGTAAGAAAGAACTAAACAAGAAGGCAAAAATAAGGACCTGGAACTGTTGGTTTGAATCCCCCCTAGAATCCATTTTGCCACTTTGACCAGGTCATTTCAGGGAATGAGTACAAAAAATGATGGGTTTCCTGGCATTGTTACCCACCTCTGTCCAGGAACTTTGTCTCAACTAAAGCTGCATGTAGCTCATGATGTTTAATATCCATGTAGTAAAATCCATGAGTTTTTTAATTCAATTTGTGAATCCATTGATACGTTTGGAATCACAGTGTGCCACCAATTTTGTTTGGGGAAAAAAATCCACTTCTTGTTTGCTATGAAGGTGAATTGTTCCTGGAACAAAAACTTAATAGCACCACTTTAAAAATCTTGTGTCTCTAGGATCTATAACTTCTTTTCTTCTTTAGAATTTAGTGGACTTTCATTTTTGGCTCCCATAATATACCTCAATTAATGAATTAAAGATCCATTTTATTAACAACAGTGACATTTGCAAAATGCCAGAAATTCTGACTTGGCCTTTGCATTTGTAGCTTGTCCTGAGTGATCAAAGATGATTCTCTCCTGACTTTTGTGATTTCTGAATGATGTTTGAATTTTACAGTGATTTCCAATGTCAGAGAGAAGAAAACTGTTAAGGGTTCCACTTCTCCTTTCTGTAATTGCCAGCTTTATAGTGGCTTTCATGAGAATGCTCTGTCGTGGCACATCATAAAATTAGCATGAAAAAATGACCCAAAATAGGCTTTCCTGGTCCTCCTCAGTCTGAAGCCTTTTTCTGTTGAGATGTCCTTCCCCTAAGCAACATCTGATCCTGTTTCTTTCAGTTGCTGTTTTAATAACTTGTACATGCAACCATCATATTAAGTCTGAATTTCAGTTGTTTGAACCAGACCTTACTGGTTTTAGAACTAAGAAGCTTCATGAACTTGTCAGTGTCAGCTTTTTAATTGGGTTTTAAATCATTCTTGTTTATTGTCTCAGACTTAAAAGCATATATGATGACAAATTGATAATGCAAATTCTGTTTTAAAGTTCCTACAGTGCTGCTAAGGTTAGAAGTTATTAACCATAGTGTATTGCATAATCCCACTATAGGTAATTATTTTAGTTTCTTGGTGTTCTAGTGGGTCTGGTGGTGATGTTTAAATTTCCATCTTGACCTTTTGAAACAGACTTTGAAGCAACTCTTAGCTGTGATAGCAGAAGCTAAGCTTGTGGTGAGGGATCAGTTTTACAGTTTGTTGACAACCTTCAGGGTTAAAAAAGCTTCTTCTCTTGCAATGTAGTATTAAGGCCAATTTGATTTCAACCCATTTAAATGAAATATTAGATTGATGAAGTGAAGTTCTTTGTGTCAAAGTGGAACCTTTGTCCTTCAGAAGCAAACAGATTATTGGCTCCTGGTGATCTTCATGTTGCTTCGACTGACAGAGCTGGATCTCCAGAAGATTTCAGTGAAGGAAAAGGTATGTAAACATCACCTCCTTCAGGAGTTTTACTTCATATCTAGAATATAGAAAACTGAGCATGCAAATGTAGCTTTGTAGTCATATGAGTGTGACAAATCTCCCATGTTTCAGCCCCCAAGGTAGGCTACAAATTCAGAGCCTTTTGCTTTTAAATCCAGAGATGTATCTACAGAATTTCTGGAGCAGTTGTGGAATGTAAAAATGCAAAGCTTCCCTAAAAGCTTTGTCAGGGAAGAAATGTACTTAGCAAGTGACTCTAAACAGGCAGCTATATCCATAAAATACTCTGAAGTGGTAACCACTTAAATACCATTACTGGGGTGTTTTTAGTGTCATTACAGCAAACTGAACTCTGAAAGTTATAATGATGCTTGTTTCCCATTCTGCTCCTTACAACTTTCACTGTAAAATCTTCTTCCCCTCAAAATAGCTGCTCAGATTTCTTACAGTCACTGCCTATTGTAATAGAAACCTTTCTGGAACAGGTTGCCCAGGGAAGCTGTGGCTGCCCCATCCCTGGCAGTGTTGAAGGGCAGGTTGGATGGGGCTTGGAGCAGCCTGGGCTGGTGGGAGGTGTCCCTGCCCATGCAGGGGGGTTGGAACTGGATGATCTTAAAGGTCCCTTCCAACCCAAACCAGTCTGGGGTTCTGTATAGAATTTGAGCCCAAGCCATGATAAAACTGTTAAGATTATCAGCTGCCAACTGGGGTTGGATTTCAGGGACTTATTCTTGAAACATTGTCCTTACAGGAAATTCATCACTCCTAACTTTAACCACATAAGTATTAGGGCTCTTGTTTAATGCCAGGCTCTCTCTGTCACAAACACAGGGAAGGGATGATACCAGTGTGTCCACAGTACTACATGTTTTGGTTTAGATATTCACTCCTATTTCACCATGTCACCTGCTACCCTAGAAAGGTTGGACCAGGTGATCCTTGATGTCCTTCCCAACCCGGCATCCTATGATTCCATGATTCCAATCTCAGTGTGGCTGTCCCTGGAGCTTCCAGCAGTATTTTGCAGCAGTGTCAGCTAGTTGATGTTTGCTGGTTTACATGAAATGCCTCAGAAGTTCTTAACCTGTTTCTGAGGGAGTTGCAGTAATCCCAAAAAAGACACAACCTGTTAGCAGTCAGGACCCTCACTAGAGCTTTCAACAGAATGGATGGAGGGAATCCTTGGAGTTTGAGTGCTTCTTTTCCCAGGGAAGACAGAAATGCATTGTCAAGAGAAAACTGCAATTTGCTGACTTTGTTAATGCCTATTCTCTTCCTCTTCTGATGAATAAATGAATGGCTCCAGTCCCCTGAGATTTTAGTTTGGCATTTTCCACCAGCACCGAGAGGATGCAAATTAATGGATTATTAAAACCTAAGCAAAATGACTTTGCATCTTATGTAGCATCCTGTTTTCTTTCCAGTAAAAGGTTGAATGTATTAAAGGTAGTGAGCTACCTCTGGCTGCTTTCCATCCATCTATCAAATCCTGCTTAAATCCTCTGAAAAAAGATTTCTGTGGTGGAGTGATCCCAGACAACCCAAATGCAAAGACTGACCCTCATAAATATGAAGCCCTCATTACTCATAATGATATGTGAAGCTTATTACAGCTAGAAATAATTATTATATCTCTCCTCTCCTTTCTTTTGCCCCTAACCTGTGGGAAAAAAAAAAAAAAGGTTGCTGCTGTGAATAAATATGATCCTCCTCCAGAACTTGTTGCTGCTGAAGATCATATGAATCATGTGATGTACAGCATGTTGCAGCCCCTGAGAGTCTTGGACAGGTAAGCTCACCTCCACTTCACATCTGCTCCTGAGGGTGGCACTCAAGTCAAGCAGAATATGTTGTCATAGTTGGAGGGACATTTTTCTGTCCTTCTCCCACCTCTAAATGAATCCAGTTAAGAGGAGAAGTCCTACAGGGTTCTGGTGGTGGTCTGGAAATGAGGCAAATCTGATTAGGTTGGAGTTGATTATGAAATGAAGTTAGTCATTCACCTGTAAAGTCTGAGACAGCTTGTCCACAGCTCCATTTCTTTGGGACAATCTGGTGAAACAGATGGCCATTTGCACCATCAATGAGAGATGCAAAATTTCTCTCAATACCCAAAGGCAATTCCAAACCTCTGCAGGCAGAAGAGCTGTAAAATGTACCTTCCTCCCATCCTGCTTCCTCCTTCTCTTCACACTATTGGCATCCCATTGTGAACAGAATGACTTTCTTTTGTGGCCTTGGGGGCACATTTTATATTCATAAGGTGAAATGTTTGAGTTTGTACTGAGGGAAGTCCAGCTACCTGTGCCCTTGGGAGGAGGTGGTGCTGACAGCCACTTCAAGCAGAGAAGGGAGAGGCAGCTCAGTGTTCTTTTTCCAACATTACTATTGCCATGCCAGGTGACTTCTTGCAGTCTCACTTCTCATATAGAAAGTGGCCATATTTTGCTGCTCTGCAGAGGTGTTATGATATGTGCTTGGTGATTGCTTGGAAAATGCTTTGACATCCTGGGATGGAAGATTCTGTGTAGTTGGCCCAATTTAGTATTATATTGGCTGTAGTGGGCACTGAGATAAACTATTGTGCCCCACAACCTGTTTTATAGAATCACAGAAGGGTTTGGTTGGAAGGGACCTTAAAGATCATCCAGTCCCACCCCCTGCATGGGCAGGGACACCTCCCACCACTCCAGGCTGCTCCAAGCCCCATCCAACCTGCCCTTCAACACTGCCAGGGATGGGGCAGCCACAGCTTCTCTGGGCAACCTGGGCCAGGCTCTCCCCACCCTCACAGCCCAGAATTTCTTCCTAATGTCCAACCTAAATCTTCCCTCTTCCAGTTTTAATCCGTTCCCCCCTGTCCTATCACTACAAATCCCCTTGTCCCAAGTCCCTCCCCAGCTTTCCTGGAGCCCCTTCAGGCACTGGAAGCTGCTCTAAGGTCTCCCTGGAGCCTTCTCTTCTCCAGGCTCAACCCCCCAACTCTCCCAGCCTGGCTCCAGAGCAGAGCTGCTCCAGCCCTCCCATCTTAATTTTGGACACTTAAAAGCATGATGAATAACCTGATTTAAAATCCATGATTATTAACTCAAAAGTTTATATTTTTAGAATATCGTTATTGCCAGTCTTGGTATTTTCTGGGACTGTCAATGAAAGACAGGACCCATCCCAGTGCTGATGAGAATTCTTAATAGCCTGTTGAAAAAAAACCCAAACATCCCAAACCCAAAGACTTATTCACTGTTTTGCAGAGCTGGAGATTACTTTAAAAGAAACCCCACAAATAAAACAAACAGCACAATAGTTTTACCTAAAATCATGGATTTCTTCCAGACATATTCTCTATTTCAGTATTTATTTCTTGGATTGTGTGTGTATCTTCATGGCTGGAAAGAAATAATTCTGCCTCCTGTCAGAGGTACTGGGTACACAAACAGATAAACATGCAGAGCAGCACTGATGGTGCTGACCAAAATTGTTAGTGAAGATTTGAATGTTTGCCTGTGCTCAGCTGGAAAGAACACAGCACAGTCATTAATGAAATCTTCCTAATGATGATGTGTTGTATAGTCTTCAACACCATAAAAGGCTTAGTGGGACCATATTGGAGTAGTTCATTTGCATCTTATCTCTTTAGATGAGATCGTAATTAATTCTGCTGGAGTAATTTCCCCATTAAAAACTGAAAACAAAGCAAAAAGGGACATGGTTGCATATTCTGCAGTCAGAAAACATTGGGTTTTATGCTGTTCTCTCTCTGTGTGCCTTGTGATTCTATCTTTAATTACATGGTAACACACCACTGAGCAATAGTATGTGTATTTTTGCCCTGCTAGAAATACATGTGACATTTAAAACAGTAACTTGTTCACAACTACAAATGATGCACAGGGAGCAGAGATTTAATAACAGAGGGCTCCTCAGTCTGTTGGGCAAGTACACAATGAGACCTGGTATCTGGCTGTTGAGGATAAATTCCTTCAGAGAAGAAATCGAGCATGATTATTTTTAAAAATGAAGGTAATTAACTATTGGAACAATTTCCCAGGGGTACCAAGAATTGTCCACAACTGGAATGTTTTTAATTAAAATATGCTGTGGTGGAACCCCAGGTTAGGCTTGAAACAAGAACCAACTCAGGGAAATCCTGTTGCCACAGTGATGAGGGAAGTGGTGTCTTCTTGTCCAAAAGACAAAGCAACAGGTGGAACCCCAGGTTAGGCTGAAACAAGAACCAACTCGGGGAAATCTGTTGCCACTGTGATGAGGGAAGTGTGAGGAGATGATCACAGTAGACCCTTCTGCAATTTATTGATCTAGCCCAGTGGTGTCTTCTTGTCCAAAAGACAAAGCAAGTTGAAAGATGCACATTAAATGAGCCAAGAACTCTTTACAAGAACACAGAGTGTCACCGTTTGACATGGTCTGGGTTGGAAGGGACCTTCAAATCATCTAGATCCAAATCCCCTGCATGGGCAGGGACCCCCCCCACCATTCCAGGCTGCTCCAAGCCCCATCCAACCTGCCCTTCAACACTGCCAGGGATGGGGCAGCCACAGCTTCTCTGGGCAACCTGGGCCAGGGTCTCCCCACCCTCACAGCCCAGAATTTCTCCCTCACATCTCAGCTCCAGCTCCCTCTGCCAGCTGGAAACCCTTCCCCCTGCTCCCATCCCTCCCTGCCCTTGTCCCAAGTCCCTCCCCAGCTTTCCTGGAGCCCCTTCAGGCACTGGAAGCTGCTCTAAGGTCTCCCTGGAGCCTTCTCTTCTCCAGGCTCAACACCCCAACTCTCCCAGCCTGTCTCCAGAGCAGAGCTGCTCCAGCCCTCCCAGCATCTCTGGGGCCTCTGGACTCTCTCCAACAGCTCCATGTCCTTCCTATGTTGAAGGCTCCAGACCTGGGCACAATTCTCCAGGTGGGGTCTCATGAGAGCCAAGTGAAGATG
Organism: Chaetura pelagica; assembly: GCF_000747805.2. Taxonomy (NCBI): domain Eukaryota; kingdom Metazoa; phylum Chordata; class Aves; order Apodiformes; family Apodidae; genus Chaetura; species Chaetura pelagica. Next base: position 2,003,112 of record NW_009953316.1, read on the forward strand.
CTGTTTACAAATTGTAGGAAACCCAGAATTTTTAGGTTATTTTCTGAGAACCAATAGGTGGTGATGTAATGAAAAGACAGGCTTATGGGAATGTTCCCCATGTTCTCCTGATGAAAGAAATAAGTCAAAAGGAGTTTGAGGATGTGAGGAATTTGAGCAATGGACATTTTTTTAAGGGAATTTTAATGTCAGGTCTAACCATGTCAAGTAATGATCAATTGCACCATTGCTGGGTAGAACACTCCCTTCTAAAAGAAAAGATAAAGAGGAATTCTGCACTTTGCAAGTGACAGGTTCTGTGTGTGGAGAAGGATTATATTATAACTATGTTGAAGATAAAGGTTCTGCCTTCATAGAGCTGCCCTGGCATCATTATTCATGAAGGCCCTGGCTCTGAGCAAGAGGTAGAACCTTTCTGCTATGTCTTGATACATTTGAAATCTCTGGTCACTGAGTGTGTTTCATGGAATTCTCATCTCTGAAATGGTGCATTTATAGTAATGCACTTGTATCCACAACTGTCACTAACACCTCCTGGGATCATGTGTCTTAAACTGGTCTTTTCCTTACCAGAAATGTCAGAAAAGACACTCTGAGCAGGTCACTTTTAATGTATTGTGCTGATAAGCTTATTGTACTAATGTTCTCTAAGAGTTTGTAAATGTCACCTATGAGTCAAAACCCCTTAAATCTCCCAAGGGTTCAGCTACTTCAAAAGCCTTGTGGATTGACCTCCAAACCAGGGCCTGGGTTCATTTCAGTTTAGTAACAGCACATCTGTACAGACTGGAGCCAGTATCTGAATTTATGAGGTGTAGCTGCTGTTTCTCTGTGAGGATAGAATTGCAATATTATCTTAGTGCTTCAGAAGCATCAAGTCCCATTATATACAAATAATATACATACAATCTGGTAGAAAATAGAGCTGATTTGCTCAACCTATAAGAGGACTAAAGCTGTTACTTTGAACTCTTTTTTTCTCCATGCTTGTGTTGGATGATTATCACTAGTTCTTACAGAGTTAGCTACTTGTAAGAGAAAAGGTAAAAGAAATACACTTAGTTTGCAGGAATTTGAGTTCACCTGTTTTAAATCACATTAAGTGGAAGCTTAACACACATTGGTGCTTTCCTTCCACTTTACAATTTTAATTGAGTTAAAGCTGTTTATTAGTTGGAAATGAGTGGGTTTGAAATTATTTCAACTATTTCTGGCATATTATCAAGTGGCATCATCATAAGATGTAGCTGAGATTTGAAAATGAGAATCCAAAGTTGCAGTCCATTTTTAGCTACCATTTTTTAAATCACTGGACACTGGGAAATGCAGAAATGCTGTTCATTCTGGTATTTCCAGCTGGGAGTGGAAATATCAGGATCTAACCATCTGCTCAGCATGGAGAAAACTGAGAGCTTTGTGTTTTTGCAGCACTTTGGGTTTCTTTTATTGTAGTGTTATTTGTGTTCAGTGCAGCTTGAGGATCTTAGTGTTTTTCTTGGTTTTGAATGCAACAGTTTTGTACAAATTTTTACCTTCATCTGGGAAGGCCATGGAAGTCAGCAAAATTAAATGAAGGAAGGCATAAAGGTTTGTAGAGTCCAGAATCGTGGTAGGCTTATTATCCTGATCATTCAGATATTACTGTAGAATCACAGAATCATGGAATGGTCTGGGTTGGAAGGGACCTGAGAGATCATCCAGTCCCACCACCTGCCATGGGCAGGGACACCTCCCACCAGCCCAGGCTGCTCCAAGCCCCATCCAACCTGCCCTTCAACACTGCCAGGGATGGGGCAGCCACAGCTTCTCTGGGCAACCTGGGCCAGGCTCTCCCCACCCTCATACTAAAGAATTCCCTCCTAATGTCTCACCTAAATCTTCCCTCTGTCAGTTTTAATCCATTCCCCCTGCTCCCATCCCTCCCTGCCCTTGTCCCAAGCCCCTCCCCAGCTTTCCTGGAGCCCCTTCAGGCACTGGAAGCTGCTCTAAGGTCTCCCTGGAGCCTTCTCTTCTCCAGGCTAAACACCCCAGCTCTCCCAGCCTGTCTCCAGAGCAGAGCTGCTCCAGCCCTCCCAGCATCTCCATGGCCTCCTCTGGACTCTCTCCAGGAGCTCTGTGTCCTTCTTATGTTGGAGGATCACCATCTCTGTGATAGACTTGGAAAACAAACAAATCCCAACACCTCAACTGCAGAGGGAGCTTTAGAAAAGGCTGTAAATCAGAAAATATTGTAGTAGTCAAAACATTATTACTTTTGCCAAATAGACCAAGGAGTCTTCAAAGCAGCATTTTGTGCTGGTTTTATGTTTAGGGCAGATCAAACTGAGCACAAGCTTCTCCTGCTTTTTGCCTACACTGTGAACAATGTGAATAGTGTGACAAACAGATGAGATTTGTTGAAGTGATGATAAAGTCTCTGCAGAAGCTTGATGCAAAGTGGCCAAAGCCTTCATTTTGTAGGTAATATAATGGCTCTTCTTTTTCCTTTCTCATAGCACTTTACCTAGTCTTGATACTCCCTACCCCATGCTGGTGTTAGCTGGTCCTCTAGCCTGTGGCAAGAGAGAACTTACTCTGAAGGTCTGCAAGCAGTTCAGCAATTTCTTCAGACATGGGTAAGTTTCCTCCAGAAGTTGAAAAGAACACCAAGTGATAAGGCTGCAATTGCTGCTGGTTTGTTTGTTCTTTGTTCTTGGTTTTTTTTAAAGAGGTTAAAAGTTAAAAACAGCCAGTAAATGTTCATTGCTCTGCATCTTATCTCTTCCCAGGGCTTGATTGCCTGAAGCCATCAAATACTTCCTTAAAAGAGAAACTTGAAATTCTCATGTTCTTTTCAAAGGTGAACAGCAAAAAAACAAACAAGAATGTGTTATTTAGTGCTCCTTTTATTGATCTGTTCTATCTGTGCTTGCTCATGCCCCTCAACCCAAGCATCTGTTTAGATAGGTGTGCATTTCTCTTAATTTTTGTAACGTACCTGCATGTAAGCACATTAGCATGCACATGCAGACTGCACCCAGAAGCTGGGAAAGGCAGCAAGTGCAATTACTGGACCAGTTTATTATCCTATGAGTAGTGTTATCAAAGCAAATGGCACCTTTCAGACTTCACCACCTGCTGGGAGGACTAATTCTCCCTCTCTGAATGGCCTGAATTATGATCCTCACAGCCTTGGGCTGCCTGTGTGTTTAGTGGAGCAAAACTTTCTCTTTCCAAGGGAGATCCAGACTTTTTGAATCACTTCCCTGAGGTATCCACCCATTTTCAATGCACAGGGCATAGGAAGGATGGCTAAGTCAGGTCACCACCACCTCTTGCCTAAAATTGGGTGGGACAATCTGTTCCTCTTGTCCACCCCTGCCATTCTTCACAATACCAAGGTCCTACTGGGCACTAGTGTGTATTCCTGTTATATTGGTTCTCCTCTGTTTTCTCATGTATTTATTGTTTTATTAAACAAATGTACCCATTCATTTTGATCCTGACCTTGGCCACAGTTTGACACGTGTGGTGTTTGCCACAGTAAGAGCTGGGTCTATTGTTCTGCACCCTTAGGTGCTGCAGTGGTGAGTTGTAAGAAAGGGACCATGGGCACCTGCAAATGTGAGAATGATTCCTCAGACTTCTCAGCATCACAGGACCATGCTCTGCATGTCATCATAGGATCACAGAATGGTTTGGGTTGGAAGGGACCTTAAAGATCATCCAGTTCCAACCCCCTGCATGGGCAGGGACACCTCCCACCAGCCCAGGCTGCTCCGAGCCCCATCCAACCTGCCCTTCAACACTGCCAGGGATGGGGCAGCCACAGCTTCCCTGGGCAACCTGGGCCAGGCTCTCACCACCCTCACAGCCAAGAAATTCTTCCTGATGTCTAACCCAAATTTCCCCTTTTCCAGTTTAAAACCATTGTCCCTTGTCCTATCACTACATGCCCTTGTCAAAATGTCAATGTCATGCCTTCTCCTCTAACATGATACATCACAGTGAAGGAGCCTGGATACATTTCTCTCTGCTCTGTTCTCAGCTTATAGCTATTTATTGGCCTAGGTCATTAAACTTGCAAGTCCAAGGGACACTTTAAAAGGTCTGTGAAGGTTATGTGACAGGAAAAATCACTTTTTGCCTTTGTTTACCCAGACAGGTGGTAGATGCCTCATCCCTGGAAACATTCAAGGTCAGGTTGGATGGGGCTCTGAGCAACCTGATCTACTTGGAGATGTCCCTGCTCATGCAGGGGGGTTGGACTAGGTGGCCTTGAAAGGCCCCTTCCCACCCAAACCATTCTATGAATTCTATTATACTGGGTTTTGAAAGGCCAGATAGGAAATTACAAACCAATTGAATGCCAATTGAAATATTCCCAGCACTATGTTTGTTTTTTTTTAAAGAGTATTTTTTTAATGTTGTGTGTTTTATTTCCTTAAATGTTGATGCATGTTGGGAGGGGGGGAGGGGAAAAGGAGAGAGGCAGAATCTCAACAGAGCAGAAAATTGCAACCATAAAGCAAAGTTGTATTTTAATTATTCAGTGGAGATTCAAGCAATTTTATGGCTTAAACACTTTCAAATTTCCAACATTCCACTCATTAAAAATGTATTTCACATAAGATACCCTGGCAGTTTAAATGTAAACACAGCCTTGCAATTAAAAAGGGGTTGCAATTTTTAAAAGTGTTTGAAAAAATCAAGTGAAATTGGACCCTCAAACCATCTGGCTACTGCTCAGGAATGACCTTTAGAGCTGGATGCCTTCATAATATCTCCAAGAAAATCAGAGCATTGAATTGAAATTACAGGGCACACTGGTCTCACTCACCACAGCTTGCTGATAAAAAGAAGTGGGACCTTCCAATGCTGTGATAGTTAAGTTTTCTCAAGCTCTGTGTTATAAACGAAACTTCTTAATGGTTTATGACTCAGCTACCTTGAATAAATGAACTGTGTCCAGCTCTGGGCCCCTCACTGCAAGAAGGAGCTGGAGGTGCTGGAGCAGGTCCAGGGGAGACAGCGAGGATGGGGAAGGGGCTGGAGGGAAAGGCTGATGAGGAGAGGCTGAGGGAGCTGGGCTTGTTCAGCCTGGAGAAGAGGAGACTCAGGAGGGACCTTCTCACTCTCTACAACCACCTGAAGGGAGGTTGGAGGCAGGTGGGGTCGGACTCTTTTTCCAGGCAACCAGGGACAGGACAAGAGGGCCTGGCCTGAAGCTGCTCCAGGGGAGGGTTAGGTTGGATATCAGGAAGCACTTCCTCATGGAAAGGGTGCTCAGACCTTGGGATGGGCTGCCCAGGGAAGTGGTGGAGGCACCATCCCTGGAGGTGTTCAAGGACAGGCTGGATGTGGCACTTGGTGCCCTGGTCTGGCTGATGTGGTGGTGTCAGGTCATAGGCTGGACTTGATAATCTGAAAGGTCTTTTCCAGCCTTGGTGATTCTGGGATTCAGTGAAATGGCCTGGTGGTTTGGTTTGGTTTTGCCATATTTTCCAGGACAATGCAGCAGAATTCAAAGAGTTAAAATGGTATCAGTATGAATCAATGCCAAAACTCCACATTAGGCTTTTGTTCCTGTCATAACCAAAATGAAAGCAGAAACAAGTAGCAAAATATATTTTCCCTAGATAAAACCTGAGCCACTGCATACTTGAATCTAAAATTACTACATTAATTGACTTAGGTGGGGTTTTTTGGCATTCTTAGAGGGGTGGTTCTTTTTAGTGTTTCATCCTGGCAATAAGCTCACATACCCAAGGTTTATCCTGTTGTCCTGATGTGGAGACATGGAATTACTTTTCCTGCCTTGAATCCCACTTATCTCCCTAGTTTCAGAATTGTTTCTCCCCTCACTATTAGGGGAGATTGAACTTTCTGTCTCTTTCTGAACAGTTCAGCCTAATTCCTAGTCTCCTTTTCCATGTTTAGGATGCTACTTTATATCATCCACCAGCTGACATAACTGGGAAAAAAATGGGTTCATCATTCCTTTATTACAGGCTGCTGTGACAGCTTCAGTTCAGGCTCTCCTGGGTTGGGATAAATTTATAACCAAAATGTAATGTTACCTTTAAACTATTTTATTTTTTGTTTGTTTGTTTGTTTGTTTTAATTTATGGCTTGATCTTTCAAATATGCAGCATTAATGGTATGATTTGCACCTCTTTGTATTTCTCCCATTTCCTCTCTTAAAAATACAATGATTTGTAGTATTCTCCCCCCTCTTTCCTGTTCCATTGCTGCTTCTGTGATTGAAAACAGGTTATTTTTTTATTGCACCATCTATCTTCCAGTCTCTGTCACACCACCAGGAAAGCTTATTTTGGTGAAGAAAACAAACTTGATTACTACTTCATATCCCAAGAAGCATTTGGCAAAATGGTGAACACAGTAAGTACCTGATTAAGATCCTGGATTTCCACACCAGAAATAAATTCTACTGAAATCAGGTCTGATTTATTGTATATTTTGTTAATATTGAGTTTGAGTCTCTCTGTGCATGATTATTCACTCACAATTATGTGTCTTCAGCTCGTAGAGACCACAAATTCACTGTATATTTATGCTGTCTATGAATGCATAGAAAGCATTGAATGGGCATAATGCTCAGGAGGAGTCTTTAAACAATACTGTCATGTAAAAATAAACTTATTTCCATATGCAAATATCCTGTGTGTGCAGGAAAGAAAACCTCTTGAAATAGCTGACATCTTTTTATCCTCTCCCCCCCCCCCATCTTTTCTTTCTTTTAAAGTTTAGCCAATTCCCCCTCGAGGCATCATGTTTCTCTCTGAAGGCAAAGTGCCTCCAGCTACTGTTTCTGCTGCCTTTTTGCTGCCTGCAATAAAACTTGGTCTTGAAAAACCCCAACAGAGCTCAATATTTGTACATACACAAATGGAGGAGCCAACACAGTCTGAAGCAACCGAGCTGGGTCCTTAATGAGAACTCTCAGTAATCAAGTAGTTTGAATTTTGCAGGAATATCATTTGCTCCCATCTCTCTAGAGGTACTACTGGGAAGCAGAGTTTCAGGTTTTAAGTTTGGGGTCTCTTGGTGAATGAATTATGCATTCTCCTTGCAGATTTGTTTCTGTCCCTTCTTTTCTTTGGCATCTTCTCTTTCACGTGGCGTGGCCAGGTGGTTGGATGGAATGTCCAAGGAAAGGTGCCCCCTGCTTTAGATCTTGCTTTCTTCACAGTGTGAATGAATAACCAAACCTGTCAGCAGTTTGTTTGCAAGACATTGATGTTTGATCATCCATGACCAAATCACAAACCTCTGCCCTGCAGGACTGAGTGTTGCTCTTCTCTGAACTCTCATTTGCCTCATTATCATCAATAATTTGAGCAGGGAGAAACTTTGTAGGGAGAGAAAGCAAGGGAGTCCAGAGTGATTATGCTCCTTTAAGGAAGTTCTTTCCCTTATAATATTTCCTGTGTGATGATACTTGTTTTGAATTTCAGGGGAAGTTCATACTAACCTACAAACACAGTGACTATTACTATGGACTTGCAAGAGACACTGTAGAATCAGTTGCCAGAGAGGGGCTTGCAACCTGTGTTCACTTAGAAATAGAGGTAAGGTTTACTTATTGCTACATTTTTTAACATTGAGAACTGTCCTGGGGAAGAATTGATGCAGTTTGACTAAGGTTTGTTTCAGCTGCCTGGGCATTGTGACACAAGAGACAGCCCAGGCCTTCTGCCCAGCCTACAGCTGCTGCTACAGCTGAACCAGTGGTGTGGGCTGCTTTACTGGGGAAGCTGTTTGCTCAGAGGAACTGCTTTTTTAACTCCACTGCCTGTGTCAAGTAGCTCCCCACTGCCTGGATGTAAACAACACCTCTCCCTTTATAGGACAAGGGTGATGGTTTCCAGTTGGAAGAGGGGAGATTTAGGTTAGACATTGGGGAGAAATTCTTCCCTGTGAGGGTGGTGAGAAACTAGAGCAGGTTGCCCAGAGAAGCTGTGGCTGCCCCATCCCTGGGGGTGTTGAAGGGCAGGTTGGATGGGGCTTGGAGCAGCCTGGGCTGGTGGGAGGTGTCCCTGCCCATGCAGGGGGGTTGGAACTAGGTCACAGTCAAAGTGTCAACATCTGTCTTTTGGAGTCCCAAAACAAGAACTTTTGAGCTAATTTTCTAATAATGGATTTCTCATCATCTTAGATGGACATTTACTAGCTAGGGATTGAGGTGACAAAAAGGAAAAGCTTGCTCCATGTCCTTCCTTCCAAATTCTTTCTACAAAATATGCTCCATCTAGATGAGCTTTCAAAAGCAGAGTCTCTACAGAGTGTCCAGAATGTAATAGTGAGTGTTGCTGGTTTTCACCCCCTTTGTAGGATTCAGCTCTACCTGTGGGGGATTACAACAAGTTAACAGTTACTCCTACACTCCATGATAGATGAGAAAAGATGGTAGAGATTTAAAAAGTAATGTAGGAGACTGCATTGCTAAGGTAGGATCCCAAGTTGTGCATCCAAAGTTAAAGGAATGACTAGGGAGACCTGAGCAAAATTTGGTACTAAATGTAACTAATTTTAGATGATTTCTTTGTTGATGAAACTAATGGTCAAAAAGCTAGTTTTCAGTGAAGAGCTTCATAAGGAGTTTTAGTCCCCTTTGGCCCAAATACATCTGTAGACATTTACTGGCTTGCATCTAAACATACAAATAACAAAAGCAGCATATCAAGTGCTAAAAAATTAGGAGCTCCATGCTCAAATGGTCCACAATTTAATGCTGCAACCCTGCTCTGAAGTGCCTGCTACTTGGCTGATATTAAACAGCAAATTAATAACTGAATCTCTGTGTTGGTCCCTTTGCTCTTTTTCCTCAGTCTTGTGAGAACTGTGAATCACCCTCAGGCTCCCCTGACTGCAACAGGCAGTGAGAGGGTTTGTTGTCTTGCCAGACAGACCCTGAATCTATAAAGGGAGACAAATAGGAGAAGATAAAATCTAATGGAAGGAGGTGCCTTTGAAAGCTGTCAGGTCTTCCCAGACTAGATGTGTTCTCAAATAATTTAGGAGAAAGAACTTAATGGAATGTCATGTTTATTCATAAGGAGGTTAACCCAGCAACACAGGCAGTGACCATAACTTTTTCTGGGTATTACCAGAGCTACTGTCATGGACAGGCAGCTGAAAAACTCCTTTGTCACTGAAGTTTCAAGATCACATAGTAATTATGCATAGTCTTGTATCACAGTGGACTGTGCTAGCAGATGAGAAACAATAATGGTGAGTTATGTATCTGAGGAGAAGTTATCCAAGTCCATTATCTTCTGTGAGGCTCATAACAAAAGTGATTTAGCACTATTAAAAGAAATTTTAATTATGGGCTGTGGGCTGGGACTAAAAATTTAGAGCTGTTCATTCCCTTTAATCTAGAGTGTATCATTCACTGATAAAAGAGACTGGCACAAATTTTAAAAGTTAAATGTTGCTGGGTCTACACTTGCAGATAGTGAAGCTGCTGCTCTCCTGGCACACAGTGACAGGCTGGAGTAAGTAGATCTGCTGAGCTTTCCCTCTGCTTCTGGAGCCAAGTACCTGCAGAGGAATTGAAGGAGCTCCACATTCCCCCCAGGGCTGTAGGGGCAGAGTGGCTAGTGTGTCTGATTCTCAGAGAATCATAGAATCACAGACTGGTTGGGAAGGATCTTAAAGATCACCCAGTTCCACCCCCCTGCATGGGCAGGGACACCTCCCAGCAGCCCAGGCTGCTCCAAGCCCCATCCAACCTGCCCTTCAACACTGCCAGGGATGGGGCAGCCACAGCTTCTCTGGGCAACCTGGGCCAGGGTCTCCCCACCCTCACAGCACAGAACTTCTTCCTCACATCTCAGCTCCAGCTCCCCTCTTTCAGCTTAAAACCATTCTCCCTCATCCCATCCCTCCCTGCCCTTGTCCCAAGCCCCTCCCCAGCTTTCCTGGAGCCCCTTCAGGCACTGGAAGCTGCTCTAAGGTCTCCCTGGAGCCTTCTCTTCTGCAGGCTGAAAATCTTGAGACCTCTAGCTTGGATCAGGGTTTCCAGTATTTCTTTCACAGCAATTTGTGAATTTATCACCTGTCCTAAACTCAGCCACAAGTTCCATAGGCACTTTCAGGAACAAAACATTGCATTTCTCTGTTTCATTTTAAAGGGTGTTCATAGCTTGAAAAAAACCTACTTTAAACCCAGATACATCCTGGTGCTACCAACAGACACAGAGAAATATAAGGGACACCTGAGGAGGAAAGGAATATTCAGCAGGCCAGAGATTGAAGAGGCAGTCTCCAGAGTGGACATGTACATCAGGATAAGTGAGGATATTCCAGGATACTTTGATGCAGTAGTCAGTGCAGGTAAGTTAATCTCTTTCATGCTATAAATCTGACTTCTAATGTCACACCAATAGATGGACTGAAGCTGCTGTGCAAACAAAGCCACAGGCAAATATTAAACTAAGGATGACAAACAGTTTGATGTTCAGCATAACAGTTTAAGCTATCCCTTAATTGGTTTTTTTTTTCCCAGTTAATTCTTGTCCCAAGAATCCAAAAGCTCTGGAGATCTGTCAGGACTGAATGACTCTGCTACATCCACATTGTGCTTTATGCCCATCTAGAAAACAAACCAACTAGTGAACTCAGCAGCAGACTTGTCAGATATGGTCTCCTGTGAGGATATTAAACTGATCTGTGCTAATTGTCTGTTGGTTTCTGTGCAGAGCTTAGAGGTACTTTTGATCTAACAGCCCTAATTATCTCTGGGCAGAATAGGTGGGGTTTTTTTTTCAAGTGTTGAAGTGACAGCTGATGTGCAGTCTGGCAACATCTCACTGGAAAGAAGAGGCTGCTGCAAAAGCTTTTCCTTTGTGTAGGACTCTTCTGCTTTGTAACTTGCTCAGGTTCCCCAGCCTGAAACAAGGAATGTCAGGGTGGTAGATAATTCATTCAGACAAATGTTTGCTTCTTGATATTTAAGACTTGAGGATAGCAGGTGGCAGGGAAGAATTCTTTTCTGGTTCATTCTCTGTCTGCCCTTTTGTGGAGGTGTTTTTTTGTGGTTCACTGTAGTGATGGGGAAATGTGTCACTGTGGTATGAAATACTGTATTTCTAACTATTTTCAAGGAAATAGGGAGCTTGCAATTTAAATAAATCAATTAAAGACATGAAACACAGCAAACCAAATTACAGAAGGAGAATGTTTAGCTGAGTAGAGAAACTGAGATGGATTTCAGATTATTTTCTGGAATGTGCTGTTGACAAAAATGAAGATTTTTCTCCCAGAGGGAAGCTGGGTGAGTTAAGAATGCATTTCTGTGTCAAACTTATGGGATTTGTAACTTTGTACTAATGAAACTTTGGTGTTTTTTTTTCCTGATGTGTCCTTTCTCCCCCCCATGAAATGCACATCCCTTTCTGCAGATGACCTGGAGGAGGCTTTCACAGAGCTGAGTTTCCTCATCAAGGCATACCTGGGTTTGGAGCCACCTGTGACTTCTGAGAGCACTCATGACTTGGAGAGCAGAGCAGGAGCAGGTAGTGTGTCTGGGCACATGCTATTGCTGATTTTATCCGCAGAGTATTCCTGCTTATTTGCTACAAGAGTTAACATGTGAATGATGCAACCTGTGAGACTGCTTGTCTATAAAAACCCCACATGCTTCTCTGTAATGGGCCTCCTGGGCTGGTTCCTCCCTGGAATCTGAATCTGTGTGCCCTGAGGCAGTAACATCTCTTCTGAGGATGCTTTTGGGCTGATCTCCTTTTCATTCCAGATGAATCACAAGAGAGATGTATGTCCATGGATGAGAACTTTGTGCCTAACAAACTGTTGAGCAACCAGAAAATGGCCTGGTACTGAGGTGCTACTTTACTCTGTTCCCCAGGATAGCCAGAAGCAGAGAATCATAGAAACACAGACTGGTTTGGGTTGGAAGGGACCTTAAAGATCATCCAATTCCGCCCCTGCATGGGCAGGGACACCTCCCACCAGCCCAGGCTTCTCCAAGCCCCATCCAACCTGCCCTTCAACACTGCCAGGGATGGGGCAGCCACAGCTTCTCTGGACAGCCTGGGCCAGGCTCTCCCCACCCTTAAAACACAGAATTTCTTCCTAATGTCTGACATAAATCTTCCCTCTTTGAGCTTGAAACTGTTCCGCTTCATCCCATCCCTCCTGCCCTTGTCCCAAGCCCCTGCCCAGCTTTCCTGGAGCCCCTTCAGGCACTGGAAGCTGCTCTCAGGTCTCCCTGGAGCCTTCTCTTCTCCAGGCTCAACACCCCAACTCTCCCAGCCTGTCTCCAGAGCAGAGCTGCTCCAGCCCTCCCAGCATCTCTGGGGCCTCCTCTGGCCTCTCTCCAACAGCTCCATGTCCTTCCTGTGTTGGGGGCTCCAGAATTGGACACAGCACCATGAAGACATTGATGGAAACTAGGACAATAAGATGAGTGAAGGCACTTTATAAATGCACTCCAAGTACTTTTGGTGCTACCTACTGTGGGGTAAACCCCAGTGGTCACTTGTGTGTTTAACAGAAGCCTTTTAGCCCTTGGATGACCAAGGCTGGAGGCTCTTGCATCACTTCCAGCCAATCCGTGTGCATGCTACTGTAAAAAGTGGTCACCCCAACTTAACCTCTCCTGCCAATGCATCCAGACCTTCTGGTCTGCTCCTTGCTCTCATTCCTCTGATTGTGCAGCCATTTGTAATCTGGGTCAGGGAATGGTTCCATCTAAAAAACTAATCTAGGAAAAAAACCCACCACCTTCCAGACAGATGAGTCCCTTGATCAGACTCATGATGCATCTATAGAACTGGCTCAAGGAGGGAAGAGTAAGGGAAGAAGAGCTTCATGGCTGCTGGTGGGCAAAGAAGGGAGAACTACTCTTGCCAGAGACAGCATAACCAAGATTAACTTAATTTATTGTGAGAATTCAGCTGTAACCCTTGAATTTATCCCAGAGAGTACAGGTCACCAGCAGGGATGAAAGCAGAATGTGATTTCTAAAATATTGAAGAAAAATAAGGTGTTGCACAACATGGACTAACAAGAAGCTCATTGGTGTGAACTCTTTCTCTACTTCCAGGAGCCTCCATGGTTTGTGGCTGTCTTGGTTAGACCTGTTGCTACTTGAGGGTTAATTAGTTTCCTTAGTAACAGAGCCAATATTCATGACCTTCTGTGTGGCTCAGGAGACTGCAAATAAAAGTAGCTGAAGGGAGGGTAAAAATATCTGAAAATGTTAATGAAGGATAGTGTAAAATTCATCAGTTCATCATTTCAAGTCATTTTGTATCCTGAAAGAATTAATAAATACTGATTTCCCAGTGGACTTGCAAAAAGCTTCTGTGGCATCTCAGTGCTGCAGCAGTGGGGACCTTTCTGAAGAATCTTTTAAATTTTTAAACTATGTAGATTTAATTTTCATTTTCAGAGCTTCCATCTTTGTTTTAAGTGAGAAAGAAGATTTTATTGCCTTATTTACTATTGTGTTGTTACTTCTGTGTCTTAAAAACACTGGAGGCATTTTGTCCTGAGAGGCAAAAATACCCAGCAAATGCTGACTAGATCATCAGGCTGGAATAGATAGGCTGGGAGAGTTGGGGTGTTGAGCCTGGAGAAGAGAAGGCTCCAGGGAGACCTTAGAGCAGCTTCCAGTGCCTGAAGGGGCTCCAGGAAAGCTGGGGAGGGACTTGGGACAAGGGCAGGGAGGGATGGGAGCAGGGGGAAGGGTTTCCAGCTGGCAGAGGGAGCTGGAGCTGAGATGTGAGGGAGAAATTCTGGGCTGTGAGGGTGGGGAGACCCTGCCCCAGGTTGGCCAGGGAAGCTGTGGCTGCCCCATCCCTGGCAGTGTTGAAGGGCAGGTTGGATGGGGCTTGGAGCAGCCTGGGCTGGTGGGAGGTGTCCCTGCCTGTGCAGGGCGGTTGGGACTGGATGATCTTTAAGGTCCTTCCCAACCCAAACCAGTCTGTGATTCTGTGTTTCTATGAGAATGAGCCACCAAAGCCACTCTGCCCCTACACCCCTGGGTGGATGAGGCTTGTGCAGCCTGGTTTGGTGGGAGGTGTCCCTGCTCATAGCAGGGAGGTTGGAACCTGATGATCTTTCAGGTCCCTTCCAACCTTCACCACTCTATGATTCTATGATCAGGAAGGAAGAAAAAGGTGGAGGATTCAAGATAAAAGACTCATATCATAGTATTTTTGAAGATCTATCCATCTGTATCTGAAGTTCCTTTAAAGGACTTTGTATTCCTCAGCAGTTCTGAGTTCCTTCAGTGAGTGACTTGTCACCAGTTACAGAAATTTCATTTATAGAATTAGTTGTTGGTAATTCTGCTGTCCATAAAGGAACTTTGAAATTTACTATGCACCATTAAATTCATTTAGAGCTTCATTTATAGGTGTTTAAATTAAATTTAACTATCCTGTTTCTGGAGATCAGCTCTTCTCGTGGACTGTGTGAAATAATTTATTTTAAAAAACTTGCCCCAAGGTTGTTTTTAATATGGACATTTTTAGGAAGATAGTAGCAGGGGGAAGATTGGTTGTGTGAGATGATGATAGGTTGTTAATTCTTGTTTTAATGAACTGCTGTGCAAGATCTTTTCCTCGTGTGTAGAGTAAAAATACTGGGAGAAAATAGATAAGTTCTTCTTTTGAGAAACTTCTAAAAGCAGAAGTATAATGGATTTCAGAGCTGATAACACTTTGTACTTGCATTAGCAGCTTTCATCCATGGAACTCAGAACTTTACAACTGTTAATGATATCTCACAGCAGTCCTGGGAAGTAGGAGTTACTGTTTGTATTTTACAAATGAGGAAGGGGACATTTATGCCAAAGCCTGGTTAATTCTGCTGGTGGGCACCAGGAATCCCACTGGGCTTCAGGGAGTCTCTGGAGGTTGGGCTCTACTCCTTGCTCAGTGTCCCAGTGAGTAGTTCCCTGACCCTGCCACCCAACCCACCAGTCTCAACTCTCATCTCCTCTGTTCTTAACACCAGATCTTCTGGCAGCTACAAACCAGTATGTCATGGCTGTACTGAGGGGCATCTGATGACTGTTGAAACTTGTTTTATCAAGGCTTTTGCTAAGAAAAATAACCACATTCACTCTATCAATATGCCCATGGATGGGATGTCTCTTTGCCTTTCATCTGCCACCTTTGTGTGTGACTTCTTAGGTTGTGAGCTCTTCTGCTTTGAGAAGACACACTGCAATCCAACCTTTCTTATGATTGGATTTCTGCAAAGACTGACACATGTCAACATTTATAAGAATATTTATGTGACTTAACTGCATTTTTAGATAAAATTTTCTAGACAGGTTAAATCCCCCTGTACAGAGATTTTCAAATTTGGGGGGAAAACTTGTTTTTTGAGGAAGTGGGTTAGGTGTGTCTTCAGCTTTCTGGCTCATGTTCCTGTTGGATTCCAGCAGTGGTGCAAGTCTTTGCATTCTGTTCACAGAAATTCAGATGAATAAGGGAAGAAAAGGTGCCCCAACATTCCAAGAACTCTGAGAAGGTTCAGACTTTAAGTAGGTTGACTGTGATCAGCTCAGAGGTCATAACAGTGCATATCAGAGCATCCATAACAAAATGAGCTCATTTACATATGGTCAAGCACCTCTTCCAAGCCCATTCAGTTTTTCCTATTTTTCATTTGCTTAACTATTTAAGGGGGGGTTAATTTGTTATGTCTGTGACCTACTTGGAAGGTCTGAAAGCTTTTTGGGAGCTGGGTAGTTGATACCCCTTAGAACTGTCACAGGTATCTTTTGCAAATCCAGAACTGTGCCAAAAAGCAGCTGGGGGTGGTTTCAAATGGGAATGGTAGGAGGATGTGTAGAGGGAGGTGTAGGTTGGGCATTAGGAAGAGATTCTTCCCCCAGAGGGTGGTGGAGCACTGGAAGAGGCTCCCCAGGGAAGCAGCAATGGCACCAAGCCTGACAACATCCAAGAAGCATTTGGACAACACCCTCAGGGACATGGTCTGAACTCTGGGGTTGTCCTGTTCTGGGGCAGGAGTTGGACTTGATGATCCAGACTGTCCAAGGAGGTGGTTGAGCCACCATCCCTGGAGACATCTAAGAAAACAGATGAGTTGCCAGGGGCCAGGGCTTAGTGGTAGATGTGGCAGAGTTGAGGTAAATGTGGAAGAGTTGGACTTCATGGTCTTGAAGGTCTTTTCCAACCAGAGTGACACTGTGATACTGTGAAATGAGCAGTTTCTTTCTGCTTGCTGTAAGCAAAGTGGTGTTCAGAACATATTTATTTTAAGAGTGTCTTTTCCACCCTAGGTTCAAGCAGACAGCTCTTACAGGAGCAAAGATTGTCACCTGGTGGAATCATCACTGGAACTGCTCAGTCTTCATCTGTCAATGAGTTCTTGGACTCTTCTGCCAAAATCTATCCTGGAGGCATCTTGGATAATCCTGCTGCACAACTGCACCCTGTGGTAAGGAGCAGAAATGAGAAGTTGTACTCAAAAAAATACATGTTGGTCAGACCTTTCTTCATCCAGAGAAAAATGGACCTTTGTTCTCTGGCTCTTTTGTTTCATTGTTCTCTACAACTACCTGAAGGGAGGTTGTAGTGAGGTGGGTGTTGGCCTCTTCTTCCTTGTGATTAGTGACAGGATATGGGGTCAAGTTGCACCAGGGGAGGTTCAGATTGGATATTAGGAAAAGTTCTTCACAGCAAGAGTGGTGAGGCCTTGGAAAAGGCTGCCCAGGGAGGTGGTGGAGGTGTCCCTGGAGGTCTTCCAAGACAGGTAGACATGGTGCTTTGGGAAATGGTTTAGTGGTCACAGGTATGTAGGACTGATGGTTGGACTTGATGATCTTGAAGGTCTTTTCCAACCTTAATGAGTGTATGATTCTATGATTCTATTATTTACTCGCTGGGTGAGGAGCTGACTGGTTGGTCACACTCAAAGAATGGTGATCAATGGCTCAATGTCCAGATGGAGACCTTTGATGAGTGGTGTTTCCCAAGGGTCAGTTCTTGGACCACGGCTGTTTAATATCTTGGTCAGCAACATGGACAGTGGAATTGAAGGCACCCTCAGCAGGTTTCCTGACACCAAAGTGTGTGGTGAGGTTGACATGCTGGAAGGGAGGGATGCCATCCAGAGCTGGGCTCCTGCAAACAGCATGAAGTTCAACAAGGCCATGTGCAAGGTCCTGCACTGGGCTGGGGCAATCCCAAGCACAAATACAGGTTGCGTGTAGAATGGATTGAAAACAGCCCTGAGGAGAAGGACTTGGGGGTGTTGGGTGAGGAGAAGCTCAACAGGAGCTGGCACCGTGTGCTGGAGCCCAGAAACCACCCTGTGTGTCCTGGGCTGTCACCAGCAGGGTGACCAGCAGGGCCAGGGAGGGGATTGTCCCCTCTGCTCTGCTCTGCTGAGACCCCCCTGCAGGGCTGGGGCCACCTCTGGGGTCCCCAACACCAGAAGGACATTGGAGAGAGGCCAGAGGAGGCCCCAGAGATGCTGGGAGGGCTGGAGCAGCTCTGCTCTGGAGACAGGCTGGGAGAGTTGGGGTGTTGAGCCTGGAGAAGAGAAGGCTCCAGGGAGACCTTAGAGCAGCTTCCAGTGCCTGAAGGGGCTCCAGGAAAGCTGGGGAGGGGCTTGGGACAAGGGCAGGGAGGGATGGGAGCAGGG
>NW_009953316.1:2021062-2037647 GCF_000747805.2 Chaetura pelagica
AACTGATTTCATCCAGTTGGTACTGGTGTGAGGCAGCTGAGTGGTACTTCTCAGTTCTCCAACAAGATATGAAGCTGCCCTATTCAGAGGAAAAGAGGCAGATGCAGTTAAGAGGGTGATGAAGGTTCTTTGGGAACACCATCCTGTGGCACTGGAAGAACATGTCCAGCTGGGCCTTTCCCTGGGCTCCCTCATCCCTGCCAGGAGGAGCTGCCAGGGAGCAAATTGAAGCACATTTTTTCCACCCGCCTTTACTTTTTTTCAATCAACAGGTTCTACAATGTGCTTGGGTTTCAAAGAACCTTTTGCAACCTCAGCTTCATCCCTCTTTCTTTTTTCACTCCTTACCAGTCCTTTCCCTAAAGGCATCCCAGCTCCTCACAGGCACTGGGGGAGCTGGAACAGATGTTTCCAGAGCTGGTTTTTATACGACGAGAAGGAGGAGAGGAAAAATGAAAGCTTGAAGTTTTGTTCCACTCCAAGGTGATGATGTCCTGATGATGACTGATGGCTTGGCAGGCATGACTTGCTGTACAATTCTGTCCCCAGCTCTGTGCTTATAACCACCTCTGATGTTTAGAATTAGTGCTGTAGGTGGAGCAAAGTAGCAGACCCCCCCCACCTCTGTTTTCCAGGCTTTACAAGGGGCTCTCATGTTGAGGTGGAACTTCCCCCTGTTCCAGTTTGTATCCATTGCCCCTGGTCCTGTCACAGGGCACCACTGAAAAGAGACTGGCTCCTCCTTCCTGACACCCACCCTGCAGATATTGATTTACATTAATAAGGGTCCCTCTCAGTCTTCTCTTCTCCAGACTGAACAGCCCCAGGTCTCTCAGCCTTTCCTCATCAGGCAGGTGCTCCAGTCCCTTCATCATCCTTGTAGCCTCTGCTGGACCCTCTCAAGTAAATCCCTGTACCTTTTGAACTGGGGAGCCCAAAACTGGACACAATACTCCAGGTGGGGTCTCACCAGAGCAGAGTAGAGGGGGAGGAGAACCTCCCTTGACCTGCTGCCCACACTCTTCTTAATGCACCCCAGGACAATATTGGCCCTCCTGGCCACAAGGGCACATTGCTGCCCCATGGAGAACCTGCTGTCCACCAGGACTCCAAGATCCTTCTCCACAGAGCTGCTTTCTAGCAGGTCATCTCCTAACCTGAAGTGGTGCCTGGTGTTATTCCTCCCCAGGTGCAGGACTCTTGACTTACTCTTGTTGAACCTCACTAGGTTCCTCTTTGCCCAGCTCTCCAACCTCTCCAAACCTCTCTTAGGTGGGGAGAAAGATTACAGAGTAGAATGGCTGACATAACCAGGAAGCCTCCCACCTTCTGAAATGAAATACCTCTTTTCAAGCCATGCAGATTAAAAAAAAAACAACAAACATGTCAAGTGTTGTTTATTTTCATGTTCCCTTCAGCCCAAGGTTTGTTTGTTTAACGTGAGAGAGAAGCTGGAATATTCCTTACCTTGGTGGCACTTTGCCCAGCAATTTATTTTGCTCACTTTTTATTCCATCTTGTTGATTTTTGATTTTGAAAGTTCCCATTTTGTCAAGTCAGGGAGAAGTGGTTTATGATGAAGGAGGCAATAATTTACCTTGGGTTTAACTTACTTAGTGGCCACAAGGCCCTTTCTTATTAGTCTCCTTGTTCAGTGCTGGTAATACCTTTTTGTAATTTACTGCTCTAAATTTCCAATATATTTTTACATGCAGAGGAAACTTTACAGCATCAGCTGAAGTGTCAACGTAGCAAAATGCTCAAGGTGAAACACAAGTGCCTCTTAGACCATATTTAATGAGAAAAATATAAATATGTCTGTGGCCTTAAAGTAAAATGTTGTCTAAACTGTGATATTTGGGGCTGAAAATGATTTTTGTGCTTTTGGCACCCAGATAATGTGCTGTCACTGCAGTAACCACATTCCACTGCCATGTGTAGAGCTGGAAAATGAAAAATGTGAAGAAATTAATGTGAATTATCCTCAAGCAAAATAAGAAGCAGGAGCTGCTGCTCAGGGAAAGGCAGGAGATCTGATTCCTTGCAGCCTCATCCCTTGTGAGCCTGCCAGCCCTGCACTGATTTTCTGTGGCTGTAATTAACTCTATGAGGGATGAACAGAAATGGATCTATATCTGTAGTCCAGACAGAAAAAAAAGGATCAGAATTATATATTCACAGAATCATAGAATTATTGAGGCTAGAACAGACCTATGAGATCATCAGGTCCAGCCTATGACCTGACACCACCACATCAGCCAGACCAGGGCACCAAGTGCCACATCTAGCCTGTCCTTGAACACCTCCAGGGATGGTGCCTCCACCACTTCCCTGGGCAGCCCATCCCAAGGTCTGAGCACCCTTTCCATGAGGAAGTGCTTCCTGATATCCAACCTAAGCCTCCCCTGGAGCAGCTTCAGGCCAGGCCCTCTTGTCCTGTCCCTGGTTGCCTGGAAAAAGAGCCCGTGGCCTTAAAGTAAAATGTTGTCTAAACTGTGATATTTGGGGCTGAAAATGATTTTTGTGCTTTTGGCACCCAGATAATGTGCTGTCACTGCAGTAACCACATTCCACTGCCATGTGTAGAGCTGGAAAATGAAAAATGTGAAGAAATTAATGTGAATTATCCTCAAGCAAAATAAGAAGCAGGAGCTGCTGCTCAGGGAAAGGCAGGAGATCTGATTCCTTGCAGCCTCATCCCTTGTGAGCCTGCCAGCCCTGCACTGATTTTCTGTGGCTGTAATTAACTCTATGAGGGATGAACAGAAATGGATCTATATCTGTAGTCCAGACAGAAAAAAAAGGATCAGAATTATATATTCACAGAATCATAGAATTATTGAGGCTAGAACAGACCTATGAGATCATCAGGTCCAGCCTATGACCTGACACCACCACATCAGCCAGACCAGGGCACCAAGTGCCACATCTAGCCTGTCCTTGAACACCTCCAGGGATGGTGCCTCCACCACTTCCCTGGGCAGCCCATCCCAAGGTCTGAGCAGCCTTTCCATGAGGAAGTGCTTCCTGATATCCAACCTAAGCCTCCCCTGGAGCAGCTTCAGGCCAGGCCCTCTTGTCCTGTCCCTGGTTGCCTGGAAAAAGAGCCCGACCCCACCTGCCTCCAACCTCCCTTCAGGTGGTTGTAGAGAGTGAGAAGGTCCCCCCTGAGTCTCCTCCAGGCTGAACAAGCCCAGCTCCCTCAGTCTCTCCTCATCAGCCTTTCCCTCCAGCCCCTTCCCCATCCTCGTTGTCTCCCCTGGACCTGCTCCAGCACCTCCAGCTCCTTCTTGCAGTGAGGGGCCCAGAGCTGGACACAGGGCTGGAGCTGAGGCCTCCCCAGGGCTGAGCACAGGGGGACAATCACCTCCCTGCTCCTGCTGGCCACCCCATTCCTGACACAAGCCAGGATGCCATTGGGATGCCCCACCTGGGCACACTGCTGCCTCCTGTCCAACCAGTTGTCACCCAGTGCTCCCAGTTCCCTCTCAGCTGGCAGCTCTCCAGCCACTCTTCCCACAGCCTGTGGTGCTGCAGGGGGTGATTGTGGCCAAAGTGCAGGACCCTGCCCTTGGGCTTGTTGAACCTCAAAAAATTTACAATTTACCAAAAGAATGTCAAATAGACCCCATAACCTCAGTGAGCATCTGAGCAGAGCCTTCCTGAGCAGGAGCAGGGAAGGAAAGGGGAGGAATTCGCAGGAGTCATAATCACAGAATCATCCTGCTTGGATCTTGGAGATCATCAAGTCATCATCATAATGTGAGTGTTCAGCAGATGAACTATATTCCCTTTCATTGCTCATACTGTGAAAAAACACTTCTGTCACAGACATGTGATTTAGCTATTAAATTGGTAACTACTGATGGATATAATTTGGTAACAAAGTAGGATTGAATAACTTTGCTCTGTGATTTACAGTTTATTTTTTTAAGCACACTGGAGTGGTGCTTTTGTCTGACCTGAGAAGTGACAGTGTCCTACAGCACATGGTCATTAACATGCCCTTAAAACTCAGGATGACATTTTCCAGTCTGCTGAGATTATACTGTGCTCATTGAACAAAGTCATTTTCACTGCCTTAAATTCACAAAAGGTAATTCCTACTCTGAGGGTGGGAATCTGGGTTGGTCTAGTGTTGGTGAGGCAGGTTTACTGCCTTGCTGGAGCATGGAGACAAGGACAGAGTGTTTGTGAGGCAAATTCTTCTCTATTCAGCCACTTGCTGGTGCAAAGAAGCCTCAGACTCAGCTGGAAATATTCCTTCTCTAACATGTTGGGAGGTTGGGAGAGGTGGGCTTGTGAAAACTCCTTGAAGTTCAACAAGGTCAAGTGCAAGGTTCTGCACCTGGGTCAGGGCAATCCCAAGCACAAATAAAGGTTGGGTGGAGAATGGGTTGAAAACAGCCCTGAGGAGAAGGACATGGGGGTGATGGTGGATGAGAAGCTCAACATGAGCTGGCAGCATATGCTGGAGCCCAGAAACCAACCCTGTCCTGGGCTGCATCAAAAGAAGCATGGCCAGGAGGGACAGGGAGGGGATTGTCCCCTCTGCTCTGCTGAGACCCCACCTGGAGAACTCTGTCCAGGTCTGGAGAAATAAGGACACGGAGCTGTTGGAGAGAGTTCAGAAGAGGCCCCAGAGATGCTGGGAGGGCTGGAGCAGCTCTGCTCTGGAGACAGGCTGGGAGAGTTGGGGTGTTGAGCCTGGAGAAGAGAAGGCTCCAGGGAGACCTTAGAGCAGCTTCCAGTGCCTGAAGGGGCTCCAGGAAAGCTAGGGAGGGGCTTGGGACAAGGGCAGGGAGGGATGGGAGCAGGGGGAAGGGCTTCCAGCTGGAGGAGGGGAGCTGGAGCTGAGATGTGAGGGAGAAATTCTGGGCTGTGAGGGTGGTGAGAGCCTGGCCCAGGTTGCCCAGGGAAACTGTGGCTGCCCCATCCCTGGCAGTGTTGAAGGGCAGGTTGGATGGGGCTTGGAGCAGCCTGGGCTGGTGGGAGGTGTCCCTGCCCATGCAGGGGGTTGGAACTGGATGATCTTTTGGTCCCTTCCAACACAACCCATTCTGATATGATACTATGAACAGTGGTTCTCTGCAGATATTCCTTCCTGGCTCCATCCTGGCACATTTTTCACCACTATGAAGAAATGGAGCTTCACTGGAGATGACCTCTTCATTGTTCAAAGCTAGAAAGACTTCAGAGCACAGTGTGGTTTGTGTAGATTGGTGAATCATATTTAGCACTGTTTCAGCTAGAATTTAGCTCTGCTCTTTTCCCAGAAGATACAAATGCCAACCATCTATAGGAACATCACAGCCAGTGAACTTACCTGCCACACTTTTAAGCTGCTAAAGATGTTGGTCATATTTCTTTCTCAGGAAGAAGCTTCTCTCCAGAGACGTCACCAGGCAGCACGTCAGGCTCTGTCAGAGAAGGCCCTTGGTGCTTATGTCCAGCTCTTTCAAAGGTAACATAGAGGGATTCCAGCCAAGTCCTTTGCAATAAAGAGAAAAATGCCTGGTGAAGTTTTCTCCTCCACAGGATGAACGATTAGAAACCGTGTCAGGGATTGCAAAGCTCCTGGACAACCCTTGTTGCTATCACTCTTAAATCTAGCCCTAGAAATAGCTCACCCACCACCTGCCTTTTGACTTGGGAGTGCAGCAGGCCCCAAATATACCAAAAATGTTTGAGGCAGAGCCATCCACAAGTAATTTTGTCTAAAATGAGGAAATTATGATATGTTGCCTCTCTGAGGGGGCAGAAAAGGGTCCTTTTTCTCATGGCTCACAGACTCTGGTATGTTTTTTAGCACTGCTAGTAATGAGTGTTGGAAAGTCACATCCTTGCTCAGGACCAGGTTGTTTGTGGCAGTCCATCTTCTGTGGATATTTCTATTTAAAGTACAATTTCTGAAAGCTGATTCCACTTTCACAGAATATTAGATTAGGGGCTGGAAGGGACCTCTGAAGACCATCCAGTCCAAGCCGCCTGCCAGAGCAGGAACAAAACTAGGGCAGGTCACTCAGAAAGGCACCCAGACAAGTCTGGGAAGTCTCCAGAGAAGGAGACTCCACAACCTCTCTGGGCAGCCTGTTCCAGGGCTCTGTCACCCTCACACCAAAGAAGTTCTTCCTCATGTTGAGCTGGAACTTCCTGAGCTCCAGTTTGAATCCATTGCCCCTCATCCTGTCCCAGGGCACAAGTGACAAGAGCTTGTCCTGCCTTCTTGATGCCTCGTATTGATAGATATTAATTAGATCCCCTCTTAGTCTTCTCCTCTCTAGATTGAAACCCCAGGTCTCTCAGCCTTTCTAATCTTTGTTTGTTTGTTTAATTATTATTATTTCTGTTTAATCTTCCTTCTACTTCTTTATAGTTACAGCTCTGCAAAAAAATAAGTTGTTAGAAGTCTAAAAATCTCAATGTACCTTCTTTGATTGATCTTTTGTGGCACTGCTGCCTTCCTCTAGTGGAAATCTTCCTCATCTAAGTTCTTCTTTGCTTGGTTTTCCTTCTTGCCATGAAAAGGCTCAGGGTGTTGACATTGAAAGTAGCACATAGGCCTGCAAATCAGCAAAGAGCAGAAGGAATAGAAAAGTTCACACCTTGCAGTTCATCTCAGGCCTGTACAAATGCAGTCACCAATGGTACCTACCAGAGGTGTTGCTGAAAATCATTCCAATGACAAAGTCTGGAATTGACTACTGAAAAAATAAGAGAAGGAAAAAAAATACTCCTACTGAATTCAACTGTCTCTAGAAAACCAAGGTTACAGGGAGAGATGAGTTTCCAAATCTTTATTTAGAGAGAAGTTTTTTAAGTAGCTGATTCATTTGTTTTAAGTTATTTTGAAACCAGAAGAAAAATGGAAATTAGTGTTTCCATTTGCTAGATGTTCCAGGTTTGATTTAGTGTTGCAGTGTGAACTGTTCATCTGAGCCCACCTCAGTCTGTAGCTCTTTGCTCCCTTCATTCCTCAAACCTCCTTTGCTGGAAGCTGCTTTTTGGACTTCAGGATCAGGCTGCTTTGGCTGAGCTGTCAGGCAGCTGAGAGAAAATCCTGTCACCCCCAGTCAGCATTTGCAGTTTCCAGGCCCCAAGGGATGGGTGCACTCAGCAAGAGGAGACAACACCCCATTCCATCCAAGAGGTTCAATCAAGAGGTGCCATAAATCAGAATGCTCTAAAAATAGTGGAATTCTGACAGAAAACTTGAATCCTGAAATGTAGCAATGAGAAAGGGAAGAACCTTCTAGGTCCTGTAGCCCAGTCCAGCTGCAAGTGTTTGTTTTTTCTGTTGTTTATACAGAATCAAGTTTGAAATACCCGTAAGAAAGAGGTTTTCACCTTGGAAAAGCTCACCTGGGGTTTGATGGGTCTTGCTGTCAGGAGAGAACTATTGATCTGGATCATGAGTAGCTTAAAAGGTTCTTGCAGGTCATCTTAGCTGTGGTAAACTTCTTTGTGGACACTCAGGAAATGAAAGGTGATGGGGCTTTCTTTAGCTTTTGTCAGGGGCTTAAGCAAGGAATTTATCCACAGATTGTGCAGCTGAGATGAGACAAGGTGATTGTCTTGTTATTCATAGTAATTTGAGCAGCAGCATCCAGATGCTTTTGGGGTAGTTAGACTGACCTTGTTTATACTGTTCTCTGGTTCTTACTTAAACTAGAGATGTTGTCATGTCTTTTCATCTTCCTCTGTAAGTCTATGCTTAGTAAATCCAGTAGGGTTACTAGAAAGTCTCTCTAATATATTAATTAGCTCTCAAAATGGATCAGCCCACAGTATTTCAAGTGTCCCTGCAAGTGCTGGCAAAGAAGACACTGTGGCCTTTGTCTGAGGCACCACAATTCATTGTCTCTGCACATGTTGCTCCAAAATTGCACCAGTCTTTTCGTGCAGCCATTATTGTCTTTCAGACTGTATTTTATATGGAAGTTTTTATTTCTCTTCTTCTTTGACAACATAAATAGGGCAAGACAAGGAGAGTGAGACCCTGGCCCAGGTTGCCCAGAGAAGCTGTGGCTGCCCCATCCCTGGCAGTGTTGAAGGGCAGGTTGGATGGGGCTTGGAGCAGCCTGGGCTGGTGGGAGGTGTCCCTGCCCATGCAGGGGGGTTGGAACTGGATGATCTTTAAGGTTCCTTCTAACTCTAACCATTCTATGATTCTATGCTTGTTTAAAATGCTTTATAAAAAAAACTCTTCCTGCCTATTGATGCTTTAATCTTATCAGCTTTGTTCTGAACATGATAAACCTTGCCTTTATTTTTATTGCTAGCAGCAGTGTATACATGTATTTGTCCACTTGATCAGTCTGCCCTTTGTGCAAAAATCTGATTTCTTTCACTGGCAACACATCCAGCCTCACACAGGCTTTCAGCTGATGAGCTTTGAGGGAGTAACTGGGGAAAACTGCTGCTCTAGAGGAGCTGAGAGAAAAGAATATGCACCCCTGCTTCAGTTATTCCAAAGCAGAGCCTCATTTTTGCCCTAACAGTGGAGTTAGAATTGACTGAAGGTGTGTGCCTGTATCTGTGAGAAGTACTGGGTCCAGTCTTGTTCACCATATTCATCAGTGATCTGGACAAGGGTACAGGGTGTGTCCTCTGCAAGTTCCCTGATGATCCCAAACTGGGAGGGGTGGTGACACTCCAGAGGGCTGTGCTGCCATCCAGGGTGACCTGGACAGGCTGGAGAGCTGGGCAGAGAGGAACCTGATGAGGTTCAACGAGGGCAAGTGCAGGGTCCTGCACCTGGGGAGGAAGAACCCCATGTACCAGTAGAGGTGAGGGTTGGACCTGCTGGAGAGCAGCTCTGAGGAGAAGGATCTGGGAGTCCTGGTAGATGGTAAATGATCCATGAGCCAGGAATGTGCCCTGGTGGCCAAGGAGGCCCATGGGATCCTGGGGTGCATGAGGAAGAGTGTGGCCAGGAGGTGGAGAGAGGTCATTGTCCCCCTCTGCTCTGCCCTGGTGAGGCCCCATCTGGAGAACTGGGACCAGTTCTGGGCTGCCCAGTTCAAGAGAGACAGGAACTGCTGGAGAGAGTCCAGGGGAGGGCAACAAAAGTGACTGGGGGGTTGGAGCATCTCCCTGATGAGGAAAGGCTGGGAGAGCTGGGGCTGTTCAGCCTGGAGAGGAGAAGGCTGAGGGGAGACCTTCTTAATGCCTCCAAGTGTCTCAGGGTGGGTGCAGGAGGATGGAGCCAGACTGTGCCCAGCAGTGCCCAGGGACAGGGCGAGGGGCAACGGGCACAGGCTGGAACATGGGGAGTGACATGGAAATGGGAGGGAAAACTTCTTTACAGTGAGGGTGACAGAGCCCTGGGACAGGCTGCCCAGGGAGGCTGTGGAGTCCCCTTCTCTGGAGACTTTCCAAACCCACCTGGGTGATGAGCTCCAGGGGATCCTGCTTTAGGTGGGGTTGGACTGGATGATCTCCAGAGGTCCCTTCCAGCCCTGGTGATTCTGTGATTCTGGGAAGCCAGCACCCATTTTGTTCTGTCTGTTCTCCCCCTGGGGAGATGCCATCTTGGAGCAAAGTGGGGCAGAGAGAGGGAGGGAGGTTCAGAAAAGCAGAATCATTTCAAATTGCATTGGGATAGACAAGAAGAAGGTCCATGCTTAGCACATTAGTTGGAGCTGGGATGGAATGACACTTCATTCCACTGCTGGCACTGCAAGTAACCTGAAGCAAAACAAGCACTTTAAAAAGTAATTTATTATAACTTAAAGACAGTTGCTTGTGTAATAGGCAGATAATTAACTATGTGTATTCTTAGCACATAGAAATACCAATAAGATTAGCTGGAAGTTTCTACAATGTGTTGCTTGAATTGGAGATTTATTGTTTAGCTGTTGGAGTAAATTTGAATGGTGTAAATGACATGAGGAGCTCCAGTAAAGACCTGTTTGATTTGAGGGTATGGATCCTCATTTCTGGGGTTGAAAAGCCTCTTTAATGTGTCCAGACACTTTTTGTCACACAATGAGGAAGAATTCAGTCACCTGAGTGTTTTTGGCACTGGCAGTGCTGGCTCCTACACACCTTTTCGAAGAACCACTTGTGCTGGGAGAGGATTGGGAGTGCAAAGAAGTGTCTGGGGCCCAGAAAGGGCAGAGGACAGAGCTAGCTCTGCTGGTTTTGAGCTGCTCTGCTAACTACTGCAATGAGGAGTGAACCTAAATTCTATGAAATGCATGATGCCAGAAATCATATTTATGCCAAAAAGTTCCTAAGGCACTAAACATTTTGAATTTCTTTTGGATCTGTAAATAGGTAAAGGTTCTTCAATGCTTCATCTCAATGTTACAGGATTTAATCTAAACTGAAAGATACCCCTTAGTTTTCCTGAGTAGGTGTCAGAAGATTTTCAAAGTGGTGTCACACAAGAATCTAACCTATTTTATTTATTGCAACTCCCCCCCAGGGTTATCTTCATAAATTTAGGTTCTTAAATCCAAATTGCTGAAAAGCTGGCCTCTTTGGGGTTTTTTTGCCTGTAGCTGTGCAGGTGTAATTCAAGTCATTTGGGTGTCTGATTGCTGAATATTATGTAGGGGCAACGTTCAGTGGTTTGTTCTGAATCATTTCACCAGTTGTCTGAGTGTTTGACGGTAATAAAGAAGGGGCTGGGTTGAAGTCTCATTCAGATCAGGCCTTTAGCTAATGATTAACTTGTTGATTCTGTCTAAATGTTGCTGGAGTGAGCAAGAGCAGCCATCACTGAGGGGAGAATTTAGAACCTGCAGTCTTGCTTTTCTGAGCAGGGAGAAATGCAAACACTCAGAGTTTCACTGGACCTCCTTGCTAGAACTGCCAAGAGAGAAGATCCAGGGTCTACTGGTGGTGGAGACACACTCTTCAGGATGGATTTTCTTGCTGGGAGCAGAAGATTTGCCTACGTGTGTTTATATCCATGTCTTGCAGACCCTCTTGTCTAGTCAACCTCTGGCTTCAATGTCATTTTGCTTTTCAGTTCTTTTTTTTATGCCCCTCTTAATGACCTCTCCAGGACATTGTTCTGAACTACGTGGGTTTGTCTTTTCACATGTGCTGTTCAACTTCTCCAGGCTGTTTCCTTTTTTTAAATTCCTGAGCTGAGGCATCCTGGTACAGTTTGAACTACACCCTGACCTTAAACACCTAAAATGAGAGTACCAGACTTGAGAGGCAATGTGTAAATGACATTTAGTGCAGAGATCAAAGGTGAAAACACGTCCCTCTAACACCTTTCAATATGCATATTTTTCTTAGATGTCAGGCTTGGTGTTTTAATTTCCTTTCTCAACTGAGATGTAGCTTCTGAGAGGGGGTTCCAGGTTCTAAATCCAAACCTCTGCTCTGGGAAGTTTATTTCCCTGTGGTGCCCCAGTCCCTGGAGGGGTGGCCTTGAATCATGTCTTCAGATTTCTGCTTTGTCTCCTTTTAACCTCTGCTGCCAGACACTGGATTTCTGTGCTATGTATTGAACTGAATTCTTTGCTCAGGGATTTTTCTTTTATTCTTTTATTATTTTTTTAAAATGTTTTTTTATTTCCATGCTGTGGCTTTACAAGCAATGCTTTCTGAGCACACTGAGCTCTGGGAGCCATTAATGAAATCAGATCCTTTCTCCTATGTAATGGGTTCAGGTTTTGATCTGAGCTGATAAGGAACAAACACTGTGACCAGCCAGTGGTTGCTTGACAGTGAAACAGTAACAGCTGGTGGCCTTGCACTAGGGAAGCTTAATTTATAGGTATTAATAAGAAGAAAAAACTGAAGAAAGGGAAAATTAAAGATGAAAAGTAGTAAAACCTTGCTTGCACTGCACAGCATCTTGGGCTAGGGACTGATTTCTGAGGAGAAGAGGGAGAAGCCTCATCCCTCAAGCACCAGAAGACCCACAGGAGGGAACAGTCCTGCTTTGGCAAGATGAGGAGGCACAAAAAGTCAGTTTGAGATTCCAGCTTCTCTGTTCCCTGTGGGAAAGCAGCAGTGGTGTCCTTGTTGCCTCACTGGCCTGTGGGTATGATTGAGAGCTCAATGAAGAACTAAACAGTTTGGGGTTTTTTTTCCCCCAAACTGTAGCAATGAGTCTTCAGAAGTTATTAAACCTCCTTAAAGTTACAGCTTCTCTCTGGAGCAGGAATCCAGCAGTTGCCACTGCAGTTAAAAATGTTTCTGACAGGCTTCCTAGGGAAACTAGAAAATGGCACAGACACAAAAGCTCCTTGCCCTTCAAAATAATCATAGAATGGTTTGGGTCGGAGGGGACCTTAAAGGTCATCTAGATCAAATTTCTTGAGAGTTCAGTTGAGGTTTGCCAGTGGGAAGGCTCTGGTACAGGGGGTAGATGTGTGGAATCTTCCAAGAGTTACACTTTTCAGTTCAGCATTTCATGAATCATAGAACCACAGAATGGTTTGGGTTGGAAGGGACCTCAAAGATCATCCAGATCCAACCCCCCTGTATGAGCAGGGACACCTCCCACCATTCCAGGCTGCTCCAAGCCCCATCCAACCTGCCCTTCAACACTGCCAGGGATGGGGCAGCCACAGCTTCCCTGAGCAACCTGTTCCAGCATCTCACCACCTTCACAGAGAAGAATTTCCTCCTAATGTCTCACCTAAATCTTCCTTCTGGCAGATTAAAGCCATTTCCCCTTGTCCTCTCACTACATGTCCTTGTAAAAAGTCCCTGCCCAGTTTTCTTGCAGGCCACCCTTGAAGGGCCTCTCCTGTTTGGCAGTTTTCAGTGCTGCAGCTCTGAGGTTTTAGCTCTTTGTTTCAGGTCTATAAGTGAAGTGGTGTCAATACTGCCTTTTTTTTAGGTGTCATGCATGGCAGTGAAGATGAAACTTCTCACCTTGTGAGTTAGTCACAAGGGTTAGGATTCATCTCACCCCATTTTGGGTGTGTTTCATAAAAAAATCTATCTCAACTAGCTGCCCCAACTGCTTATTGCTGCTTCTGTCCCACTGGAGAGAACACTCCCCTTCAACTGAGCAGGTCTTGTGAACTCCCAGAGCACTGATTGTGCTACCCCAGTATATAAATGCATTTAATAAGCAGCTTCCTTTCTTTTTTGTATCATTTCAGGGACCTGGCAGGCACTGCTGCACCCAACAGCTTCCATCAACCATTCCTGGAGCCACCACTACATTCTTCTCTGCTCTCAGATGGCAGGAGCACCACCCAAAACCAGAGCTTCCCCCTGCCTACCCCCCAGAGCAGGTGAGTTGAGCTTCTGAGACACCAGCTGGGCTGAAATGAAGGTTCATGCTGCAACAACCTCCAAGATCTAAAACCATTTCCCAAGCTCATGCAGTTGTCTCATCTGTTACCTCGACAGCCTTATGGTGCACGTGTCACTGCAGCATAAAACATTGGCATTCATGGCACTGGTTTCACTTAAACACCATCATTCACATACACAGAAAGGGAATTCTGAGAGCTTTGCTTCAAGAGGGTGGTTGAGGGGGAAAAGTGGCTGAAAGAAACTTGTTCCAGGTACAGGAAAAGAGAACTTGAGCGATAAATATGGTTTTTAAACAAATTTACTAGGTATTGCTATCAGATTTCTGGTTCTCTCTTTAGAGGGGATTGCTGTAGTTACTGGTGAATACCATTTGGGAGGCTCTGGGTGGTATCATGATCTTTAAATTGATATCATGCCCATGACAGCAGCAGAGCCCATCAGGATACTGAGCTCTGTAGAACCTTTGCATTCTCTTACTAGTTCAGCCATTCCTACCATGCTCCATATCTTGTCCAGCATCTCTACTTATGGGTGATGAACATCCCCATGTATTTGTACCACAGCTAAACAGGCTCTGAGATGTGGGAAGGAGACAACTCCTATGTCATCTGAAGCTTCTAGAGAGGTGAGGGTAGAAGATTTGAAGAGGCTGCATTTTCAGTGTCTTTTAGGACTTCAGCTCTGATGTGAGCTGCTGGAGAGCAGCTCTGGGGAGAAGGATCTGGGAGTCCTGGTAGATGGTAAATGATCCATGAGCCAGGAATGTGCCCTGGTGGCCAAGGAGGCCCATGGGATCCTGGGGTGCATGAGGAAGAGTGTGGCCAGGAGGTGGAGAGAGGTCATTGTCCCCCTCTGCTCTGCCCTGGTGAGGCCCCATCTGGAGAACTGGGACCAGTTCTGGGCTCCCCAGTTCAAGAGAGACAGGAACTGCTGGAGAGAGTCCAGGGAGGACAACAAAGGTGAGTGGGGGGTTGGAGCATCTCCCTGATGAGGAAAGGCTGGGAGAGCTGGGGCTGTTCAGCCTGGAGAGGAGAAGGCTGAGGGGAGACCTTCTTAATGCCTCCAAGTGTCTCAGGGTGGGTGCAGGAGGATGGAGCCAGACTGTGCCCAGCAGTGCCCAGGGACAGGGCGAGGGGCAACGGGCACAGGCTGGAACATGGGGAGTGACATGGAAATGGGAGGGAAAAGTTCTTTGCAGTGAGGGTGACAGAGCCCTGGAACAGGCTGCCCAGGGAGGCTGTGGAGTCTCCTTCTCTGGAGGCTTTCCAGACCCACCTGGATGCAGCCCTGGGTGATGTGCTCCAGGGGATCCTGCTTTATCAGGGGGGTTGGACTGGATGATCTCCAGAGGTCCCTTCCAACTCCCATGATTCTGTGAGTCTGTATTTTCCTGACTTGCCCTTGCCGCTCCACACTGTCCCTCACAAGGAGGCTGTGACTCTACTCTCATGAACCTGTTCCATAACCTGAGTTCTGGCTGCCAACAAGCCTGTCTGCTGTTGTGACATTGTGGCTTTCCTGTGCAGTGTCCTGGATGAGCTTTTGTCTTACCCTCATCTGCTGTCATCTCATGCCCGGATGGGATGCACAGAAGCAGCCAGATGCCTCCCAGAACAACCTAGTGAAGCAGAACCCTCCAGATCCCCCATCCACCTAGGAAATAGGTGTGTGCTTGTATCTGTGCCCTGCTCACTTTTTGGCACCTCCCACAAAGCTCATCTGAAAGCTGCACCTCAGAGTGAGCTGATGTTTGTGCCATATGGCTCTTGGTGGACTTGAGTTTGATGGTGGGTTCAGACCCTTCTCTGGTGCCTTGTTCTCATTCCGTGCAAACCCAGGTGCCTTCCCTGCTGTACTCAAACACACCACACCTTTGCTTTCAATGCTTTCACATCTTTTAAATATCACTGTTGAGAAATGCTGAGCATAGAATCACAGAATGGTGAAGGTTGGAAGGGACCTTAAAGACCATCAGGTTCCAACCCCCCTGCCATGGGCAGGGACACCTCCCACCAGACCAGGCTGCACAAGCCTCATCCAACCTGGCCTTGAACACCTCCAGGGATGGGGCAGCCACAACCTCCCTGGGCAACCTGTTCTAGTGCCTTCCTACCCTCATGGGGAAGAATTTCTTCCTGCTGTCTGACCTACCCTTTCAGTATAAAACCATCCCCCCTTGCCTTCCCTTTCAACCCATACATTCCTCATCAGTTAAGCAGAACTCTTCCCTAAACTCGCTGATGAAAAAGACTATCTCAGTGTTCCTTTTACATCCTAGAGATACTGCCAGTTCCCTCTCTGTGATGGACTACCCACCACTGTAATTACAAGAAGTTAATTAGCATGCTGTAAATAGGTTGAAGCCCTGGGCCTCTGCAGATTCATTTGTCCTGAGTATTTGTGGCACCACGGAGCGCGCTGGGGGGGAATGGAGCGAGGGCAGGAAGGGAACCGAGTGGGTAATAGGTTGCAGAGGGATTATGCATCATCTGTCCTTACCAGCAAGAGGCAGGACCTCTAACTCAAAGGAGTGTGAAGATACGATGAGCTGGAAAGGTCTTGCCCCTCACATATGGGAAGGAGCATGTCTTTCCACTCCACCACACTTGGGTGTTTCGACTTCCGCGGTGTTTTCGTTGAGCGCTCTTAATGACACTGATGGAAAAACAACTGTGAAGAGAGAGAAAAGGCAAACTGCTCATCTGATTCATTTCCTGGGCATACAGCACAGCCTGCAGCAAAATTGTGTAGAGTCATGTTGTCAAATCCTTTTGCAAGGGGAACAGGGTGAGCTTGGAAGAAATTTTCTTACAGGCGCAATGGATGGAAACGTTCTCGTGTGGGTGCATTTGAAATATTGGGGAGACAAGGCCCACATTTCTGGGGTGTTGTAGTAGAGCCTGTAGTGGTTTTGTTTGACTCTTGAAGTGGTTTAATACTTTCTTTTCCTTTCTCTCCAATTTTATGCTTGCAACATGTGGAATGGAAGAAAGAGTAAACTAAAAAAAATCAACAAGGGGTAAGAGCATGAATGTGTTGGTCTCCAGGCACAGCCAGTGAAGGAGATACTGTTTCCCAAAATCAGGGCCTGCAGATTAGTCTGATATCTCACTGCTCAGCACTGTGTCAAGGTCTAAAGGCTTTTTGCATTATTCCTTAAATCTGGTAGATTTTATTTGAGCTTGAGCTGTGGTGGAAACAGCATCATTACTCTTCAGGTCACTAACGCTGGTTGGATTTGAGTCCTTGCAGTTGCTCTGTTAGTTCTGCTCTCAAGTAAAACAGATGATCTTGATTGCATTTACTCCAGGCTGAAAATTAAGTTTCATTAGGACATCTG
>NW_009953316.1:2037663-2048934 GCF_000747805.2 Chaetura pelagica
TCAGCAGGACAGTTTCTAATTACATCCATGGCTTCTTTTAATTGCTAAGACCACAACAATGGTTTTGTCCTTGGGAGGGATCTATGATGGTGATCTTGTCTTTCCTAATTTCATGGAATCATAGAATCACAGACTGGCTTGGGTTGGAAGGGACCTGAAAGATCATTGAGTTCCAACCCCCCTGCATGGGCAGGGACACCTCCCACCAGCCCAGGCTGCTCCAAGCCCCATCCAACCTGCCCTTCAACACTGCCAGGGATGGGGCAGCCACAGTTTCTCTGGGCAACCTGGGCCAGATTCTCCCCACCCATCCAGAGCTTTACTCCTCAGCTCATTCCTGACATAGTTTGTATTAGCTGGATCCACACAGAATCCATCCACCTCATTGCTCCATGGGGTAACACTGGGGTGGGGAGCATTAAGCTTCCTATTTATCATTTCTTTTTCCATTTAGCTGACTGGGAAATTTGATTAGAGGGAACACTTGCCTGCTTCACCTGTGCTAGTTCCCTTTGCTGTGCTGAGCCTGTCAGGGAAGGACCACAGATAGATTATTCAACCCCTTTACAGGTCATCTGGCAAAAGCATAAAGGAGAGGTAGGTTCTCAGCTCCTCTGCCCCTCCCAAATACCTTGGACATCCAGATGGCAGAGGCTGCATAAGCTCTAGTTTTCCCACTTATTTTTGATGTTATTCTCATGGAGTGGTTTTACAAGAAACTTTAATTAAGTGAAGCATTTCCTGTGCCACTTGAACTAGGAAAACCTGGGGACTTGCCTTCCCTTTCCACCAACTGGGATGGAAATCATCTCCCACAGTTTACCTTGTCTTCTGCCCTTTAGGAAGGGGACAGCTGGGGAGAAAGGCAGTGAAGACTCTTGTTGAGCACCTCAGGATGCTGGATTTGAACAGATCTGCAGGGGGTTAATTCTAACTATCCAATATCTCTTTTTAGCCTTTCTTTGTAGGCAAATGTGGGACTATGTTCTCTGAAGCAAAACCAGAAGCAGTCAGCCTTTTAGAAACTGGAATAGATGGTGGTGGTGAGTCCAGGCTTCTGTTTGTGCAGAGCCTGGATTTACTACTCCCAGGAATTTCTTGCCACAGTTCTGTCTGATGGGTTGTTGCAGGCAGCTAAAATGGGATTAGGGCTGGAGTTAAGCACTTGGCTAAAGCATTCCATGTTTGAGGAGCAACCTAGGATGCAGTGGACCTCAGAAGAAGACACAAGCACTCAGTACATGACAGGATAGAATATTCCTTTACCTTGAAGGCAATGGCAAAATTCTAATAAACTTCCCCAGTACATGTAGGGAGCAGATAATTTACCTGTTCCCTCTGGGAGCACCACACTGGTTTATCTTGTTATTCATCATCCCTTCTTCTTATCCTAAGAATTTATTAAAACACCACAGAAATACTTACTTTCTGTTCCCCAGAACACTGTGATCACAGTGTTCTCACAAGCCCAAATGCTCCTCTGAAGAACTGCAGGATGACATTCTTTTGGCCTGCACCATGGGTAAGGTCAGGGTGGATCATCTCTGGACTCCCTCCCAGATTCAGAAATCTATGAATTGTTTTCTTTCAGCTAGACCAGAACAGGCCTTTCTGTAGGAAGAGACACATCCTGAAATGTCTTCAGCAGGGCTCCAGACATGGGTGTGCATTAAATAGGTGGTTGTTGTGCTCTTCATGTCAATCAAGGCCTTTCTCTCACTTTTCTTGGAGGGAATTGACAGTCTGTAGATGGAAATGAAAAGCCTTTATCAGAACAAGCTCCACCAAGGTCATTATCATTATCAGGGTCTCAGACCACTCAGGTTTTGGCTTTGGTTAGACTTTCTGCAGCACATCAGAGGTGCCTTGGGTACTACTCACTGGTAAATGTCTACTCAGGGCTCATGTTGTCACTTGGACACTACAGAAACACTCCAGGCAATTCCTATTTTGCTCCCCAAGAGAGAAGATGGTTTTCAGTGCTGAACCCCAGGGCTGGAAAAAAGGAGCACAGAGTTCTGATCCCAGAACTGAAGCTGGTTCACTGTGTGACAGGAACATCTTTACTGTGTGATTAATTCAACCAATACATGGAAATGGAGAGAGGCAGGAGTTGTGTTTGTGAGCACTGGGAAGTTCTGAGAAGCTGGTGAAGTGTGGAAAAGCCTGGAGTCACTGGGATGTACTGGGATGTGTTCCTGACTTGGGATTGAGTTGTGTGACTGCAAGATCAGTGATACTGTCAGACCTGGTGCATCTGCTGATTTTTTTTTATTTATTTATTGCAAGTTTAAAGCTTGAATCATTTCCTCTCTCAGCTGCAGAGAGTCTAGTCCTGGTGCTGGACGACTTCTGGCCACAGCTGGAGCAGCTGCTGGTGAAGGTCTGATGGTTCAGAGCCCAGTTCCTCGTGCTCGTCTCCCTGGAGAAGCCAAAGCTGAGCATCAGGACCCAAGAGGAGCTGAAAATGGGGTGGACAGATTGAAAGGTTTGAACCATAATCAGTCACAGTTCTGCTCAGGGTGTGCATCTGAATTACCATGATGATGGAGGCTTCATTTGGGTGGCAGGGTAGTGTCTTGATGCTTCTGGTGAGGAGACAATGGGACAGAATCATCACAGTGTGAATGCAGCGTAGTCACAGAGTGATGAGATGGTTTGGGTTGGAAGGACCTTAATGATCATCTAGATCCAACCCCCTGCCATGGGCAGGGACACCTCCCACCATTCCAGGCTGCTCCAAGCCCCATCCAACCTGCCCTTCAACACTGCCAGGGATGGGGCAGCCACAGCTTCCCTGGGCAACCTGGGCCAGGCTCTCCCCACCCTCACAGCCCAGAATTTCTCCCTCACATCTCAGCTCCAGCTCCCTCTGCCAGCTGGAAACCCTTCCCCCTGCTCCCATCCCTCCCTGCCCTTGTCCCAAACCCCTCCCCAGCTTTCCTGGAGCCCCTTCAGGCACTGGAAGCTGCTCTAAGGTCTCCCTGGAGCCTTCTCTTCTCCAGGCTCAACACCCCAACTCTCCCAGCCTGTCTCCAGAGCAGAGCTGCTCCAGCCCTCCCAGCATCTCTGGGGCCTCCTCTGGACTTGCTTTCTCTCAATGAACTTTTGGAGCAATTAAAACCAGTGACTACTTAGGAATGAAGTTGCTCTTCCCTACGGATGAGGTAGAGCAGCCACCTGACATCCTGAAGATATTACCTTTCCCCCACCTCCCAAAGCTCTGGGTGTTCAGCTGGAGATCTGGAGGCAGGGGGGGGGGTTTGACTTTTCATTGCCATAAAAACCCACTTGGTGTTTCTTCACTTCTTTCTGGTTTCTGCAGAGCCTGAGCTCCCCAGTGACAATCTTCAGAGAAAACACAGCAAGTCCAAGACTGGTTCTCCTCATGGGCCTCAGCTCCTCAACTGCCCAGTCTCCCAGTCCAAACCTGTCCTACCCCCAATCCCATCTGGGAGGAACAGGACCAACCCTTGATAGCCAAATCTTTGTCTTGAGTCTTAATTTAACACCAAATCTCTCTCTTTAACAGGAATTTCTCTTCACCCCAGAAAACTCTATCAAATCTTATTTCTAAATCCATTAACTCCCCTCCCCCCCCTCCCAATAAGTTATTTATTTATAACTTTATTAAAAAGGAATTTCTGTATTTCCCAAAGCTAAAAATTATTTCCCCAGGCACTCTCAGATGGGAAATGGTGCAGATTTTTTTCCTGACAGCCACAAAACTGGATCTTCCATTAATTTCTCTCTTTCCTCCCCCTCCTGTATCAGAGATTTTGATTGAGGTGTGGAAGCATCAAGGCCTCTGACAATATTGTCAGCACCAGTGAATTCTTTTTGAAGAAGGATTTTGTGAAATGTTCAGACTTAAGTTGGGAGCAAAAAACTAGTTCCAAGTCTTTCTCTTTCTTTTAAAGAAATGTGGAGGGTTTTTTAAGGAATGAGACAGATTTCTTTGGTTTTTAAGTGTATTTAAACAATAAGGAGTCAACAGAAAAACAAGATATTAGGATTATTGAGTAGCTGAAGCTGAAGGAGGGTGTGAAGATTTGGGTTTTCTGTCTCTGGGGCAGAGCTCTGACAAGTAATTAAAACTCTGGAGTTAATGTTTGTCCTGATTAATTGTTGTTACCATTTACTTACAGAGCAGACAGTGGGGCCCCTTCCCCCCCAGGGGGGATATTTTGCACCCTGAGTCCTCAGAGGTCTTTGCATGCACAGGAGGTGCCACCTCCTGCCACAGTTGGGGTCGTGTCACACAATCACCAAGGCTGGAAAAGACCTTTCAGATTCTCAAAGAATTATTGAGGCTGGAACAGACCTATGAGATCATCAGGTCCAGCCTATGACCTGTCACCACCACATCAGCCAGACCAGGGCACCAAGTGCCACATCCAGCCTGTCCTTGAACACCTCCAAGGATGGTGCCTCCACCACTTCCCTGGGCAGCCCATCCCAAGGTCTGAGCAGCCTTTCCATGAGGAAGTGCTTCCTGATATCCAACCTAAGCCTCCCCTGGAGCAGCTTCAGGCCAGGCCCTCTTGTCCTGTCCCTGGTTGCCTGGAAAAAGAGCCCTACCCCACCTGCCTCCAACCTCCCTTCAGGTGGTTGTAGAGAGTGAGAAGGTCCCCCCTGAGCCTCCTCTTCTCCAGGCTGAATAAGCCCATCCTTGAGCAAGTCACATTATAAAACTCCAGCAGAGAGCAAAGAACAAGACACACCCCTCCTTCCCCCTTAGCAATATGTTTTTTGCAGTAACCTGAATCACAAGGAGAGTCACATTATCTCATCTCCTCACTTTGGACTGTGACCCACAGTGACTACAACATTTTCACCTACCTTGTCCAGAAGAGACAAAAGGAAAGGGGAGCACCTGAAATTCACCCAGCCAAGCACCTGTGAGGCATCTCAGACTGCTTCCTCCTGTGAAGCCTCCCCAAGTACTGAGATGGAGCCTGAAAGAGGAAGATGAAAACTCCAGCCTCTCTGGAGGACACACAGAAAATCCTGCAGAGCAGGGGGAAAACTAAGAGGGCTGAGAGACAACCCTGCTGAGTCTTGTTCTGC
This sequence comes from Chaetura pelagica, assembly GCF_000747805.2. Classification (NCBI taxonomy): domain Eukaryota; kingdom Metazoa; phylum Chordata; class Aves; order Apodiformes; family Apodidae; genus Chaetura; species Chaetura pelagica. The sequence continues at coordinate 2,042,734 of NW_009953316.1, forward strand.
CAGGGAGCTGCAGCTGCTCCCAGTGAAATATTTATGCAAAGACAGCAGATGTTGTGAGCAAAGAATGAAGGCAGAGATGAGCTGCAGGATTCATCATAGAATCATGGAATCACTAAGGTTGGAAGGCACCTTAAAGATCACCAAGTTCCAACTCCCTGCCATGAGCGGGGAACCACCAGACCAGGTTGCACAAAACCTCCTCCAACCTGGCCTTAAAAACCTCCATGGTTTTTTGGGATGGGGCATCAACAACCTCCCTGGGCAACCCATCCCAGTTCCTCACCACCCTTAGAGTGAAGAATTTCTTCCTCATAACTAACCTAAATGTCCCCTCTCTCAGTTTAAAACCATCCCCCCTGCTCCCATCCCTCCCTGCCCTTGTCCCAAGTCCCTCCCCAGATTTCCTAGAGCCCCTTCAGGCACTGGAACTTCAGTTTAAAACCATCACCCCTTGTCCTATCACTGTCTCCTCTGATGAAGGTTGGGGCATCCTGTGCAGGGTTTGCTCTCTGCAGTGACCACCAGCCCATGGCTGCCCCATCCCTGGAAGTGTTCAAGGGCAGGTTGGACAGGTCTTGGAGCAGCCTGGTTGAGTGGGAGGTGTCCCTGCCCATAGTAGGGATTAGAGGATCTTTCAGGTCCCTTCCCACCCAAACTATTCTATCATTCTGTGTTTCCATGACTCCTTTTTGGTGATTTAGCTCCGTGGACAGAAACTATATCAGATCTTTTGGCCTCAGGGCTAGAAGACATTCCCTTGGTCCATCTATTCAGTAGCACAGGCATGGCCTGATGCCTTCCTTTAGTTGACCAGGTCATTAATCTCAGGTCCTCCTTGCCTCTGGTGGGCTGGAAAGGAGATGTCCTGCCCTCCAGAGAGCTCTCTGCAGCAGCCCCAGCACATGTTGAGTCTTTGTGCAGCCTGGTGCCCTCAGGCTGCAGGTCTGGGGCTGTCACACAGAGGTTGCTGCAGCAAGGGCACAAGTTTCCTAGTGCTGTCACAGCCTGAAGGAGTCAAGAGCTCTTGGAGGCAGCAGATTAACTACAAACTTCAGGAATCTAAGTCAGAGGAGAGAAATTAAACAGTTTTGGGGCCCCCCTTGTCAAAACGGTGACGCGGCCTCAGCTGGTTTTAGACCCAAGAGAATCTGTGCCCAAAAAGAAAGGGCTGGGGAAGACCTGGCTCTGTTCCCTCTGAGAGAAACCTCAGTTTAATCCCTTGCTGAGCCAGGGCCTGGAATGTCTCCGTGCCTGGGTCCTGAGTTCCCTCCTGTGGGTGGGAGATGATCAAACGGGGCCACAGGCAGCCTAGGCAGAGGTGGCCTCCTGAAGACAATCCATCTACATTAACAGCCCCAGCAGCTGGAGATGAGCTAGGAAAGGAGCCATCTCTGGGTAGCACCACATTTAACCCTTCAGCTGCACTTCAGCAGCTCCCACCTACCTTTATTTTCTTTCATTCTTTACTGAAAAGAACAATTTGAGATTTATTTCCTCTTTCTCTCAGGGCAGTTACCACAGAGTGATAGAATCTCAGACTGGTTTGGGTTGGAGGGACCTTCAAGATCATTCAGTTCTACCCCTCCTGCATGGGCAGGGACACCTCCCACCAGACCAGGCTGCTCCAAGCCCCATCCAACCTGCCCTTCAACACTGCCAGGGATGGGGCAGCCACAGCTTCTCTGGGCAACCTGGGCCAGGCTCTCCCCACCCTCACAGCCCAGAATTTCTCCCTCCCATCTCAGCTCCAGCTCCCTCTGCCAGCTGGAAACCCTTCCCCCTGCTCCCATCCCTCCCTGCCCTTGTCCCAAGCCCCTGCCCAGCTTTTCTGGAGCCCCTTCAGGCACTGGAAGCTGCTCTAAGGTCTCCCTGGAGCCTTCTCTTCTCCAGGCTCAACACCCCAACTCTCCCAGCCTGTCTCCAGAGCAGAGCTGCTCCAGCCCTCCCAGCATCTCTGGGGCCTCCTCTGGCCTCTCTCCAACAGCTCCTTGTCCTTCTGGTGTTGGGGACCCCAGAGGTGGCCCCAGCCCTGCAGGGGGGGTCTCAGCAGAGCAGAGCAGAGGGGACAATCCCCTCCCTGGCCCTGCTGGTCACCCTGCTGGTGACAGCCCAGGACACACAGGGTGGTTTCTGGGCTCACATCACTGGCTCATGTTGAGCTTCTTCTCCACCGTGACCTCCAAGGTCACTTTTACTGCAGGAAAAGTGAATTTGGGTACAAAACTGACAGCATACTGAATCAAAACCCCAGTGCTGAACAAAAGAAGGTGTGGGAGGTGGGCTGCAATGCTGCAACTTGCAGAGCTCTTCAATAGCTGCAGATAGAGCCCCTTGCAATTTCCTTGTCACCAAAGGCTTTTCAAACCAGCAGCTCTGCCTGGGGTGAACACATAGTTTAGATGTTTATTGCTGAAGATTCCCTGGTGCCTCAAGGGTATAGAGAATTAGTACTGTAATTCTTCATCCCCAGGTACAAGGGGGGCCAAGCCCAGTCTTAAATCATAGAAACCACAGGCCAGTTTCTTTTCAGTGGTGCCTGTGATAGGATGGGGGGCAATGGCACCAAGTGTCAGCACAGGATGTTCTATCACAACATGAGGAGAAACGTCTTTACTCTGAGGGTGACAGAGCCCTGGGACAGGCTGCCCTGAGAGGTTGTGGAGTCTCCTTCTCTGGAGACTTTCCAGCCCTGTCTGGGTGCCTTTCTGAGTGACCTGCCCTGGGTGTTCCTGCTGCAGCTGGGGGGTTGGACTTGATCTTCAGAGGTCCCTTCCAACCCCTGTGATTCTGTGATTCCATGGAAATGTGACAAAATGTGCAAAGGGGGAGTGTTGTCGTGGCTCAGCAGGGAGGACAAAGCTGAGCTCACCAGAGTGTTGCTTTCCAGGGGCAAAGTGGATCAGGACTGAGTGTAGAAAGGGAAGCCAGTTCAACGTGAGGCTGCAAAGGAGAAGAAAACATGCCCACCTTTTGAGACAGCTCCATCTGATGCACTTTCTGGACAAAAGCAGTGAGAAAAATCAAAATCAATCTGTTTTCTTCCTCTTTGCATGTGCTGAGGTTCTTTTAATTGCAAGGACATTTCTGTGAGAAGCCATCAATCATCTCTGGAAAGTCCTGCTCACTTGCCTGAAGCATGGAGAGAATCCAGTGAGGGGGGACTCTGAAAAAAGCACTTCAGGTTGAAGTTCTTCCAGCTCATTTCAAGTGATGTCAAGTTTAACAATCTTGAGGAATGAGAAAGAGGAAGGGGGAGAGGGCTGGAAAGAAAAAAAAGAGAAGCTATTTCAAGTTTTCCCCCAAAATAGGCCTGAAGTTTTTGAGTCTTTACCATTTTTGACAAGTAGCAACACACAGAGGCAGCTGCAGCACCAGCACTGCTTGATCAAGGAGCTCTGCTTTGGAAATCCCCCCCATGAGATCTGGCAGAGGAAAAAGAAAAGGAAATAAAATGGGGCGAGTTTAAAAAGTGACAAAGAGGAGCAAAAAAAAAGCCAGATCCTCAGCAGAGCAGCTTCTTGCATCTCCTCTTTGTCTGCTGCTTTCCATCAGGAAGGGACAAGCTGTGAGAAGGACAGAGAAACATTTGTAGGTGAGAAAAGCAGCTCCTGCACATCCCAGAAAATGCAATGGTTGAGAAGGCAGGAATGTCTCTGATGTCTCTGGCTCCAGCCAGAGCAACAGTGATCCCTTCTGAAATGCTACAGCTGAGAACATGCAAGGTCCTAAAATGCCACACATGCAGCAAACAACTGGAATTGCTGAGAAAATACCTACCAAAGAGGGAGTGGGAGGAATATCTGGGAGACCTGGATGTTTTAGATGGAACACATAATCCCAAGAATGTGAAAATTTGAGAGACTCACCCCCTCCTAACATGCCTAAAAATAAATGAGTGATTTATTGTAGCTCTTTTTAAAGTGATGTGATATCATAAAATAAATGGGAAATGAAAAACCGGCTGCAACAAACTTCCCAACAAAGCCCAGAAACTCCTCCCCTGGTCAAAGCTGTAGAAGTCCAGGAGTTGGAGACATTTGAAACAAAGCTGGTGAAAGAGGAAAAGGATTTCTGCAATTTCTACTGCAGGACATTCCCAAAGCAAAGGTGAAAGAGTTGGAGGTGGAAAGTTATGGAGAGCTGCAGAGAACAGACTGTTGTAGGGCATGAGTTGTCTCTCCCAACTTGTTGACACCTGGGTTGGATGACTTTAGGTCTCAGGACCTGTTCCTTCCCACTGCTCTCCCAAAAAATACACACCTACTGTGGAGAGACATAACGTTGGAGGAGAGAAACCTTCACCAAGCTGGTGAGCAAGAGAACAAGTCATAGGAGGAGCAGCTGAGGGAACTGGGGATGTTTTAGAGGAGGCTGAGGGGAGACCTCATTGCTCTCTACAACTGCCTGAAAGGAGGTTGTAGGGAGGTGGGTGTTGGGCTCTTCTCCCAAGTGAATAATGACAGAACCAGAGGAAATGGCCTCAAGTTGTTTTTAGATTGGGTATCAGGAAGGATTTCCATGCTGGAAGAGTGGTCAGGCACTGGAACAGCCATGGGGTTTAGAGTCAGTTCACAGGCTGGTGGTTCCTGCTGCTCCTTCCTCCTCAGGAAGAAGGATTCCTCACAGTCCTTCCCTGCTTCCCCACAGGGTCCTTCCCATGGCAGAGAGTCCTCCATGAGCCTCTCCTTCGTGATGTGAACTGAATTTTGAGTGGATTTAGGTTTTATTGTAACAGGAGTGAATTATGCTCTCAGATCTGAGACCCACGTCTGGGATCAACTGTATAGAACACACCAACCTGCAAAGAAGGCAGGTTGGTCCAGCATCACACCAATCTCACTCCACACAAAGGGGAAAAAAAGAGACAAGTCCAGCAGCTCCACCCCTAGCCCCATATTGAGGTGACCTGGAAGTTTTTCATGAGTCCTCATCCCCTGACTGAGAACTCAGCTGCTCCTGAGAACCAGGAACTCAGCCAGACGAGTCATCCCAGAACCTGCCTCGCAGTTATGACATTAGAAAGGATGTTAAACGCTGACTTAGCCCAGCCAAAGCTGCCCTCCCAGAGGTGCCAGGCTACAAAGAGCAGCTCAAAACGCTTTCTGAGCTGACGTTTGGGTTTTACTTTCACCCTGGGGCAGCTCAAAAGAAGCAGTTTGTTCTGTGGCTTCGACGTGTTGAGGAACCAACGCGCGGCACGATGGTGGTGGCAGGAAAACAACCCCCTCCCAGCCCTTTGAAGCACAAAGAAAGAGAATGGAAGGCAAAAAAGAAAGTGAGCACCCAAGGTAGCCCAAGCTTAGGAGTGAAGGGAACAGAAGAAATTGATCCTTCTGACCTGTGGAAGCAGGAAACCCTGGAGATGTTACAAAGCGCCGGACTAATTGTCTCTGTTCCCTGCTAAACCACCCCTGGAGCTTTTCAATAACGTATAAACCACTTCAAAAGACCTGATGGGAAGAGCAAGGGAGTCAGTGGGAACGTCCCTACCAAGAGCAAGGTCAGAAAACACTGGAATTGCTCATGGAAATGGGGGAACGATGGATCAGCAGAAGCGTGGGGGTTTCCAGGGCGTCTCCCAGATGTTGGAATCATAGAATCCAGTGCCTGAAGGGGCTCCTGGAAAGCTGGGGAGGGGCTTGGGACAAGGGCAGGGAGGGATGGGAGCAGGGGGAAGGGTTTCCAGCTGGCAGAGGGAGCTGGAGCTGAGATGGGAGGGAGAAATTCTGGGCTGTGAGGGTGGGGAGAGCCTGGCCCAGGTTGCCCAGGGAAGCTGTGGCTGCCCCATCCCTGGCAGTGTTGAAGGGCAGGTTGGATGGGGCTTGGAGCAGCCTGGAATGGTGGGAGGTGTCCCTGGGGTTGGATCTGGATGATCTTTAAGCTCCTTTCCAACCCAAAACCCTCCCATGACTCTATGATCCTGTATTGGACACCCCATGCACCCCAGGACAATACTGGCCCTCCTGGCACACACATCGCCGCCCCATGGAGATCCTGCTGCCCACCAGACCCATCTCAGCTCCAACCCCGTGTTTGTTTTTTTTTGGCACAACCCCGCGATTTCAACCCCAACAAGGCCCTGACGCCACAGCCCATCAGCCGCCATCACCGCTAAAAAAAAAGACTACAACTCCCATCATGCCCCGCGGGGGCAGAGACCGCCTGGAAGAGGCTCCGCGGGCGCCGCGGGGCATGATGGGA
>NW_009953316.1:2049241-2069588 GCF_000747805.2 Chaetura pelagica
GGGGTGTTTGTGTGTGGTTTGTGAGGGGGTTTTTGGGGGGTCTGGAGGGTGGTGGGGGTACCCAGGGGTTGTGCTCAGCCTGGGGATGCCCCTCAGGTTGGGGATGTGCCCCTCGGGATGCTGGGCAGCCCCTCTGAAATCCTGGGGGAGGGAGGGAGGGGGGGGGCAGCCCCAGGGGTCTTCATCATCAAGGTGGCAAGAGGATTCCTGGGGCCTGGCCTTGTTGTGTCACCTTCTGATGGGTTTTGGGGTCTTTTCCCCCCCTTGGCTTGAGCCCAGTGAGGTTCCATCATGGGCTGCTCAGTTGCCAGGGATTTCCCACCTCTGCTGACACGGGGAGCATTGCATCAGCCTGGCTGTAAAACGTTCCCCACCACCCTCTGCTCTCTGATCCTGCAAATCCCGGCTGAAATACCAAGGAGGAGGACGTGCAGGAGCTCCCCTGGGATCCCCTGGGATGGCAGGCAGGGTGAAGGGAACGTTGGCCATCTGGAAATGTGATCTTTGGCAGCCTGACGTGGCTGGAGAGCCAGGAGGATGAGGACAAGGAGCCCTTTTTGGAGCCAAGCTGGATTGCCAGGTTGCAGAGAGAGGAAGGCTGAAGTTTGGGCTGTGTCTGAGCACAGCAACACCTCCCTCACCCTGATGGAGGAAGAAGGCTGGCGTGGCTTGGAAACAGTGATGGGTTTGTTGGGTTTGTTTTCAGGGCTGGTCAGCCAGCTGGGAAAGCAGAAGTGCTAGACTTGACTGGGGAAAAGGACTGAGCTGGCTCTGTGTCTGCAGGTCAGCATGGAGCTGCATCCCCTGACCATTCAGTGCTGTGTCCATTTCAGTCATGCCCAGGCTTTTGAAACTTAATAATTAAAACCTGCCCTTGCTTCCTCCCCACCCATCATCATTCCAGATCGTTAAGAGAAAAAGGGAGTGGAAAAGAGAGCCTGGCTCTGTGAGGCAGCAGTGGGGATATTTGCTTTGAAGTGTGAGGCCAGGACACAGGGACTTTTACCGCAGTCACTGAGCAATCACTGGATAAATCAAGAAGCAGTTCCTGGGGGAAGAGACATTGCATGAAGAGTTGTCTTTCCTCTCCAGGATTGCTCTAACCTCTGCCTTTCCTGCCTGGCTTGTGCTGCAACATCAGTGAGGGATTAGGAATGGGCCCCTTTGAGGTGAAGAAAGCTTTGGGTCTGGACCCATCAGCTTTGTGTGTTCTCCAGTCAGACCTTAAACCAAAAGTGAGCCATTGGGCTCTACTCAAAGGCTGCATTAGCCTCAGAATCCCTCAGAAGGGATTTTGAGCAGCAAATTAAAGTCCCAATTGAAGATAACTAAGAAAAGCTGCTTTTTACACACAAGCTTCTCTTAAACATCACATCTCATCCACTTTAGAAATTCCTCTGTTCCTGACAGCTCAGTTCCTGTGCCCCTCTCTTGCCCTGTTCACCTTTAGTGCCTAAATTAGGGTTATTTCTTTGGGTCTTGTTGTTTAGAGGGAAAAAAATACTCCCTCCGGTGCCTAAATTTGGGTTATTTCTTTGGGTCTTGTTGTTGTTTAGAGGGAAAAAAATACTCCCTCTTGAAGATTAATCTTTCCATAACAAGCAAAGTCCTGGAACAAGGTCACAGGGAAAGGCAGTGACCAGACTGACAGTCTAGTGGGGAATAACAAAGGTGATTGGAAGAAATTTGCTCAGATTGATGAGGAAAGAGTAAAGGAATGAGAACTGTTTAGTCTAGAGATGCCTGAGGAGAGACAAAAGACTTCAAACGGGTAGGGAATGGCTGCAGAGAAGAGGAGATAAATTTTTCTGCTGGTCTCTGGAGGCAGAAAATGAAATAAGGGGCTTAAATTGCTGTGAAATGGAGGTAAAAGCAGGTGAAAACCCCAGGTGTGCTCCCTCTCAGTGTAGTGAAGTGAGTTTGTGAGAGAGAGAGCAGGGAAACTCCTCCTTGGAGGCTTTCAAAAGCAAGTTAACAGAAAGAAGCCTGGATGGGGTAAGAGGTGCCATCCAGTTCATCCTATTTTCCCTGTCTGGAGCAACCCAACCTGTTCTGCTGGTGTCCTTTCCTACTTGTCCTGGGGAAGTTTGTCTTTGAGCCAGGATGCCAAAGCTTTGTGTGGCATATACAGACAGGCCTGGTTAGAAAGCCCATGATCTGCTCTTTGCCTCCTGAAACTGTGTCCTTGTGAGGTAACTTCCCTGTAAAAATGGCTCTGCCTGGTTGATCTCCAGGGGGTTTCCTCCCTTTATGGTGCAAATATGGGGGGGGGTTGTTCTTCTGGAGGGACTGCTGAAGAAATCCTCTGTGAAATGTGGGCTCCAGTGATCAGTGACTTGGTTGTGTTGAGCTGTGTCTAAATGAGTGTGCTCTGCCCTGAGCTGATGTGCAAATATTGGGGTAGTGTTTGTGCTCCCCCAACTCAGGGGCTGTTTGAGAGCCCCACTCAGGCTGTTTGTCCCACCAGACACCAACAGCCCAGGAGGCAAGGGGACAAGTGGCATCATAGTGTTTCTACATGGCTTCTGGAGGGCTCTGTTGGCTACAGCTACAGCAGATCTTTGGTTGATACATCCAGATTTCTTGTCACTTCTTTTAGCTCTCAGTGTGCTGGGACTGGGGGTCAGATACAGGCAGATGCAGCCTGGGTTGGTGGTTGGTTTTTATTGTCTTTTTATTGTCAGTCAACACATAACCCTGTGTCAACACTTCAGGTAGTGTGAGGTCATATGTGCAGCAAGTGACTGAATGGAAGGATCTGTGAGCTGGGAGGGCACAAAGCTATGCAGGATGTACAGTGCTTGTCTCAGAACAACCCAAGAAATAAGTGGTGTACTCAGGCACTCAGGATATCCATTGTCTTGAGACATGTCAGAGTGAAACAAGTTTTGCTGATGGACTAAGGAGATGTCTCACGAACCCACCAAAACGTTTTACTCTCCCCAGCCCACGATGGGAACCTGAGGACTGGGGAGTTTAGTGTGAGAGTTGAGTCCTGAGCATGCTGAGGTTGGAGACAAGGGAGTTTTACAGCTGGTGCTGGGAGCAGATTATCCAGTGATAACCAGGCCTTCAGATTCCATGAAAACCACCTGCTTGGCAGGAAAAGCTAAGGAGTGTCACATATGCAAGCTCCTTGGCTTGCCTGACTGTCACAGAGCCATGACCTTTTGGGGCTCTGGACACAGCTTTGAGCCATGGAGATGATCTGAGGACTGGAGCAGCTCTGCTCTGGAGACAGGCTGAGGGGGTGGTGCTGGGGGTGTTGAGCCTGGAGAAGAGAAGGCTCTGAGGAGACCTCATAGCAGCCTTCCAGTATCTGAAGGGGCTCCAGGAAAGCTGGGGAGGGACTAGGGACAAGGGCAGGGAGTGAGAGGACAAGGGGGAGTGGATTAAAACTGGAGAAGGGAAGATTTAGGTTGGACATGATGAAGAAATTCTTCACTGTGAGGCTGCTGAGACCCTGGCCCAGGTTGGCCAGAGAAGCTGTGGCTGCCCCATCCCTGGCAGTGTTGAAGGGCAGGTTGGATGGGGCTTGGAGCAGCCTGGAATGGTGGGAGGTGTCCCTGCCCATGCAGGGGGTTGGAACTGGATGATCTTTGAGGTCCCTTCCAACCCAAACCAGTCTGTGATTCCATGAGCTGCTGTAGGTTCCTTTTTGATCCTACACCCAACCTGTTGGCATCCAGCAAACACAGCAGAGCAGAGATCTACAGCTTGCTGGGTAAATTGGAAGCAGGTCCAAGCTGATGTCCACAGAACCTAGGGATGAGGTGTCAGCAGAACCATGCACACTACACCTTGCTCTGCACACATGGGCCTGACCTCAGCCCTTCCCTCATGCAGTGGGAATAAGGGCTCTTGGAAACCCTGCTGCCTTCTTCCTGAGTGGACTCATCATTCCACCCAACCTCTAGCAACCACAGCAGCTTGTAGGTGTGGAGAGAGTCCTGTCAAAAACACTTCCCCATGAGAAGGAAGGAGACCCAGCCTCAGTGTAGTTATATCAGATCCTGCTGGAATGTTCTACAGACCTGGGAGATGCCACCAATTTTTCCTTTTGCTTCCTGACCCACTTCACCACGTGCCCCGTGATGGAGGTGGCTGCTGGTTTCCTCTGTGGATTTAGCTGAGGAAGGGGATGGCTGCACAAAGATCTACAAGTAGAGCTGGATAAAATTCCTGCAGGGAAGTGTCTCACCAAGACAATGTGAGAACCTGGACAGAAAAAGCAGTGACGCCCCTGGGGGTTGATTCTCACTCTAGGTATTTGACCTATTAGTCTCTTTCCACTGCAGTGTTTGTTCTCTGTGGCATTTCTCTTAGGCTTTTCTCTCTTTTCCATGCCTTGCAGGCAGATTCCAGGATGTGGGAACATAGTGACATTCTCCCAATTCCTGTTCATTGCCCTGGAGGGCTTTATCTTTGAAGCCAACTTTGGGAGGAAGAAGCCAGCCATCCCCATCAGGTACAGTTGATCTGAACACTTTTGCTCGGGCAGAAATTGGCTGTTATCTCAAGAAGTGTTTAATAAAAGGCCTTATCCATTAATCCTGGCCAAATCCCATCCATTCTGCAGCATTTGGGAAGTCTCCTTGACAACTTGTCCTGCCTAATAAAACACAAACTCGTTCATCGGGAGTTCTTAATAGGAAGTTGCCATCAGGTACCTTCCTTCCATGAAACAGGGCAGGATGTTCTGCTTGTGTTTGAAGGCCTTATTGTCTCTCTGGGGCTTGGTGCAATGGGTGTGGGAGGGAGAGATTTACTGGAAAGCCACTCAGGTTCCTCTTGCATTTCTCCATCAGGACTGGTCTTGTCCTGGCAATTACCCGGCGTGTTCGTGCTCTCTTCTCTGACACTCACTCAGTGGCTGAAATGAAGTGAGGAGGTTTTGTGGGGCTCCTCAGCAGGTTGCTGAGCCTGTTGCAAAACAGAGTGCTGTGCTGAGTGCTCGGGACAGACAAAAGACAGAAATGACAGAAATTTGAGGGCAGGTTTAGTGTCCTTTGTGGCTGAGGCACAGTGAGGAGCTTAATTTTGTGACACGAGCCAGCGAGGTGGGCTGGCAGCTCAGAAACCAGCTATGTCCTGGGCTGCATCCCCAGCAGCCTGGCCAGAAGGGACAGGGAAGGGATTGTCTCCCTCTTCTCCAAACTGGTTAGACTCCTCCTGCAGGGTAGGGTCCAGTTCTGGGGTCCCCAACACAAGAAGGACACGGAGCTGTTGGAGAGAGTCCAGAGGAGGCCCCGGAGATGATGGGAGGGCTGGAGCAGCTCTGCTCTGGAGCCAGGCTGGGAGAGTTGGGGTGTTGAGCCTGGAGAAGAGAAGGCTCCAGGGAGACCTTAGAGCAGCTTCCAGTGCCTGAAGGGGCTCCAGGAAGGCTGGGGAGGGACTTGGGACAAGGGCAGGGAGGGATGGGCTGAAAAGGAATGGATGAAAACTGGGAGAGGGGAGACTGAGATGAGATTTTAGGGAAGAAATTATTTATTTTGAGGGTGGTGAGACCCTGACCCAGGTTGGCCAGAGAAGCTGTGGCTGCCCCATCCCTGGCAGTGTTGAAGGGCAGGTTGGATGGGGCCTGGAGCAGCCTGGAATGGTGGGAGGTGTCCCTGCCCATGAAGGGGGGTTGGAACTAGATGATCTTTAAGGTGCCTTCCAACCCAGACCATTGTGGAGGCTTTACATGTTGACATGTAGAAACATGAAGGTGTTCAGCCTGGATTAGAAGAGTTTATCCTTCCACTCAGGCCCACAGTGACTGCTGGCAGGAATTGAATCCCCTCAAATCAAGCCTTGTGTTGTGCCACTGTCCTTAGGAAAGACAGATATGGACAAAAGATGCTAAAAGATCCAAGCTGGGCTATCTTCAGTTCCCCTTTGCTTCTGAGATTAGCACAGGATGAGCCAGTGCAGGTCACAGTTCCTGTTCTAAGGGCTTCCTTGCTACATCCAAACTGGATAGATCTCCTGGTTAATCCTTGTGACAGACCCAACAGCAGGGTGGGCTTCTGCCCAGCTCCAGACCTTTCCTTGTAACCTTTGATCTGTTCCCAAGGTGTCTCCCCTGCAAGTTCCCAGGGAGGTACCTGCACAGCTGTCAGCATTTTTGTGTGTGTTTGTGTTTCAGATACTACTTCATCATGGTGGCCATGTTCTTCACTGTCAGTGTGGTGAATAACTATGCCCTCAACTTAAATATTGCTATGCCACTGCACATGATCTTCAGATCAGTGAGTACTGTCCCAACAGCCTTTCTCTCCTCATGTGACATCTCTTCCCACCATCTCTGCCACCACTGTCCCTGGTGCACAAGTCCTGCCATCTTCTCTTCCCTGAGGGCACCAAGACCTCCTGCAATGATTAAACTCCACCTAACTTGTGGGGAGAGCAACCTTGCTCTGAAGGCTCAGCTCCAGTTCTGACTTTCCCAGTGTTAATCATTACATTTCAACTTAATGAACAAATTAGGAAACTAAGGCTCAAAAAGGCTTCATATTTCCAAACATGGTGGGGAAGTAACAATGAAAAATCCAAGGCCAGACTCTGGAAGGGCTGAGAGAGTTGGGGTGTTGAGCCTGGAGAACAGAAGGCTCCAGGGAGACCTTAGAGCAGCTTCCAGTGCCTGAAGGGGCTCCAGGAAAGCTGGGGAGGGACTTGGGACAAGGGCAGGGAGGGATGGGAGCAGGGGGAAGGGTTTCCAGCTGGGCTCCCTGAAGTAAGGAGAAGGAAAACCAGACAACAGTCTTGGAGCCCTGTCCTGCATGAGTCAGGAAGGATAGTTCTTGTGTTGCAGCCCTGCTGTCTGTGGAGCCAGTGACCAACACAGGGGTTTGCCCACATTTTAGGTTGTTTCACACACCAAAAAAAGGAGGAGACCCACTGGTCAGAAGATCTTTGTAGCCTGTTTGCCAAGTCCTTGTTCCCAAGCCACTCAGCTCAACTTCTGCCCTCCTAGCTGAAGGGAGACTCTCCCCATCCCATCAGTCCCCCTACCACTGTTCTGCTGGTGTTTTGCTGTTAGTTCTATTGAGTCTGTGGTGTTTCTGTGGGATGGGCATCCCAGTCTGGTGAGTTTTGTCATGCTGACCTTCTCTTTTGGGTGTTTTTTTTTTCCCCTCCTCTCTGTTCTTTCCCAGGGCTCCCTCATAGCAAGCATGGCTCTGGGCATCATCATTCTGAAGAAAAGGTAAATTCACAAGCCTCTTTCTTGGGTCACTAGAGATTGTTTTGCCACAGAATTAATCCTGACTGGTTGTTTAGTTCCACTCCCTCTTTCTATTTTGTTAAATATTCTTCTTTTACTGGTGGGGAAAGTGGGACACAAAGGGATGCCTGGCCTAGAGGCTGGAATAGTTCCCTCTTCTGCATTTCCACCACCCTTCCCTCCTTCATTTAAGCAGGCATGGACTGAAGAGAGATTTGTGTTGGGGTTTCTGGCTGCAGGAGCACTGAGAGCACCCTGATGTTTTGGCTCTTGCTGAACAAAGCTCACTCAGGGCCAAGGCTTTCTCTTTTTCCCAGTCTGTCCATCAGTGAATAGGCTGAGGGGGAGCAGAAGCTGGGAGAGCCAGGACAACCCACCCCAAATGGCCAAAGGGGTGTTCTATGTTGGGCACTGCAATAGAAACCAGGGTAGAGGAAGGAGGAGGCTGGGGGGAGTTGGCTTCCAAGAGGAAGATGCTTCTGGGAGGTGGTGAGTGGTTGGTTTTGTTGTTGCTTTTCCCCCACACACACTTAATAAACTCTTTAGGGTTTTCTCACTTGCTGTATCTCCCATCCCACGTGGCTGGGGGGGGACTGAGGGGGCTGTGTGGCTGCTTGGCTGGGGTCAACCCACCACAGTGGGCAAGGACCTCAGGTCAGGAATGTTCTCTGAGCTGCTTGGGGTCTGCCTGTTGGACCAGGGTGGGCACATCCCCTTCCACTCCATCACTGTGCAGAGCTCCATCCTGGCTTTGATCTGTGAGGGATCCTTGGCCACATGCAAGGGGATCTGCCTCCAAATGCTTATTTGTTGTTGCAGTTGGAGTCAGTTTGCCTTCCCTCCCACCAGTGTCCAACGTTGGGGGGTGGGGGTGTGCCCATCACCCCAAGTTCACACCAGTGTGATGGAGCAGCAGGTGAACAGCATGAGGCTGGGTTGCATCTCTGACCATCTTCTCTTCTTCCTTCTGCAGGTACAGCATATTTAAGTACACCTCCATAGCCCTGGTGTCCCTGGGGATCTTCACCTGCACTTTCATGTCTGCAAAGCAAGTGGTAAGGATTGGAAGGGGCCTGGGGTCCTAGCTGTGAACCTTATTGACAGGACAAGCTGCTGGCAGCACCTTTGGCAGTAATTCCCTTTTGCCTGACTATTAATGGAGAATCAAGGTATCTCCCAGCTCTAGATCTGCTCCCTGAAAGCTCTTGTTCCTGGTCTAATTTTCCTGTGGTTTGGAGGGAGGGGACACATAGAATAATGGAATCACTGAATGGGTTGGGCTGGAAGGGACCTCAAAGATCATCCAGTTCCACCCCCCTGCATGGGCAGGGACACCTTCCACCAGCCCAGGCTGCTCCAAGCCCCATCCAACCTGCCCTTCAACACTGCCAGGGATGGGGCAGCCACAGCTTCTCTGGGCAAATGCATACACTTGGATTTAACTTAATTACAGCTGCCTTTTATCCTGTCTTGTTCGGGTTGCTGTTTGCTGAGAACACACCACTGTTTTTTTTTGCCACAGCTAGAAGCTGTTTTCTCTTGCCCTTACTGCAGTGTGTTGCAGTTAAGAGCAGGTGAACCTTCAACAAAACCCAGCCATCTTAAATCTCCACTCATTTTATCCCAGGGGAGATTGTCAGCTTTCAGGCTAGGTTCTTCCAAACTTGTTGTCATGCAGCTTGACTTTCTGTGGCCCTTGAAATAAAGTCCATGTATTTGGAGAAGAGGAGGGAGTGAGGAAAATCCACGTGTGACACCACTTGGGGCTTTTCCTGGGTCAGCACCCACAGCCTGGTCTTGTCAACTGAAGAGAGAAAATGGCATAAAGTGGTGGTCAAGTGAAAATGGGTTGCACTTAATCCAGCTCTGAGAGACTGGAAATGAAACAAGGCTGTTAAACCTCCAAGACCATCAGAATTTAATAGCTATTTATCCTCTCATGGTGTCAGAGGAAGGTCTGTGCTGTGCAGCCTTGCTCTGTATTAATCCAGCTAAACTCTCAGCAGGGATGGGGTTTGGTGGGGAATACAGTGTTGTGGCAAAAGTGAGTAATCTAATTTGCCATAAAACCACACTGAAGAAGAGTTGAGCCAAGTTGTTGAGCTACTTAGGGTTTTACCCCTGGCTAACAGGATAGATGGAGATGAGATCTTAGGGAGAAATTCTTTGCTGTGAGGGTGCAAAGCAAAATGTGCTGGAGTTGCCACAAACCTCTGTTCAGCCAGGGAAGCAGCTCTGGAGAACATGAGACTTTGGCTGGTCTTTGCTTGATGGGCTTGCTTGGAACACCACACACAAACCAAGAGAGAGAGGAAGAGGCAGGTCCAAAGGAGCTGCAGTGACATGGAAGCTCATGGTGTCTGTGTTTTGTCTCCCTCCACCAGGCATCTGACTCCAGCTTAAATGAAGAGGATGGACTCCAGGTTTTCTTTTGGTGGCTGCTGGGTATGTGAGTGCCAGATCTTCAGCCAGCCTTGCTGGGATCCTGGCAGGACTTGGCTCTCTGATGTCCTTGGCCCTGTGGGTGGTGCAGGGCAGGCTGTGGGGTGGGAGTCCCCTTGCTGAGCTTGTGCTGAGCATCTGATTTGCAGAGAAGAGGGTTTTGTGGCACTCAGCAGCAGCTCTGTGCCAGGAGACACTCTTCATCTGGCCAACGAGTTGAATCCTGGGGTTTCTGCAGGGATGGAAGTGGTTTAGTGACAGAATGAGACTCCGTGGTTGCTGATACCTTTGATTTCTCCCTGCAAAAGCAGGATCTGATGCTGTGAGCTGCAGAGGGGGAGAGAGGGGCTGCAGCTGGTGCAGGTGGTCATTCAGCCCATTATTTCATGGAGGAGCCTCTCCAGTCTGGGACTTCAGTCTATTTTTAGACCTCCAACCTAGATTTATGGGTGGCTTTTCAAGGAAAAGGGGATTGATGCACTGTCACTAGTGGCAACCAACCATATCCCTGCCATCCCACCAACTCTTCTTGCCAGGGCTGAGAATCTTTATAAAGGGATGATCTTCCAAGAGTCTTTTTGGCATCTCTCAGCCTTTTCCATTAAGATACTCGTGTCCTCAAGACCATCATCAATTTTCTGCCCATCCTATCAAGTCTGGATGCTTTGGATTTTTTTCACTGCAAGCCAAATCAAGGTGGTTGTGGAGCTGTTTTGACTTGATCTCTGCCATCCCTGGGCAGTGCTGCAAGGCTGTGCTCCTCTTCCAGGTATTGCTGCTCTCACCTTCGCCCTCCTCATGTCTGCCAGGATGGGGATTTTCCAGGAGACTCTGTACAAGCAGTTTGGGAAGCACTCCAAAGAGGCCCTTTTTTACAATGTAAGTCACCCTGTCTTTTCTGGTGCTTTTACTGGGCAGCTGGAGCTGCTGAGGGAGTCCCTTCCCCTCCCACTCAGCACCAATCCCAAGGATCCAAGGCTGGAGCAGGGAAGGGTGTTGCTCCCCTCCAGATCACAGACACACAGTTGGGTTGGGTTGGAAGGGACCTTAAAGCACATCCAGTTCCAACCCCCCTGCATGGGCAGGGACACCTCCCACCAGCCCAGGTTGCTCCAAGCCCTTCAACACTGCCAGGGAAAAGGCTGGTTTTCCAGGATGAGAAGTGGGGGGAATTCCCATAATCTGTTCACATCCTTCTTTCCCTTTCTCTCCAGCACGCGTTACCACTCCCTGGCTTCCTGCTCCTTGCCCCAGACATCTACCACCATGCAGTCCTCTTCAGCCAGTCTGGTGAGTGTGGCACAGATGGATCCTGCCTTTCAGGGTTAATCATTGAGGTCCCACTTAATGACAGTCGAGGAGACTGAGGCTCAAACAGGCTTCATTTTTCCAAAGGTGATGAGGAATTAACAATAATAAAACCAAGCCCAGACTCTGGATGGGCTGAATTGCTGGCCAAAGGGACCCAGCTTTCCCTTCCACTGAACAGCTCAACCAGTGGCTCATCTCCTAGTGGAGGTTAAATGCCCCAGTCAGGATGGATTTGGCCTAGTTCCACCTGGACTTCTCCTGCATGGAAGGACCTCTGCTTTGGAAGGTGCTATTAAAGTGCATCTTCTCTTCAGTGCAGAGGAATGTGAGGCTAAAACATCTGTTCAAACCAGAGAAAATGGAGCCCCAGCTGTTGGGGATTGAAAAATCTGCTGGGCAGGGGCTATTCTCCCACAGCACATCATGGGGTTGAGCTCCCTGAAGTCAGGAGAGGTTAAGAAGAAGGAAAACAAGACAACATGAAGCACTTTCACACCTTTCTGTCCTCTGGAAAATTCTGTAGGTTTTCAGCCCAGCAGTTGTGCACATCAGGCTGTTGTCTCTGGATATTCAAGCCCTTTCAATTTTCAGCTTTGATAGAAAGCCAAAATCTTTGGGACCTTGTCCAACCCTTTCCTCCTGGGGGGCCAGATGCCAGCCTGCTTGGAGAAGTGGTGATGGCTGACTCTGGAGAGCCTGGCTGTGGGCAGCAGAGCTGAGCCCTGAGTTGCTGTTCAGATCCCTGTGATGAAAGCCCAAACTTTGCACACATGCACACTGGAGCTGCTGGACCCAGCCAGATGGTTCATCCCCCCCAACCCTGAGCTGTGCAGCTGCTGAAATTGAACAGTAAAATCCACCAGGATTTTCAGTGCCAGAAAGCTTTTCTGTTCTGATCCCAAGTTTATGAAACTGGAGGGATCCTGACTGAGTAGCTTTGATGTTTCTTTAATTCCCTCTTGGTCCAGGGGATATATCATGTGTCCCAGATCATGGTCAATCCAGGACAGGAGAGAGACACTTCTCCTTGGATCTTCTTTAGGCATCAGCAGGGCAGTGACCTTGTTCTGTCCTTTCTCCCCACAGAGCCCTTCCAGGTCCCAGTGATTGGGCTGACCCTGCCAATCATGTGGTTCTACCTCCTCATGAATGTCATCACTCAGTATCCTTTCAAAGCTCAGCTTGAGACATGCCCTGGAGATGGAAGTGGGGTGGGAGAGGAGGAATGGGGTGGGGAGGCTGAGTCTTTGGAGTCTTCCCTGTCTTTAGGAGCTGATGTTTGTGGAAAGCAAAATGTTTGTGGACTCTTCACCAGAGAGGGCAGTGATAGGACAAGGGATGATGGGTTTAAACTGAAAGAGGGGAGATTTAGGTCAGACATCAGGAAGAAATTCTTCACCATGAGGGTAGGAAGGCACTGGAACAGGTTGCCCAGGGAGGTTGTGGAAGTCCCAATCCCTGGAGGTGTTCAAGGGCAGGTTGGATGAGGCTTGTGCAGCCTGGTCTGGTGGGAGGTGTCCCTGCCCATGACAGGGAGGTTGGAACCTGATGGTCTTTAAGGTCCCTTCCAACCCACACCATCCTATGATTCCCTGAAAGTACAGAGCAGGACTTCACCTGGGACTTACAATTTTTTCCAGAGTGGCTGAACCACCTGACCACAACCTCTTGGAAAAATCCAGACTAGACTTTAACTGGGGGTTTATGTTATTTCCATGAAATCTGCCACCACCTCCCCAGGGCTAGGCTGGCTCATGGTGGTTCTGCTCTAGGTAGAGGGGACAGATCAGGAGCCATTTGTGTGCTGTGTCAGTGTGTGGATTCTCCCAGGCAGTGAGGCCAGCTCTGAAAGTCTGAAGAAGCTGAGATGCCCTCCAAAAAGGGACCCTTCAGTCCCAGCCCCTCTTACCATTTTCCTTTCACTGGAGTGAGCCCTGTGCCCTGTTGCTCCTCATGCTTCTCCATGAAGCCCCCTTCTTTAATCTGCCTTTCCCATGGCCCCTCCAGGGGAAGAGGGAACTTCTGCTGGGTATCAGTGCTGGTTTTAGCTTCCTTGGCTCCATGTCAGGGCCTGCAAACCCTGTGCATGGGGCACAACACATCATCTTGTCCTTTGGACAGATAGATTCAGCCCCAGCTGCTCTAGTTGGGGCAGTTTTGCTGTCCCAGAGCAGGTTCAGGGGGAGTCTGGGAGATTTGGGGTGTCCCTGGGTTTTGGAGTGAAGCTGTTCATGAGTGAGCTGAGGAGAAGAGACTTTTACCAGGGCTTGGAGAGAGAGGACAAGGGGAACTGTGTCCAGTTCTGGCTCCTCCAACCTAAGAAGAACATGGAGCTGCTGGAGAGAGTCCAGAGGAGGCCCCAGAGATGCTGGGAGGGCTGGAGCAGCTCTGCTCTGGAGACAGGCTGGGAGAGTTGGGGTGTTGAGCCTGGAGAAGAGAAGGCTCCAGGGAGACCTTAGAGCAGCTTCCAGTGCCTGAAGGGGCTCCAGGAAAGCTGGGGAGGGACTTGGGACAAGGGCAGGGAGGGATGGGAGCAGGGGGAAGGGTTTCCAGCTGGCAGAGGGAGCTGGAGCTGAGATGTGAGGGAGCAATTCTGGGCTGTGAGGGTGGGGAGAGCCTGGCCCAGGTTGCCCAGAGAAGCTGTGGCTGCCCCATCCCTGGCAGTGTTGAAGGGCAGGTTGGATGGGGCTTGGAGCAGCCTGGAATGGTGGGAGGTGTCCCTGCCCATGCAGGGGGGTTAGAACTGAATGATCTTTAAGGTCCTTCCAACCCAGCCCAGCTCCCCTTACCTCCTGCTCCCAGATACGTTTGCATCCGCGGCGTCTTCATCCTGACCACCGAGTGCACCTCCCTCACCGTCACCCTGGTGGTGACGCTGCGCAAGTTCGTCAGCCTCATCTTCTCCATCCTCTACTTCCACAACCCTTTCACAGCCTGGCACTGGTTGGGCACCTCCTTGGTCTTCGTGGGGACTCTGATGTACACCGAGGTGTGGAACAGCCTGGGGCCCTTCCTGGCCAGCTGGAGGAAGAGGCCCAAGGAGGAGTAACAGCCGAGGACTCTGCAGGGACCTTCTTCTTGCTGGATAGTGCAGAGCAGCAGGGAATCCCCCCCTGGGGGGGGTTGTGGTTTTTATCACAGGAGTTGTTGGCTGTGCCAAGCTCCTGGGAAACGTAGAGCCTCTGCTTGGGAACCTACCTGAGATGGATCATGGAGAGACCCGACGGTTCTCCTTGCAGGATTGAGTTGTTTTAATGCAGCCCCTTTTGCTTCCAGCCCCTCCTCCCTCTGTTATTTTGCATTTGAAGAACCCTTTTTAAAGTGATAGAAAAGCTGCCCCAGTTCTGTGAGGAGCCCACCTTTGTTGTGGTGCTGTTGTCCACTCCTCCTGGCTCTTGATGAGCTGGACCCTGAGCCTGTTTGGTGTCATCCTTTCATGTCCAGGTGGCCATAGCAGGTGGTTGATCCCTGAGGAGCTGCTGTTGGTGCAGCAGGTTGTTGGTTGCCCTGGAAATGCCAGGTCTGGCTGTGAACCTGGGTCCTTGTTGCCTGATCCTACCATCTGTGCTGGGAGGGTGTTGGATACACCTGGAACTAGAGCCTTCCAGTCTGCCCAGTAGATCCCCCCACTGGGGAATGGCTCAGGGAGCTGATTCCCAAGGCACTGAGCCCCATCAAGAGTAGCAGGGCCCAGCTGGGAGCCTGAGGAAACCAAAAAGGGGTGATGTTAAGGGGGGGATAGAAAGTGCCACTGTGTCACCTTCTCAGGGAGATGCTGAAGTGCTGTTGAGGCTTCACTGAGTCCTCAGGAGTTGCCCTGATACTTCACCAGCTGGAGCATCTCCTGGGTTCCTCCTGCTTCTCTTGGGTCCCCAGTGCAGGTCACTTTCCAATCGCTTCCTACTTCTTCCCTTGTCCCATGGGTGCTCAGTGGGCTTGCAAGAAACTGCAGAGCCCCCAACATGCCTGTGGGCCCCCCCAGATCCAACCCAACCTCAGGGTTCAAACGATGCCAAGAAGCTTAAGGGCCAGTAGACCTGAGCTTGTCCTGCTGGAGTTGGTTTTCCTGTCCCTTCACCCAGTTCTCCTCTTTTCTTCTCCCTCCCCTCTTTGGGCATCAGCTTCACTCATGGCATTTCTCTGCACCATGGCAGCATCCAGCTGACACAGGGGTGGTGTCCCTTGGTGTCCCCTCTCAGGTGGGGCAGGGCTGGGCTGCAGGAGCTTGTGGGGGGTGTGTGTCCTCATGCACACAGGCAAAGTGTCACCCAGCAAGGTGAGGAGCAGCAGCCACAGCTCTTCTAGGAGCAGCGTTGGGCAGGGTCAGCACCTGGAGCTTCATGTTGGTCTTGGAGGAGCAGCACCAAGTGCTTGGACCTTGCCTTGTCCTGCCTCAGTTTCCCTGGAGCACCTTGTTCTCCTCGTGGTGGTCCCATCCTTGTTCAGCCCGTGGGAACTGGAGCAATGTCAGCCTGAGTCACATCAAGCTTGGCCAAGTGAGGACTCTGTTCCCTCACTCCTCTAACCCAACCTCCCAAAGGCTTCCAGCCTTGGTGTTTACAGCCCCTCAACCTTCAACCTGGTCTGGGGGTTTAACCCTGAGGGCAGCAAAGCACCACGTGGCTGCTCAGTCACTTCCCCCAGGGTGGGAAGAGCTAAAGCAAGAAAACTTGGGGGTAAAGAGGGTTTAATAAGCAAAAGAAAGAGGAAGAGGGGGAGAAAATCCCACAAGGAATGCAAAGGCAACCCCTCACCACCACCTCCCATTAGACCTGTGTTCCAGCCAGTGGCCACCTTCCCACAGCCTCCTCCTCTCTGCTTTTATTGCTGGTTTGTACCTGGATCAGTTCTCTTGGATTTGTCCTTTCCCAGCTTCTTGCCCACCCGTGGTTTAGTCACTGGTGGGGCCAGAAGGGACACGTTCAAGTGCTGCAGCACAGGGGGGTGCTCAACAAAGCCACAGATCCAAAGCCCAGCACCATTCCCTCCAGGATGGGAGATGGGAACTCCATCCCAACCAGAGCTAGGACCATCCTGACAGGCCCTGCAACTCCCTCCAGCCTCAGGGTTTTCCTCTTCTGGTTTTGACTTTGTCCTCAGCCTGAAAGTGGTTTGAGTGTCAGACAGGAGATGTCTGCAAGGGTTGTGGAGATGTGGTGATTGTTTCACCTCCTGCAGGTCAGCTCTGGCTCCCAGCTCTTCGTGCAGCCTCTAGGAAGGACCCGGGGAGATGCAAAAAACCTTCATCCCTCATCTTCATCCTCAAAGATTTGTACACGGAGCTTCAGCTGAGCCAGGGAGGTAGGGGAAGACAACACAGATTCAGTGCAAGAGCCTCAGGGACACTTGGGGTTCTTCAGAGCTTGGAAGAGGGGTGTGACACCAGGGCAGGAGGAGCTGCAGGTCCCTTGAGGGAGCCATGGGGGTGGCTGCTCCAGCCTTGGGTGGGGGTTGAGCAGGTGCCTGAGGAGTGGAAGAGCCCGTACACAGACCCCTGGTGTTTTTTCTCTCAAGGACCTTGCACGTTGTCTCCAACTCCCATGAGATGCTGGTTGGTTTGGGGACCTTTGGGCTTTCTCTTTATTTTAACCACGTGCTGTTCTGGGGCTTCACTCAAACCAGGTGTCATTATTCCTGGTGTTTAGGGGGGGGGGATTTTTATTTATTTTTTAAAACATGACAGTGATTTCTGACTTTCTGAAGCTCTTGAGGTGTCAACAGAAGTAGCAACTCCTGCTGGAGGAGCTCAGGGGAGCTTGTCCTTTAGGAGATGAAGGAAAGGTCCATGCAGAAAGACCCCATGAGCCAAATAGTATTTGCATCCAGGGCCTCCCCCTCCTGTCCCAAAATAAGGCTCCTGATTTATTTTTTTCACCTTTGCTGTAGAAATAATAGCACAGAGATTTTAGCAGAGGCTGGAGAAGCAAGTGAACCAAAGTACTTTTTGATCAAAACCTTCTGGATTTAGCAGAGTTTGGGGCCTGGCTGGTTGGGTTTAGGGTTTGGGTTTTTGTTGTTGGGTTGTTTGTTGTTTTTTTTTTAAACAATCAAAATAAATCTGTGTCCAAGTGTGTTGGTTTTGTTTCTCCTTTCAGGCTTTGCTGCTGGGGACTGGAAAAGGGCTCTGGAATCACCCAACTGGTCCTGCCTTAAATGTGAGAGAAGGTGGGAAAGACTCAGGAGGGCTTTGAGGGAAAGACCCAAACATCTCCCCTCTGCTGCCTCCCCTTGAGCACCTCACAGCTCTGCAGTGTCCTGCACCCAAGGGTCCTTGAAGGGCAGCACCCCTGGTTCTCACCCCCCACTCTGCCCACCCTTGTGTCCTGGAGTCCAGAAAACCCCCGTGTCCTGGGCTGTCACCAGCAGGGTAACCAGCAGGGCCAGGGAGGGGATTGTCCCCCCTGCTCTGCTGAGACCCCCCTGCAGGGCTGGGGCCACCTCTGGGGTCCCCAACACAGGAAGGACAAGGAGCTGTTGGAGAGAGGCCAGAGGAGGCCACAGAGATGCTGGGAGGGCTGGAGCAGCTCTGCTCTGGAGACAGGCTGGGAGAGTTGGGGTGTTGAGCCTGGAGAAGAGAAGGCTCCAGGGAGACCTTAGAGCACCTTCCAGTGCCTGAAGGGGCTCCAGGAAAGCTGGGGAGGGGCTTGGGACAAAGGCAGGGAGGGATGGGAGCAGGGGGAAGGGTTTCCAGCTGGCAGAGGGAGCTGGAACTGAGATGTGAGGGAGCAATTCTGGGCTGTGAGGGTGAGGAGACCCTGGCCCAGGTTGCCCAGAGAAGCTGTGGCTGCCCCATCCCTGGCAGGGGTGAAGGGCAGGTTGGATGGGGCTTGGAGCAGCCTGGGCTGGTGGGAGGTGTCCCTGCCCATGCAGGGGGGTTGGATCTGGATGATCTTTATGGCCCCTTCCAACCCAAACCAGTCAGTGATTCCCTGACTCCATGGTTCTGCCAGCAATGTTGACTTTGAGGGGCACCAACCATGTACATAAATGTCTGCATATAAAACCCATTTATGCCCCATGGAGTGAAGAATAAAAACCTGCTTCTCCTTTTTCCTGCCTCCAAAAGCAGGGATTGTTTCCCCTGGTGAGGATCCAGCAGCTGGATGAGGGGCCTGGGAGAGACTTTGCTCCAGGAATGTGGTGGTTGCTTCTCACCAGATGGGTTATATGGCTCTTCCAGCCTTTCTTTGCCACTGGGATCGTGGCCATGGGTTGGCCCCTTGGCTTAGAGAAGCTGTGGCTGCCCCATCCCTGGCAGTGTTGAAGGGCAGGTTGGATGGGGCTTGGAGCAGCCTGGGCTGGTGGGAGGTGTCCCTGCCCATGCAGGGGGTTGGAACTGGATGATCTTTAAGGTCCCTTCCAACCCATTCCATGATTCTATGAAGAAATCAAGTGACTTGGGGTCCACCCCAGAGACGTCTCCAGCTGCACCAGGACAAGGAGGTGCCATTAAGGTCTCGGCCATCACGTTTCATACACATTTAATTCCCCCCTCAGAGCCTCCCTGGGCAGCTCTCCCAGCAGGCACCACCTGGGTGTTTCTAATCCAACACATCCTCTTGGCTTTTTTCTTCCCAATCTTCTGCCTCTCACCAATCCTGGGCTGGTCCTTATTCCTGTTTCCAGTCCCCCCTCAGCTCCCAGCAGCCTGGCTCCCCCCCTTGGGCTGGACAGAAACAAAGGCCCTAAGCAGGAGGGAAAGCCTGGGAATCCTTTGGGAAGCACGAAGAAATCCTTGTCACTCCCCAGGTGACAAAAAAACTTGCTCCTGACACTAAATGAGAAGGGCAGGAGAGGGATCAGGGTGTCTCTGGAAATCACCCAGAGCCCCAGAGCTCATTCCTGCTCAGCCTCTTTCATTCCAAGGATCATCAATCAGCAAGTGGAGCCAAACAGGGCAAGAAGGTGGGATTTATTGATGGGGGAAATTTGGGAGGGGAGGAGCTCAGAGGAGCCAGAGCCTTTATTTTTGCCTCCAGCACAGACCAGGCTCTCAGGTCTCTGCTGGGATCCTTCCTGCTTTGGAAGTTCTCCCAAACTTTGCTGGGAATGTGTTGTATTTATTAGTGTTGTTTTCCCACTTCCATTGTTTTTCCACTTCCACTTTTCATACTTTTCCCCTGTATTTGTCACCCTTTGCTCCTCCCTCTCTCCCAGAGCAGCTGGAAGATGCTCCAACCCTGCCTTGACCAAAGGACCTTCAGCACAGACAAGGGGACAGTTCAGCCAACCCTTTACCAGCCTGAGAGGGAGAAGACAAAGCAGGAGCATCAGTTAGAGCCCCACAGCCCCACGTCCCAGCTTGGAGGTGCTGGGGACCCACCAGGGAAGGGGCTGGGAAGATGTTTGTGCTCATGACAAAGTGTTATGGGCCACCAGAAAAACCCTGGACTAGGGAAGTGATTGTCCCCCTGTCCTTGGCACTGGGGGATGGAGATGTGGGTGCCCAGAGAAGATCTGCCCTCTGGAAGGACCCTCAGCACAGGGGATTCTTCACTGTGGAGCCTTCATGCCTCCGTGGTGGAGGCTGATTTACACCTTCATGCTCCTACTTGCTCAGAGGTATGAGCAGGGAAGGGCACGAATGCCAAAAATGTGGGAGCTGCCTCCTCCTCCTCCTCCCTGCAGGGAAATGAAGCTCAGCCCCAGCTCCCAGGGCTCCTCTCCCTCCACCTCCCAAAAAATAACAAGTCTTAGAAGCCTGAAATATTTGGGGAGGGTTATTGAAAGGGTCTGGCCCAGCAGCAGGACTTAGTGCAGGGGCTGCAGGGCTGAGCACCCAGGGGCTGAGCATCCAGGGGCTGCAGGGCTGAGCACCCAGGGCTGAGCATCCAGGGGCTGCAGGGCTGAGCACCCAGGGCTGAGCAGCCAGGGGCTGCAGGGCTGAGCATCCAGGGCGGGGCCCCCAGGGCTGAGCACCCAGGGGCTGCAGGGCTGAGCACCCAGGGGCTGCAAGGCTGAGCACCCAGGGCTGAGTACCCAGGGGCTGAGCACCCAGGGCTGAGCACCCAGGGGCTGCAGGGCTGAATCGGTACCAAGAGGCACTTGCTTGAGCTCCAACCCAGGAGAAGGTTGGTGACTGCAAATGCAGCTGGTGATGGAAGTAACAACTCGAAAAGCCCATCCTGCCTGCAGGGCAGGGATTGTCCCTCTGTGCTGGGCACTGGGGAGGGGAAACCTGGAATCCTGGGGTCAGGGCTGGGCCCCTCAGGACAAGAAGGACCTGGAGGGGCTGGAGCGTGTCCAGGGAAGGGCCCCAGAGCTGGGGAAGGGGCTGGAGCAGAAGGAGAAGGGGCTGGAGAACTTGTGAGGAGCAGCTGAGGGAGCTGGGGGTGTTGAGCCTGGAGCAAAGGAGGCTGAGGGGAGACCTTCTGGCTCTGCAGCTGC
>NW_009953316.1:2069621-2076590 GCF_000747805.2 Chaetura pelagica
ACAGGACAAGAGGGAACGGCCTCAAGTTGTGCCAGGGGAGGTTGAGGTTGGATCTGGGGAACAATTCCTGCCTGGCAAGGGTTGTCAGGGCCTGGCCCAGGCTGCCCAGGGCATCATCTCTGTGGCCTCCTCTGGACTTGCTCCAACAGCTTCATGTTCTTCTTGTGTTGGGCCCCAGCCCTGCACGGGGGTCTCCCCAGAGCTCCACGTGGCTGCTGCTCAGCTGCAGAGCCAGAAGGTCTCCCCTCAGTCTCCTTGTCTCCAGGCTTAACACCCCCAGCTCCCTCAGCCCCTCCTCATCACACTTGTGGTCTAAACATACCCAGAATAATCCTGGAAGGTTTCCTCTCTGCTTGTGCATTTTCTTTTGTTCAACCTTTGTCATTTCCTCCTGGATCTGAGCCCTTCACCTCCCCATCTGTACCACGTGCAGCTACTTCCTGGTACTTTCCTTAAAATACATCCCATTTCTGAATATTTCAAGCAGGAATTGTTGCAGGGCTTGCAGAGACGTGGGCAGAGTCAAGAAGAAGTTTTTTGGGCTGGTTCTCTGGACATCATTGGCTTAACTTCCAGGTACTTCCAGGCTTGACCACAACTGAGTTCTTGGAAGGTTTTTCTTTGGTTGATTTCCTCTTTTATTTAGTGAAATGGAGAAAAGAGGTAAATTTTGAGCACATTTGACTCAACTGCAAATGGCTCCAAAATCACCTGCTAGAAATGGTTCTGTTCTATTCCAAAAAAAAAAGGCAAGACAGACAAAATTGCTGCTGAATTGTAAGCAAAGGGTCACCCTGCTCTGCAATTACCCTGCTTCCTAATGCACTGAATTGCAAATCATACCCCTGTTCCTGGAGTGAAATACTACCTGGCTCTGTGTGCCAGACTGAAATAAGCTCATAGAGCAAAAGCAGGCTGAGAAAACAGCTTTCAGAAGAGATGGGGAAATGGTAACTTCATTTCCCAGCTGAGTGGGAAAGTAATCAGGCTCAGTTCCTTCCCTCTGCAAGGAGGAACTTGGTACAACAGCAAGGGGCAAAGGTGCTGCTTGCAAATGGTGCTGCTTTTTAACAGCTTCACTGCTGGGTGTTCCAGGAACCAGCATCCTGGGGGTGTCAGGATGGAGCAGATTGCTGGGAACCTCTACAGAGGGTGGATCTGCTTGGCCTGGAGTTTAAAATGTGCTTTGGAATGGCAAGTGGAAATGTCAGAGGGTGACACTGTGGGAAGGGCTTTCTGCAAGGGCAGGGAGTGAGGGGATGAGGGGGAATGGATGAAAAAGGGAAGGTTGAGGTTAGATATGAGGAAGAAATTCTTCATTGTGAGGGTGGGGAGACCCTGGCCCAGGTTGCCCAGAGAAGCTGTGGCTGCCCCATCCCTGGTAGTGTTGAAGGGCAGGTTGGATGGGGCTTGGAGCAGCCTGGAATGGTGGGAGGTGTCCTTGCCCATGCAGGGGGTTGGAACTTTGACCTGCAGGAACCCTCCTGCTTCAAGCTGTGGTGTCATCCTGGAGAGCTTTGGGTGCTGCTTTCAGGCAGGAACCCTCTGAGAAGAGGGGGAGGAAATGGTGAGTCTATAGAGACATGAAGTGGTTCATTCCTGGGATGTTTTGCTGGATGTGAGGAAACATCAGCCCAAGTGTGTCCCCTGGGGGCTCAGGCTGGTTGGGGCAGTGGGAAGAGCTGCCCTGCTCCCATCCTGTGCCTAAACCCCTGGGAGAAGGAGCTGATTGTGAATTTGAGCACCTTTTAGCAGCTGTTTGAGACCAGCCTGCTTTATGATGGGGGCTGTGATGGTCTCACAAGCAGCAATGAAACGTGGAGCCCTCGGGACACCTTGTTCACTCTCCCATGTCACCTGGACCTCCAGGGTCAGGGTGGAGCTGGGATTCCCTTGCACTTTGCATCCCAAGCCCCTGTGCTCCTGTTCACCCCCAGGGCCTCCTGTCTTCCACACTTCCTTCCTGTCTTTGACCTTTTTGGCCTCTTTATCTCTTGCCCAGAAGATCTTTAGCCTCAGGGTTAGGTAGGACCTACCATGGTGACACCTGCTCTTCCTGGGCTGGCTCTGGGGTCCCTGGGCTGGCTCTGGAGTTCCTGGGCTGGCTCCTACTTGGAGCATCACAACTGCTGGGGATGTGAGGTCTCTGCTTCTTCCTCTCAGTGTCTCCTGGGCTGAAATCTCCTCTGTTTGTGTGGTGTCAGCTCTAGGGGTGGCTGGAGGGGGTGGTTTGCAGCTCCTCTGGCTTTGAGGGGTGCAGGAGGTGGTGTGAGCTGGGTGTCCCTGTGCCCTGGTGAGGCTGGGGTGTCCAAAAAAGCTCCTGAGAGCCTGTTTGGGGCTGATCTCTCTCCCAGGAGCCTGATCTTCCAGTGTCACTCATCCCCAGCCCCAGGAAGAGGGTCCACCTGTGTCACCCAGAGCTTTGTGGCCACCTCTCATCCCCACACTCAGGAGACAAGTCACTTGTGTCCCTTTAGGGATCATTTCCCAGATGTTGGGACCCAGGGACTGGACAACCAAGCCACCCCTGTTCCCCTCAGCACCCTGTGCCTCAGTTTCCTGCCTGTCAGTATCAAAACTCTCTGGCCTTGTGGGATGGGGCAGACAAAGTGCAACCATCATTTTGTTGATGCCCCATCCCTGGAGGTTTTTCAGGCCAGGTTGGATGGGGTTTTGTGCAGCCTGGTCTGGTGGTTCCCTGCTCATGGACTGCTGTGAGTGGTCACTCTTCTGCCCCCTGTAAATACAATTGTATTTAATTAAAGAATGTGTGTCTGGTTTCCAAGCCCTCAGCACCAGAAGGACAAGGAGCTGTTGGAGAGAGGCCAGAGGAGGCCCCAGAGATGCTGGGAGGGCTGGAGCAGCTCTGCTCTGGAGACAGGCTGGGAGAGTTGGGGTGTTGAGCCTGGAGAAGAGAAGGCTCCAGGGAGACCTTAGAGCAGCTTCCAGTGCCTGAAGGGGCTCCAGGAAAGCTGGGGAGGGACTTGGGACAAGGGCAGGGAGGGATGGGAGCAGGGGGAAGGGTTTCCAGCTGGCAGAGGGAGCTGGAGCTGAGATGTGAGGGAGAAATTCTGGGCTGTGAGGGTGGGGAGAGCCTGGCCCAGGTTGCCCAGAGAAGCTGTGGCTGCCCCATCCCTGGGGGTGTTGAAGGGCAGGTTGGATGGGGCTTGGAGCAGCCTGGAATGGTGGGAGGTGTCCCTGCCCATGCAGGGAGGTTGGAACTGGATGATCTTTGAGGTCCCTTCCAACCTTCATGATTCTATAACCACCCTAGACCCTTTGGCTCCCTGGAAACAGCAACATTCTTCTCCCCCTCCCAACCCTTTCCCCGAGCTGGCCCCTTCCCTCACAAACATCCCAATTATTTTATGACTATTTTGTGCCCAGGAGGGAAAGATTTTTCCTTCCCCCCCTTTCCCTCTTCTCTCCCACATTCCTGCCAAACCATGGGGTGGGGGGTGACATCCCCTGTCCCAGCCTCCCTTCCAGAGCCCCAGAGAGGGAGTCAGAGGTGGAAGGGGGGGTGGGATGCCCAGAGCAGCCCCTCCTCCTGCCTCATAACTTTTCCTTCCCACCATCCAGGGAGGTTTTGCTGCAGCTCAACCCACACAGGCTCCTGTTCCCCGGGGCTGTCGGACCCTCTGGCCCACGGTGGGGGGAGAGGAACCAACTCCCAGCAGCTTTACCCAGGTAAGCAGCACCAACCCCTTGTAGCTCCTCGTCCATCTGTCTGTCCAAGGGATTGGGGATGGTGGTTGGTTTGGGTTTTTTGATGCTCCATTGTGGGTTTCCCCCCCCCTTCTCTTCCCATTCAATGAACCGCGGTGGGGAAAGTGTGAGAAGGTGATGGGGAGGATGAAGAGGTGGCAGCTGCTGGGGCAGCAAATTCCACTCCCCCTGGTGCATTGCATGATCATCCCTATCTGCTGTCTCAGAAGTGCCTAAGATGTGCCCCAAACCTGCTTGAAACCTGGGGCTTGGGGTGGCTTTTGCACCTCTCACCATGGGAGGTGGCTCCAGGGCATGGGTTGGTCTGGGAGGCAGGGAGAGGGTGGGAAGAAGTGCTGCCCTTCTGCAGCACATGGGTGGGTTTTTTGAGGCTTTCTGGGAGGAATCTGGGGTGGGGAGACACTGGCACAGGTTGCCCAGAGAGCTGGTAGGAGCCTCATCCCTGCCAACATTCCAGGCCAGGTTGGATGGGGCTCTGAGCAACATGATGGAGTTGAAAAAATGTCCCTGCTCGTGGCAGGGGGGTTGGACTAGATGACCTTGAAAGGTCCCTTCCCACCCAAACCATTCTGTGATTCTGTGAAGCAAGTTCTTGGGGTGTTGAGCCTGGAGAAGAGAAGGCTCCAGGGAGACCTTAGAGCAGCTTCCAGTGCCTGAAGGGGCTCCAGGAAAGCTGGGGAGGGACTTGGGACAAGGGCAGGGCGGGATGGGAGCAGGGGGAAGGGTTTCCAGCTGGCAGAGGGAGCTGGAGCTGAGATGTGAGGGAGAAATTCTGGGCTGTGAGGGGGGGGAGAGCCTGGCCCAGGTTGCCCAGGGAAGCTGTGGCTGCCCCATCCCTGGCAGTGTTGAAGGGCAGGTTGGATGGGGCTTGGAGCAGCCTGGAATGGTGGGAGGTGTCCCTGCCCATGCAGGGGGGTTGGATCTAGATGATCTTGGAGGGGCCCTTCTGACCCAAACCAGTCTCTGATTCTATGACTTCAGGGGAGATTCAGGGCCCATCCTCATCACAGGGGGCTTTGTACAAGCACAGCCCCTCAAGGTCACCTTTCCTGGTGGGCTTGTGACTCCCCCTGGGGCTCACTCATTGACAAGGGCAGGAAGCAGAGACTTGGGCTGTAGGTCCTGGAGGGGTCTCTGTGAGGTTACATGGGTTTGGAGGAGCAGATTGATAGTCAGGGGGTCCTGAGCAGGAGGTGGGGACCTGCAAGTCCCAGGCACAAGCCCTTCTTCCCATTCTCACTCCTGCCATGCTCCCTGTTTGCTAAACTGAAGCAAATTGGCTTGAAGCAGTGAAATGGCAACAGGGACCTGCTTGGAGAAATTATCCTGCCAGGAAAAACCCAAGAGGCTCCCAGAGGGGTGAGGGAACTCAGGCTGGGATCTTTGTTTCCTTTGTCCCAGCTCCCAGGCCCCTGGGCCATGCTGAGGAGCACTTTGCAAGGGGAATAAACCTCCTGGCAAAGGTCCAGCCTGAGTGTGATGAACCTGAGAAACACAGCCCTGCAGACAAGCCCTTGGGGCCATTGACTTCCTCACCTTTCTTTGCCACCCCTCCCCTCCACCTGTTGGTCTGGAACATCTGCCTGCCCACCTGGAAATCATTGCCTTGGGCTCCACCACTGCCTGACCCTGCAGGGTGGACCTTTCAGCTCCATCATGAGGAGACAGATGAACCAGCAGCATGTGCTGAGAGCCCAGCAGGGTGAGGAACCTGCAAGTGTCTTTAGAACTGTGATACCTGTTTGGTAGCAGCTCAGTGTCTCCCTTGTTGTCCAGCCTGGAGAACAGAAGGCTCCAGGGAGACCTTAGAGCAGCTTCCAGTGCCTGAAGGGGCTCCTGCCTGAGCCTCCTCTTCTCCAGGCTGAACAAGCCCAGCTCCCTCAGCCTCTCCTCATCAGACTTTCCCTCCAGCCCCTTCCCCATCCTCGTTGTCTCCCCTGGACCTGCTCCAGCACCTCCAGCTCCTTCTTGCAGTGAGGGGCCCAGAGCTGGACACAGGGCTGGAGCTGAGGCCTCCCCAGGGCTGAGCACAGGGGGACAATCACCTCCCTGCTCCTGCTGGCCACCCCATTCCTGACACAAGCCAGGATGCCATTGGGATGCCCCACCTGGGCACACTGCTGCCTCCTGTCCAACCAGTTGTCACCCAGTGCTCCCAGTTCCCTTGGGCTTGTTGAATTTCATGCCATTGGCCTCGGGGGGTTTAGAGGAGATTTGTTCAAGGAACTGTAAAACCTGGAGAAGTTGCCCCTAGAAATGATTTACCAGGGGGCAATAAAAGGTCAAGGGAATTGCTGGGATTCTTTGCAAACCCTGAAGTTTATGGGGTTGATTTCCTGCCTCTACCAAGTTTCTCTGGAGATCTCCCTGGTGGTTTTAGGAGGTCTTTGACAGGGGGGTTGGTCTGCAAAGATCAGCCAAGACCTGCTGGTTTGCAGCTTGTCAATGGGTGGTGGATAAATTGAGCATCCTGGTGGCAGCAAAGTGAAAGGGTGACTTGGAGTGAACTGGGCTGCCCTGAAGTGGGCAGCTATGGTAGAGCAAATGGCAGTTCCTCCAGCCTGGTGACCCAAAATACATCCTGACAGATGGAGGAGATGGAAGGGACAAGCCCAGGTGTGACCTTGGCCTCCTGGTGGGATGAGGGATGGGGTTGGAGCAAGTGTCTGGGAGGTGCAGGGCAGCTCTTCACCCTGCTCTGCACGTCCCACGTGGCCTCTTCTCACCTAGGGCTGGTGTTTCATGCCCAGGTGGACCCTTAAATGCAGTGGGATTTGGGGAAGGATCAGGGAGGGGAAAACCA
Source organism: Chaetura pelagica (assembly GCF_000747805.2). Classification (NCBI taxonomy): domain Eukaryota; kingdom Metazoa; phylum Chordata; class Aves; order Apodiformes; family Apodidae; genus Chaetura; species Chaetura pelagica. Next base: position 2,076,154 of record NW_009953316.1, read on the forward strand.
AGAGAGAAAACAACTCATTGCCCTGGAGTTTGGGGTCGTCTGTAACTAGTCAGCCTGTGGTGACAACCCAGCAGGAGGAGCTGGGTGGGTTGGACCCCATTTTCAGGTCACTGCTAGAAGGCAGAGCACAGCTTCAACTACAGAAAGTGAAAATGCATGTCATAAAAAATGAGAAATAGCCAATATGTTCAAAAACTGCACCTGCAACAGCTCAGCATGGGTGGAGGTAAAGACATGAGACCTGCTTGGTTTGTGGCACCCAGGTTGTGAAGCCCTTTGGAATCCTTTTCCTCTACTTTTGGGATGTGAATCCAAGGGGTGAGTGATCTGAGCTGGAGCTTTTCTACACCTGCCAGGTCTTTGCCTTTTCCAGATGTTAACATCTGGGCACCTGCAGGCCCAGGGCTCACCCTGCAGAGACCTCCAGGATTTATTCC
>NW_009953316.1:2076908-2077284 GCF_000747805.2 Chaetura pelagica
GGGTTTTTACTGGAGATGGGTCAGTGTTAAAGCCTTAAACAGCATCAGAGCCCAGGGGAAAAAAACAATACAAATAGAAGAACCACATGTTATATTTATATCTGCATGAATGTGCTTTGGTTGCCCAAAGTGCCTGGAGAACCTCAGACTGGTTGTTGATGGTGTTTTTCATGGAATGGCAGCAGAATCACTGGCTGGTTTGGGTTGGAGGAACCTTAAAAATCATCCAGTTCCAACCCCCTGCATGGGCAGGGACACCTCCCACCATTCCAGGCTGCTCCAAGCCCCATCCAACCTGCCCTTCAACACTGCCAGGGATGGGGCAGCCACAGCTTCCCTGGGCAACCTGGGCCAGGCTCTCACCACCCTCACAGCA
>NW_009953316.1:2077345-2080443 GCF_000747805.2 Chaetura pelagica
CAGCCTGTCTCCAGAGCAGAGCTGCTCCAGCCCTCCCAGCATCTCCGGGGCCTCCTCTGGCCTCTCTCCAACAACTCCATGTCCTTCCTGTGTTGGGGACCCCAGAGGTGGCCTCAGCCCTGCAGGGGGGTCTCAGCAGAGCAGAGGGGACAATCCTCTCCCTGGCCCTGCTGGTCACCCTGCTGGTGACAGCCCAGGACAGGGTGGCTTTGATGGCTCCTGTTGAGCTTCTCCTCACCCAACACCCCCAGGTCCTTCTCCTCAGGGCTGTTCTCAACCTGTTCTCCCTTCCAAACCATTCTATGGTTCTATGAAAGCTTCTCTTCTCCTGCAGATGAACGTGTCCCCAGGCTGTGCTGCCTCCAGGAACAAAGAAGCAGCTTCTTCCCAAGGAGCAGGAACATGTTGTGTGCCCAGATCCTGGCCCTGGCAGTGGCTATGGGGCAGTTCAGAGCTGTGGCTCTTCAGGAAGGTAGGTGACAAGGGGGGCACCAGGAATGCAGCAGCTGGGGGTGATGCTGAGACACATCAGGGAGGAAAAGACCTTTCCCAGTAGCTGTTCCTGCTGGTGGGATGGATGCAGACATCTGTGCTGTCCTGGTGGGGCTGGAGTGCTCATGCCTTTAACTCCTCTGTTGGGTCCTTTTAAGGTGGGACCATCTGGCTAACAGAGCATCTCAGCTGGCCCCAGGAGGCAGGAGGGACCTGACTTGCTGCACTAGGGTCCATGGGGAAATCAGGGCTCTGCTCACTGTCCCACCCCTCATCCAGTTCCACCTCAGCTGCTCCAGAGGAAGGTGAGGAGAAAGGGGAAACCTGTCCCCTCCTGGTTCCTCTTCTGACCTCCAAGTCCTGGTACAAGCCACCACAGAGAGGATATGAGATAAATGACCTCAAGGAAGCCTTGAAGCCTCCTGCTGCTGTTCAGAGTCCAGATGGCACATGGCTCAACCTTCTCCTTGCTCCCTGCTGCCTCTGCAAGCCCACAAAGAGCTGTTGGGGAGGAGCAGCAGGAGACAGAAGGACCCTAGAGAAGAAGCTCATGGAGTTACAGCATGATCCATGGCATGTCTCTAGCCTCAGGGGTCCTGCAGGAGGTGGAGGCTCCTTGTGAACATCCCACAGAGCTAATCCAGAGCTGTCAAGGGGTTGGGTAGGAGCCAGTGGGTTGTCCCTCTTCAAATTACCCCCCAGCAACAACCCTCCCATTCTTGCGAGGTGTGAATTCACCTGGAGGAACCTCAGTCCATTCAACAAGGAGTTCATGGAAGCTGTGGCACCAGCTACAACATGAACTTCATTCAGTTCCTGCCCATCAATTAGACTTGACTATCCTGCTCTTTCATTCCAAGCTGGAAACAGTGCCATAAATCCAGGTTTGCAGATGTGATGGGTGAAAGGTGGAGGGGCCTGGAAAGCTTCAAATGAAATCATATCCCCCTGGGATCAATAAAGCTGCCTGTGTTGGTATGTTCTCCAGAAGGTACCCATCCAAAGATGCTTAATATCCCATGTTTCCAGGGGCAGCTTTGGGTGCCTGATCCAGCTCTTGGGTTTCATGGCCATGAGCTCCAATAATGGGCTCTGATTGTCCCTTTTTAAAGAAAAGGGGCATCATCCTGCCCTTCTTAGTCCCATGGAGCTCTAGCTTGTTGTCTTTCTCCTCGTTATCCCTGGATACTGTTGGAGAGAGGCCAGAGGAGGCCTTGGGAAGTGGAGGCTTCTGTGGTTCAAAGATGGGATGGGGTGGCAGGACACCTGGGGCTTGAATAAACAGCACTGTCCTCTGCTGCTGACAGGGGGAAACATCTCCAGAGGTCAGCAGGCATCTTTACAGGGAAGGCATCAAACTGTTTTCATTGCTTGGTAAAGAAATTCCCTCCTGGAAAACAAAACATGATCATGGCACACCCCAAAACTCAGCTCTTCACCCAATAGTTGCTTGATGGCCCAGCTGGAGATGGAGAGGATGTGTCCTCAGCCTGGCAGCTCTTTGGGGTGGGGACTCTCCTGCTGGGAGGACAATGTTGGGACTGAAGCAGCAAAGGCACTTCACCTCCCCCCATGGGTTTTGCTCCTTCCAAGCAGTTCTTTCTCAACCTGAGGAGAAACTTCTTTGCTGGGAGGGTGACAGAGCCCTGGGACAGGCTGCCCAGGGAGGTGGTGGAGTCTCCATCCCTGGAGACTTTCCAGACCCCATCAGGACACGTTCCTGTGTGACCTGCCCTGGGTGTTCCTGCTGCAACAGGGGGGGTTGGACTTGATGATCTTCAGAGGTCCCTTCCAACCCCTGTGATTCCTTCACCTGGGACCAGTTCACCCCAAATCCAGGGGTGGCACAAGTCCCAGGGCACAACCCACCCTCACTGCTGCACCCTCAGGGTCCTGCTCCTCCAGCCCATCCCAGGGCCATGCCCTGTGGTTGTGGTGACACTGGGACCCGGACACCTTCTCCAGCCATCCCAAGCACTTTTCCCTTCCCAATTCCCATACAGAGACGGGACAAACCCCCAAGGAGCAGCTCTCAGGGTGAGAAGGTCCATGGAGATGGGGTGGGAGAAGGGGGATGGGGCTCGGGGTGCTGGTGGAGCAGAAGATGGGGACATGGCACCCTCCAGTGACCAGACTGCAAACGGCAGGCTCCCCTAACCCCCTGGGAACCCCAACCTGCACCTCCCTGCCCCTCTGAGGACAGGGTGGGATCTCCAGAGGTTTGGGTTTGACTCTTCTCCTGCCTTGCCCCCCCCCCCCCCCAAGCTGGACAGATGCTGAGAGGTTTCACTGAGGGGTTTCTGGTCCATAAGGAGGAGACAGAGAGGAGAAAATGTCCTTTTTGGGGCATCAATTGGCTCCAGGGTCCTGCAGGAAAGGCAGGATGAGTCCAGCACCAGGTCATCTAGGGCTGGGCAGAGTGTGGGCACTGTTAGGGGTCTGTTCACAGACCCACACCTGGGCATGTGTGTGGTGCTGCCTGGTGTGGGGTGAGGGAGGGGATTGTCCCCTCTGCCCTGCTCTGCTGAGACCCCCCTGCAGGGCTGGGGCCACCTCTGGGGTCCCCAACACCAGAAGGACATGGAGCTGTTGGAGAGAGGCCAGAG
>NW_009953316.1:2080495-2097308 GCF_000747805.2 Chaetura pelagica
CAGGCTGGGAGAGTTGGGGTGTTGAGCCTGGAGAAGAGAAGGCTCCAGGGAGACCTGAGAGCAGCTTCCAGTGCCTGAAGGGGCTCCAGGAAAGCTGGGGAGGGGCTTGGGACAAGGGCAGGGAGGGATGGGAGCAGGGGGAAGGGTTTCCAGCTGGCAGAGGGAGCTGGAGCTGAGATGTGAGGGAGCAATTCTGGGCTGTGAGGGTGGGGAGAGCCTGGCCCAGGTTGGCCAGAGAAGCTGTGGCTGCCCCATCCCTGGAGGTGTTGAAGGGCAGGCTGGATGGGGCTTGGAGCAGCCTGGGCTGCTGAGAGGTGTCCCTGCCCATGCAGGGGAGTTGGAACTGGATGATTTTTAAGGTCCCTTCCAACCTAAACCATTCCATGAATTGTTTTCTTTGGCCTGCAAAGCCCTGGGCTGCCCTGATCTGCTGAGGATCCCTGAGCTCTGCCCGGGTGGCTTTGGGTTATTTCTACCTGCAGATACCTCGACCAAGGTTTGTGCTTGTTGCACAAGTCCTGTTCCAACCATCTTCAGCTTCAAGCCCCTGCCAGCTCATGCCTGATCCTGCTCAGCCTCATGCCCTGGGTACTTCTCAAGGGTTTGCATGCTTGCCCATGGCTCTCCCAGACAAGGTGACCCAAGGAGGCTGCTCCTCCTTGACCTGACCCAGCCATCATTTCCCTTTGCAGAGGACAACACCCAGGACGTGACCCTCAGCAACACCTACAGCTCCCACATGCTGCAGGGGCTGCAGCCTGGCACGGAGCACATGGTCACCATCTCCCCCATCTTTGGGGGTGCTGAGGGGCCAGTGGTGACCAGCAAAGCAGCAACAGGTGAGTGCCCCCCAGCAGGGCTGGGAGCCAACCCAAGCAGATATGGATGGGGGGGTATTTGTACCCACCTGCCTCTCACCTGGTGCAGAAACCAGCCTGGGGGTTGTTTTTTGGGGGGAACCACTTAGAAGCTGTTGGGACCTGGATGCAACTGGGCAACTCTACGTGTCTTGCAGTGGCATCAAGCACCTTGCAGGTGCTGAAAGTGAGTGAGGTCTCCACCAGCAGTGCTCTGGTCTCCTGGGACTCAGTTGTTGGGGCCACCGGGTACCGGGTGGCTTGGGGTCCTGCACCAGGTAAGGTCCTTGGGGAATGGGGAGGAGGGGAGGTTTGGGTTGGGTATTAGGAAGGAATTCTGGGCTGTGAGGGTGGGGAGACCCTGGCCCAGGTTGCCCAGAGAAGCTGTGGCTGCCCCATCCCTGGCAGTGTTGAAGGGCAGGTTGGATGGGGCTTGGGGCAACCTGGGCTGGTGGGAGGTGTCCCTGCCCATGCAGGGGGTTGGAACTGGATGATCTTTCAGGTCCCTTCCAACCCAACCCATTCCATGGTTCTATTATCAATCAGGCTCCTGTCATAGAAGAAAATAAAAACATTTCTATAAACACATTAGCAACAAAAGGAGGGTTGAGTAGAAGGTCCATCCTTTACTGGATGTGGGAGGAAACACAGTGACAAAGAATGAGGAGGAGGATGGGGTGCTCAGTGCCTTCTTTGCCTCAGGCTTTGGTACTAAGACCAGTTGTTCTCTGGGTACCCAGTGCCCTGAGCTGGAAGACAAGGACAGGGAGCAGAATGAAGGTCCCAAAACCCATGGGGAGGTGGTTACTGACCTGCTGCACAGCTGAGACATGCACAGGTCTATGGGGCCAGGTGGGATCCACCCAAGGGTGCTGAGGGAGCTTGTGGAAGTGCTCACCAAGCCACTTTCCATCATCTACCAGCAGTCGTGGGTAACCAGGGATTGCTGGAGAGTGTCCAGGGAAGGGCCCCGGAGCTGGGGAAGGGGCTGGAGCAGAAGGAGAAGGGGCTGGAGAACTTGTGAGGAGCAGCTGAGGGAGCTGGGGGTGTTGAGCCTGGAGCAAAGGAGGCTGAGGGGAGACCTTCTGGCTCTGCAGCTGCCTGAGAGGAGGTTGGAGCCAGGGGGGTCGGGCTCTGCTCCCCAGGAACAAGCGACAGGACAAGAGGGAACGGCCTCAAGTTGTGCCAGGGGAGGCTGAGGTTGGATCTGGGGAACAATTCCTGCCTGGCAAGGGTTGTCAGGGCCTGGCCCAGGCTGCCCAGGGCAGGGGGGGAGTCCCCATCCCTGGAGGGGTTTCCAAGCCCTGGAGATGGTGCTGAGGGACACGGGGCAATGGGGACTGGGCAGGGCTGGGTTAATGGTCAGACTTGATGATCTCAAAGATCTGTTCCAGCCACAACAATTCTCTGATTCTAAGCTGAGATGCTTCAAACATGGGAGTTGCTTTAGCTCCTCTGGTTCCCAGCCAGTGTCTGCTTTTTCCTTTTTCACAGGTTCTGACCTTTCCCAGCAGCTCTTACCAGCAGCTTCGAGATCCTATCGAGTGACAGGACTGAGCTCCAGAGAGAAGTTTGTGTTTTCTGTGAGACCAATCTTTGGAGACATGGAGGGACCAGAGACAACACTCCTTGGGCAAACAGGTATCAAGCTGGAGTCATGTTCCAGTATCACCTGGGCAGCTGCAACTCATTTCTTGGCTTCTCTACCCTTTGGTGCTTTGGCAGGTAGAGGCATCATGACTAACAAACACCTTTTTCTGGTTGCCTCTTAACAGTGGGACCTCTCAGAGGGTCACCTGGACCAAGCTCTCCAGTGACTTCTGCAAAACTAGATGTGATGGGATCCTCATCCATATCTCCCAGCACTGTGGGGACCACTCCTCTTCCACTGGCCACCCCCACAAGGCTGCCAGCACCCCCAGACACCCCAGTGTTGACCCCTGTGGTGTCTGCACTGATGACAACTCCCCCTGGGCCAAGTGAGTGTGTGTCCATGTCTGGTGTGATGATGCAGCAGTGGGCCAAACCCACCAGAAGCTGTGGTCTTCACTGGTACCAGGAGCCACAACTGGTCTTTGTGCAGGGAGTAATAGAGTGGACAATGTCATAGAATCACCATAGAATGGTTTAGGTTGGAAGGGACCTTCAAGATCATCCAGATCCAACCCCCCTGCATGGGCAGGGACACCTCCCACCATTCCAGGCTGCTCCAAGCCCCATCCAACCTGCCCTTCAACACTTCCAGGGATGGGGCAGCCACAGCTTCCCTGGGCAACTTGGGCCAGGGTCTCCCCACCCTCACAGCCCAGAATTTCTTCCTCATGTCCAACTTAAATCTCCCCTCTTCCAGTTTGAAGCCCTTCCCCTTTGTCTTGTCACTCCCTGCACTTATGAAAAGTCCCTCCCCAGCTTTCTTGGAGCCCATTCAGGTGCCCTGTGGGGTGAAGGTGCTGCCCACCCACCCACCCACACTTGACACCACAGGAGGTGTCTGTACTTGGGTTTGTCCTGTTGCTCTGAACCCCAAGAAACCAGCTTCTGCTTTAGGACCCCCCCACTTCCAGAGATCCTCTCTTCCCTCTGCAGTCTGTGGCAAGTTCAAAGCAGACATTGGGTTCCTGGTGGACGAGTCCTCAAGCCTTGGCCACAGCAATTTCCAGAAAGTGAAGGATTTCCTCTTCAGGATCGTTTCCTACTTCCCCAGGATTGGGCCTGAGGGGACACAGGCAAGATTTTGTGATTCCTTTTTTTTCCTGTAGGTGTTTTCCTTCCAAGGGTCCCCCTTGGGTTTTACCCCTGAGATGACAACCCTCTGCTCCCTCACCCTTGGTGGCTCAGAAAGGATTGGCTTAAAGACACGTGTGTGTGTCCAACAAGGACATGAAGGAAATTCTCCTAAACTTCAACCTCCCTGTTTGGATTTATTTCCACTTCTTGGGGTGGTTTTATTTCCCAAGAACAAGTCATCAGGAATAAAGCAAAGCCCAGACTTAACTGAAATGCTAAGTTATGGAGCCCAGGGATGTGTCAGGCATGGGGCAGCTTCTAGGACCTCTTTTCTGCCCACATCCTGGTTGCCAGATGGGTGGAGACCTGGATGGGGACCCAGGTGGAGGATGCAGGACACACCAGCAGCTGCATCCTCCAGATGAGCAGAGGACCCAAGCCCAGGCCATGCTGGGAGACACCTCAAGGGCCAGTGAAGCCTAAAGCCTGATGCAACAACTCAGGGAAGCCAATGGGATGACTCAACTTATCATTTATTTAGGTTCATTTGTGTTTCATTAAGGTCACATCTGAACTAGTGCTTTGACCTTTGAAGGGCTTGGGTTGGAAGGGACCTCAAAGATCATCCAGTTCCAACCCCAGGGACACCTCCCACCAGCCCAGGCTGCTCCAAGCCCCATCCAACCTGCCCTTCAACACTGCCAGGGATGGGGCAGCCACAGCTTCCCTGGCCAACCTGGGCCAGGGTCTCCCCACCCTCACAGCCCAGAATTTCTCCCTCACATCTCAGCTCCAGCTCCCTCTGCCAGCTGGAAACCCTTCCCCCTGCTCCCATCCCTCCCTGCCCTTGTCCCAAGCCCCTCCCCAGCTTTCCTGGAGCCCCTTCAGGCACTGGAAGCTGCTCTAAGGTCTCCCTGGAGCCTTCTCTTCTGGTTGTATCATCCAAGTCCAGGCAGTTAATGGAATGATGGCCCATTGCTGTGCTCCTGAGCCCTCCAGGGTTTGCTGACCCCCTTTTCCTTGCCAGGTTGCTGTTGCTCAGTACAGTGAGGAGCCCAGGGCAGCTTTCCACTTCCACCAGCACCGGGACCGCAACGGTGCCCTGAGAGCCATCAAGGGACTGTCCTATGTTGGAGGCAACACCAAAACAGGTGTGTATGGATGAGCTGCACACGTGGGGTGGACCTGCTGGACCAGGGCAGAGGCTTGGAGACCAGGCACAGTGTTTGTCTGAGTGTTTTGAAACCATTGACCTGGTTAGAAAGTGATGCCCTGAAGTTCCTGGAACTCGGAGGACAGAGGATTGAATTCAGTTTGTATTTCCAGGGATGGTCTTTCCAGCCAGTCCAATGTGTGAGGGTGACAGAGCCCTGGGACAGGCTGCCCAGAGAGGCTGTGGAGTCTCCTCCTTCTCTGAAGACTTTCCAGCCCTGTCTGGGTGCCTTTCTGAGTGACCTGCCCTGGTTTTGTCCCTGCTCTGGCAGGGGGGTTGGACTGGATGGTCTTTGAGGTCCCTTCCAACCCTGAACACCCTGTGGTTCTGTGCATGTTGATGGGACTGGTTGGGAAAAGTGGGTGTGAAACTGTTTAGCTGGCAGATTTCCAGGTAGAGCTGCCTCTCATCTTTGATGTTGTTTGTTGTTGTTTTAGGGAAGTTGTGTCATTAGAGGCATTTTGCCCCTCATTTCCCACACTCCTGGGAGGCTTCTGAACCACTGCAGGTTGAGGGGGAGAGTTTCTGTGTGACACTTTCCTGCTCTTCCTAAAGACATTTGGAAATGAGAATTCCATGTTTTTTTGGGGTTATTTTTCCCAAATCCCCAAAGTCTGATTACCTTCTTTCCTCTCCAACCCCAAAATCCAGCCTGACCACTGCAGCCCAGCTGGTTGACTCAGGAGATGGTGTCTCATGGAAGGGCCTGTGATCCATTTCTGGGGCCACACTGAATGTCTTTCTTTTCTCCACCTGTGGAAGGAGATCCAGGGTCCACACCCACAGAACTAACAGGCAGTTTAATGAACAGGCTAATTAATGAACAGACCACCCCCCCCCCTTCCATGTTTGCCCAGGTCGTGGGTTGACCTACATGCTCCAGGAGGTGTTTCAGGCTGCCAGAGGGATGAGACCAGATTCCCCTCATGTCCTGGTCCTCATGACTGATGGGAGATCCCAGGATGATGTGGTGCCACCAGCCAGAGCAGCCCATGGTTTGGGTAAGTGTTGCCCTGTGCCCATCACAGAATGGTTGGGGTTGGAAGGGACTTTCCAAGGTTCTCTATCCCAGTCCCTCTGCAGGGAACAGAGTCATCTTCCACCAGGTCAAGTTGCTCAGAGCCCTGTCCAACCTGACATGGAATGGTTCCAGAGGTGGGACAATCCCACAGCTTCTCTGGGCAACCTGTGCCAGTGTTTCACCAGCTGAGGAGCACTGGAGGATCTCATCCACATCTCTTGCTGCTTCATCCTTTCTCCCTAGCTTGAGTGCCTTGATTTGCTCTCACTCACGTGCTGCTCCCAGGGGGTTCTCCTGTGGCTCCTGCAGCACCTGATCCCAGCAGAGGTTGTTAACAGGAAGCTTCTGATGAGGGGGGTTTGGAAACTCTGATCTCCAACGTTTTTGGTTCCATTGGGTGATGTGTTGCAGGGATCCATGTCATTGCTGTGGGTGTCTCAGGAGCTGACCCTGCTGAGCTGAACAACATCTTGCTGCAGCAGAACCTCCAGAAGGTTTTCTACGTCAGCACATTTGATGACCTCCCTCAGATCCTCCAAGAGCTGATAGAAGCAATTTGTTCTGACTCTCAGGCTTCTTCAGAGGCCCAGCTGCCAGCAGGGGAGGTGAGATGCTGCTCAGCCCTGTGGACACAAGGCATCTTGCTTGGTGCAGGTCGTGCACAAGGTCCATCTTCTTCCCTGAGCAAAGTCTCAAAGCAAAGTCAGAGCATATTGAGGACACTGGGTCCAGTCCTGACCTCAGTTTCTGTCCAGTCTTGGAGATAAGGAACAAAAGCTTTGAGATCAAGGGGGTGGAAGTGAGGAAACCAAAATGGAAAGTCTGGTTGCATAAGGCCCTGGCAGGGGCAGAGCACATGAGAGTGGTGTCAATTTGTTGTCCTTTTCTAACTGTGGTCCATGGGTCACAGGTCCAGAGTGTCTCCTACTGGGGATATTTGACAATCTCCTCAGTGAAGAGGTTAGTGATAGAAAAGCTCAGTGATCTCCTGAGACCTGCTGAAGGTTGGTGTTTGATGGCTGCTTCCAAAACCTGGAAGATCCCAGGATCACAGAATACCAGCCTGGAAGAGATCTCAAAGATCATCTGGTCCAACCAATCTAAGCCTGGAGGACCACTGGTCTAGACTGGATCTGGGGAACAATTCCTTCCTGGCAAAGGTTGTCAGGCCCTGGCAACCCCAGGGCAGGGGGGGAGTCCCCATCCCTGGAGGGGTTTCCAAGCCCTGGAGATGGTGCTGAGGGACATGGGGCAGGGGTGGCCTTGGCAGGGCTGGGGGAACAGTTAGATTGGATCTTCAAGTTCTTTTCCAACCAATTCTGTGATTCTAAGCCAAATTCCATGCTGTAGTTTGCCAGGCATGAAGCCAAGAAGACATTGTCACCTGGTGACATGGAGAGCAAGACACACCTCCCTGACCTGTCACCAGCTGAACCACATCTCCAGAAAGAAGAAGAGGTTTGTGGTCCCTGGTGTTTAAAGGTGAGAATGAGTTCCCTGGTGGGAATTATATTTCAAAGGAACCTATTGAGCAGAGCTCTGATCAGGTCATTTCTCAGCCCTGTGGGGTGTGCAGTGGAGTGATATGAGTGCCAGGAGCTGTAGCTTTGGGAACCATGTCCATGTTTGGAGAGGTCATCCCAGAAGCTGCCATTTCAGCATGGGAAATGTCACCCTGCCATGTTCCTTCCCAGCAAACCCATGAAAGGCAGGTCCTGCTTCACATCTGCCAGCCCCGTGCAGATGTTCCAGATGTTCTGTGACACCTCAGGTAGCTCTAGAATCCAGGTGAGCCACTGACCAGAGCACCAAGAGCTCCTCACTGCAGAAATAAAAATGTCAGGAGGCAAATCTACCCACTTCTCCTGCCAAGCAGAAAGGCAGGGGCCACGAGGAACAGTAGGACACCCCCAGAAACCATCTGCTGGTCTAGTGAGTTTACTGAGGGGAGAAAAATAGAGTCTCCATAGTAGCTGGTGGACACCTGGGCAGGGTGGTCAGCCAAGGCTGGTCATGCTGCAGTTGGCAGAATAGCTCAGATGGTGATGTCTATCCTGTGGAAGTCTAAAATGAGGTGGGATGGATGTTGTCCATGGCTGGTTGAATCAGGGTCATGATTTCATCTCTGCCAAGCTCTTTCCCACAGTTTCTCCCATGGGGGAGAAGAGCTGCACTGACACTACCCTGGAGTCTTGGAGATGTGTAACCAGGAATATTTGGAGTCTCTCTGAGCCAAAAAAGAAGATCCTGAGCATGGGCCAGGACTTCCTGGGGCATCAATACACTCCCTGAACACGTTTTGTCCTCACACCACTCTGTGTCCTCCATCCTCTTGTCCCAGTTTCAAGCCCAGGCCAGAGACAGGACAAGTCATCCATGACCTCCAAGGGGCTTGAAGTCTTCTGAGGACATGAATAGGTCTCCTGGGTGGTCAACCTTGCTCCTTTCTTCTGTTGCATAAGCCCAGGTGTCTCCTAGTCTGACTGTGGTTGGGTTGATTTGCCATCTTTTAGCAGGTAATAATTTAATGATCATTTCTTCTGTTTTCCTTTTTGCTTTGAAGAGCTTCAGGGGCTCAGCAGCTCGTGGAGGCTACAACCCACACAGCTTTCCTGAGAAGGGAGAGAAAGGAGAGAGGGTGAGTCCCCCAGCATCAACCACCCCCTTGGTTAATTAGCAGGCAACTCCATGATTAGAATCAAGGAAGAGATCTAGCAAGGAATCACCGTCAGGTCTTTCATGTTGGTGTCTTGATGTAACCTGCTCCATGGTGGCCTTGAAGATCAGGTGGAAGTGCCTGCATGTCTGGGGTCAGAACCTGCAGGCTGTTACTCTCCATTCATTTAGGGTCTACCTGGGAAGGATGGAATTCCTGGGCTGCCTGGCAGACCAGGCAGGACAGGTCCTCCTGGTCCTCCTGGACTTATGGTGAGTATTTGTTCTAACAAACCTTGCTCAAGTGTCCTTTAAGAGAAGAGTGAGTGTGGCTCTCAAATCTCCCTCTGGTTTTGCAGGGTCTCCCTGGCATCCAAGGGGATATTGTAAGTATTTTGAATGCAGCAGGAAGGTAGGACCTTAAAACTTTCTTCTGAGCCTTTCAAAGGCCACATGTGCTGAGCAGGACAGGAGAAACAAGTGGCCCATTTTGCTTTTATGAGGGGCTGTTGCTGTCACCAAATAGGTTTCCTCCTGTTCAGGTATCTGGCAAATAACACCAGACATGATGGGCACATGAAGGTAACTCTTGAGGAACCAGAGCTGTCCAGAGAAAAGGCCAAGGACTGAGAACTTTACCTTTGGGCAGGGACACCTCCCACCATTCCAGGCTGCTCAAAGCCCCATCCAACCTGCCCTTCAACACTGCCAGGGATGGGGCAGCCACAGCTTCTCTGGGCAACCTGGGCCAGGCTCTCCCCACCCTCACAGTGAAGAACTTCTCCCTAAAATCTCATCTCAATCTCCCCTCTCTGAGTTTGAAACCCTCCCCCCTTGTCCTGTCACTCCATGCCCTTGTAAAATGTTCCTCTCCAGCTTTCTTGTAGGTCCCCTTCTTGTAGGCAGCACTTCAGGGAACCCATTTATTCATGACCCCTTCTGAAAGGGAATGAAATGTGCTTAGAGACAGGCCTGTCCCTTGACCATCCCACAGTGATGGTCCCACAGGTGCTTTGCTGTTTCATGCTGCAGGATTTCTTTTCAATTCCAGGGCTCTCCTGGACCAGTGGGGCCAAAAGGAGACAGAGTGAGTTTTCCTCTTGGGTTTCCCTGGGCAGAAGCTGCTGTGTTGCTCTGATCTCTAAGCATTTCTACAGTGACCTTGGGTGATTATCAACTTTGGAGCCATAGGGAGCTACCCTGGTCTTCATCTTGGGGAGGTGTCCTCCAGCTTTGCTAGGAGGAACCTCAAAACCTGGTGGAGAAAAGTGCTCAGCCCTTCTCACAGGCCCTGGGCACGTGGCAGTTGGTTGTTTGCAGAAGGAGGTGCTGGCTGGGTCATTCTTGCCACGTTCTTCACATGTTGCCACAGTGATCAAGCCTTGTTTGCACAGATTTAGGACACAAAAAGTTAAGGCTTCAAGATCAGCTGTGGGCAGAACCCAGGAGCAGTTGTCCTGTCCTTCCCCCACCCCTCAGTGCACCTTCCTCCTCCTCCCTTACATCCACCTGAGTGGCTGCAGGTCAGGAGGTGGATCCCCCTAAAATCCAACCTCCTGGTTTATTTCTTTTCGCCCCCTGGGATGACTTTTTGCCATGTCAGTGAGAAGAGCTGATGTCCTGGCCATCTGGTTTCAAAAAGTCATAGAACCATGGAATGGTTTGGGTTGGAAGGGACCTCAAAGATCATCCAGTCCCACCCCTGCATGGGCAGGGACACCTCCCACCATTCCAGGCTGCTCCAAGCCCCATCCAACCTGCCCTTCAACACCCCCAGGGATGGGGCAGCCACAGCTTCTCTGGGCAACCTGGGCCAGGCTCTCCCCACCCTCACAGCCCAGAATTTCCTCCTCATGTCCAACCTAAATCTCTTCCCTTTAAGCTTCACACCCATTTTCCCTTGTCCTCTCACTCCACCCCTGTGTCAAAAAGCCGTGCCCCAGCTTTCCTGTTGCTCCCCCTTCAAGTGTTGGGAAGTTGCTTTGAGGTCACTTCTGGTGATCATGAAATTGCCCCCAAATTATGGAGCTGCCTCCTTTGGGCCTGGACCTCCCCATGCAGGGGAGAACAGGTCCTTCCCCCCTTGTGTGCAGGGTGAACCAGGGTATGTCCTGGGAGGAGTGGAGGTGATTCCTGGCCAAAATGGGCAGCCTGGCCCCCCCGTGAGTATCATACCCCAGGTGTGGTGGGTCCTGCAGCTTCTGAAGGGCTGGCAGGGAAGTGAAGGGAGCTGGCAGAAGGTCCATGTCTTGCCTTCTCTTGGTTTTTGTTGTTGCAGGGGCAGGAGGGGCAGCCAGGAGTTCCTGGTGTAGCAGGAGCACCAGGTTTGCCAGGACCACAGGGGCCACCAGGGATCTCCATCAAGGTGAGCATGGTTATTTGGAGCATGGTTCTGTGATGTTCCACCACAGAAAGAGGAGACCAGGGTCCCTGGGTGCTCTGGTCATTCAAGGGCCCTGGGAACACACTTTTCCTCTCTCCATATGGGATTGTCCCACTGAGGCATCATAGGAGGAACTTCCCATCACCAGGGCCCTGCTGTTCAGCTCAGCAGGGAATCAACAATGGAGCTTGGGAAGGTTATGGTCAACCTTGTCTGATATGGGACCAGATTTAGTGGCCACAAAGACTTGTTCCAACTCCAGGTCCTGAGGAAGGTGGTTTGGTGGCTGCACTGAAGTAACCTGTGCTGTGCACAGCCAAAGCTGGACTGGTGGTTGTCACCAAATGTCTCCTTGCCCTGAAGGTGGGTCAAAAACTCTTCAGGGCAAGAGACCTCAACTCCCCTCCTCTGTCCTAAAGGAGGGTCATCATCAGACGCTGCAGGTTGAGGTGTGTGGAGCATGCAGGGCAGCAGACACCTCTGCTGAAGCTCTGCCTTCCCTTGGCAGTGGGAGCTTTGGTCTCTGGGCTTGTCCACCTGAAGAAGCTTCTTCTGGGACCAAGTTTCCTAGAATCCTAGAGTGCCAGGTTGGAAGGGACCTCAGGGATCATCTGGTCCAACCTCTCTAGGTACTACTCTAGTTGATCTGAGGTGGCTCAGCACCCTGTCCAGCTGAGACTTCAAACTGTCCCATGTGGGGGAATCCACCACTTCCCTTTGGAGACTGTTCCAATGTTGGACTGTCCTCATGGGGAAGCATTTCCCTCTTGTGTCCAATGGGAATCTCCCCAGGAGCAATTTTTGCCCATCACCCCTTGTCCTTTCCATCTGACTCCTTGTCAATAGGGAGTCTCCATCTTGGCATCCACCCTTTAAGCACTGGAACATTGTCATAAGTTCTCCCTGAAGCCTTCTCTTCTCCAGGATGAACCAACCCAGTTTTCCCAGCCCCTCCTCACATGCCAGGTCCTCCAGCCCTCAGATCATCCCAGTGGCCCTTCTCTCAACCCTCTCCAGCCTATCCTTTTGGTAGAGCAGGGACCAAAACTGACCACAACACTCCAGGTGTGGCCTGACCAGCACCCAGCAGAGCAGGATGATGACTTCTTGCTCTCTGCTGGTGATGCAGCCCAGCGCCCTGCTGGTTCCTTTGCCCTGCCCCACACTGGGGCATGTTGAGCCCGTTGTCCGCCAAGACCTCTCCAGTTTAGAGAGGACCTCCTCTCTAAATGACCCCGCCATGGTTGTTCTCCTTGTCTTTTGTGTTCCAGGGTGAACCAGGAGATTCTGGCATCAGGGTAAGTACCCGAGATTGACTTTCACATCTGCACGTGGTGACAAGGTTTGGGTTCTTTTAAAATTATTTCTGAGCTGCCCCGTGGGCCCTGGTTTCCATACTTAACCAGATGTCCATCAAGAACCTCTGGGACACCAAGTGAGACTGTCCTGTGCCTCGTTGCAGGGTCCCCGTGGGAGGAAGGGCCTCAAGGGTGACAGAGGAGGTGCGGGAGAAACGGTGAGTGGGTCACCAGTGGCTAAGGAAGAGCTTCCAGCCGTGTTGGCCAAGGCCTGTTGGCCTCAGGGTGTCTTCTGCCACCTGGTGTGATCGTGGAGGGACAGTGCCTACTGGTGGTTCTCATCACTTGTCCCTTTGGGATGCCTTGCTCTGCTAGTGCTTGAGCAGGGTCAAAGAAGCGTTTGTCGCCTCCATGATGCTTGACCCATCCCTCAGGAGCTGCCACAGGGGAGATGTTACAGGCCCAGGAAAGGCAGGAGATCATGGCCTTTCATTTTGCCAGAGAGCAAGGACATGCTCTTCCTCATGGCACAGAGCAAAGCTGTGAGAAGTGGACCCATCACTGTGCTCACCATGATGATAAACCCTGTGCTGCGTCACGTTGCCAGATGGTAACGAATGTCATGGAACCCCAGACTGGTTTGGGTTGGAAGGGACATTAAAGATCATCCAGTTCCAACCCCCCTGCATGGGCAGGGACACCTCCCACCATTCCAGGCTGCTCCAAGCCCCATCCAACCTGCCCTTCAACACTGCTAGGGATGGGGCAGCCACAGCTTCTCTGGGCAACCTGGGCCAGGGTCTCACCACCCTCACAGGGAAGAATTTCCTCCTCATGTCCAACCTAAATCTCCCCTCTTCCAGTTTGAAACCATTCCCCTCTCCTGATCACCCCATGCCTGAAGAAGGCTACCCCAAAGCATCAGTGACTCACCCCTGAACACCCATAGAATCTCATGGCTCTCTTCATACCTCTCCTCATTTGCAAAGGTCCATCTTTGATGGCTTTGCCTGGGATGAGAACCTGCTGCTCCAGGCTTGGTCTCCTGGTAGGTGGCAGCCAGTTGTGCCAGAGACAGGCATGGAGGTTTCCATCTCCCACCCAAGAGCCCTCCTAGCTGTCTGGCAGAGGTGGCTTGTAGGTAGTGAGAAACTGGGCTGAAGATCTTCCTCCCTCTCCCCCCCCCTGGCTGAGAGCTTCTCACTGCAGCAAGGACCTAAAAACCTGTTTCCAGTCTGGTGGAACTTCCCTTTTGATGTGTTACAGGGACTCCCAGGACCTCCAGGGCAGAAGGGAGACCAGGTAAGTCAAACAGCAGGAGAACAACATGTGTGACTGGCTCAGGTGAAGGTCAGAGAATGATAGAATTGTCACAACTGGAAAAAAAAACCCCTCTCAGATCAGCTAGTCCAGCTGCCCAGCCAGAAGGTGGATGGTCCATGTGCAGCTGAGTGTGTCTGGGGGGGACTTGGCCAGAGATGAAGCCAACAAGGGATGCACTTGAGCTCAGCATCTCCCCTCTGGTTTGCTCTTGTGCTTCTGGAATGAGTTTTGAGCTGATTGAAGGAGCAGATGGGGAGATCAAGAAGAAGACATTTTTCCTTGCCCCAGAAAGTGAATTTTATATCTTCTTGCCTTGCAGGGGAACCCAGGATTTCCAGGTGCTCCAGCTGTGGGGGTAACTATGAGAGGACCTTCTTGTGTCACCACCAGCCATGCCAGCAGACCAGGGATAACACCTTCCCACCACTGGAGCCTTGTGTTCCAGGCCTGTTCCCCACCCAAGCTCCCTGTTCACCGTGGGATTGTGCTGGTCCCTGCTTGAAGAGGAGCTGCTGATGGGCCTCATTTCCCCATCCCCATGTGGGATCAGGGCTCCTCTTCATGCCCCTTCAAGTGCTGGGTGATCTCTGAGGTGCCACCTTGGTGGTGGCCATCTCTGCCTGCCCCACAGTGATGCTGCAAGGGCTGTGGGAGCAGTTGGAGGGTGTTTTTAAGGGCTGAGACCCACCAGCATCACCAGTTGGTGGCTCCTGGAGGATGTTCTGAGCCAGCAGGGCACCTCAGGTTCCTTTCCTAGCAATGCTGACAGGACTGTGTTGGAGACACAAGGTAGGAAGACATCTCTGTAGTGCCAGCCCCATCCCTAGATCTAAAACCTCCTGATGTTGGTCAGGTTCCTTCACAAGGCTGAGATTCACTTGCTTTGGGAGAGGTAACATGAAGGGACCTTCCTTGGAAAGGGAGATCTTTCTTTTTTCCAAATCATTTATGTCTTTTCTTTTTGATCCTCAGGTTTTGGGACCTCCAGGCAAGAAAGGTGCCAGGGTAGGTCCATTCATTAGCACTGCTTGAAGCTTAGATGTGGTTTTCACCTGAAAAAGTGAGGCCTGGACCAGGTTTCAGCACCTGAATCTTCTCTCTCTTGTGTTTAACTGGGGAGGAGAGGTTGGAAAAGGAGCAGTGGTCTTGCCCTGCTGCTGTTTCTTCTGCTTTTGATAACATGTTGGGCATGTCATTCTCTTTCTAGCCCCACTCCCTAGGGACATTTTGGGGTTTCCATCTCTGCTAGTTTTGGAAGGTAGAGGTCACTGAAGCCCAGATCCAGCCCATTTACAGAAGGTCCTTCCCATCCAAGGGAGGCATTGGCATCAAATCAAAGCACAGCTGAAGGTGCAAGGGGCTTCTGGAGGTCTCTAGTCCCACCTCCTGCTCAAAACAAAACCAGCTTCAAAGCTGGGTCAGGTTTTTCAAGACCTTATGGTGCTGAGCAAGCTCCACAGATGGGAGATTTCCCCACCTCTCTGGGGCCATGACCCAAATGTTTGTCCTCCCTGTGACCAGAGGAAACTTGAGTTCCTCAAACCAGGAAGGTCTCCCCAACTCTCTTGTCCATGTTGTGCACCTGCCTCACAGGAAGGTGGATGTAGCTCATTCCTGCAGAGGTGGAACCTGCTCTGGAATGTCTCACATTTTTGGTATCCTTGAGAGCTTCTTGCCAATCTGCTGAGAAAGGGAAAATCTCCCTCAACCTTGTAAGAAGTATTGACTGCAGGGGCAACTTCTCTTGGCTTGTTGACATTCACAAAATACCCCTGGAGTCCTTCCTACCTCCCTCACCCCTCAGAGACAAGGAGGTTTGTCCTTCTTGGGTGCTGAAACCAACCCCCTTCACTGCTCTTACTGCCCAGGGAGCTTCATGTTGGCTGGCAAAAAATATCTCTCTCCTCTTTGAGACTGGCTGGATTTCAGGAGGGACTTGGGACCTCAATTTAGTGCTGCTCATGGCAGCAGAAATGGTGCTTTGCAGTGTAGAAGTGGCACAGCTGGAGGAAGGTGGCTGCTGGGGTGGGGGTTGTAGAGCAGAAGATCAGGTGCCACAGGGAGAGCTGAAGTGTGAATGTAGAGATGGGTGGGTGGGTGGAGGGATGGATGGGGATGGATGGATGGATGGGGATGGATGGATGGATGGAGGGATGGGTGGATAGGTGGATGGAGGAAGGGATGGATGGATGGGAGGAAGGGATGGATGGAGGGATGGATGGATGGATGGATGGAGGAAGGGATAGATGGATGGATGGATGGATGGATGGATGGATGGATGGATGGATGGATGGAGAGATGGATGGATGGACAGATGGATGGAGGGGTGGGTGGACGGATGGATGGATGGGTGGATTTGGCAAGGGGATGTTTTTCAGAGCACACTGAAAGTGCCAGGTTCTTGATGTTATTAGTTTTGGGGGTGTCTTTGTTCACAGGGAGATATTGGACCAACAGGGGCCCGGGGCCCACAAGGAAACAAGGGAATACAAGGAGACAAAGGACAGAAGGTAATGGACTTGCTTTTCCTGGCACATCCTTTATGAGTAGAAGGGTTTGTTTTGTTGGTGCCCACACAGGAAGCTCTGGGGCAGGGGAGGTTCCTGGTGGCCACAAGGAGCATCCATGTGCCATCATCAGCCAAGGGGAGCCTTGTCACGTGGAGAAGTCAAAAGCTCCTTGGAAGAAAGTCAGTGGGAGATGCAGAGTTCCCAGTGCTCAGCTCACCAGGCTGCCCATTGTTGATGGAAACATTTGGGGTCTGGTCTGTCCTTTCCTGCTGGCTTCAGGTGTGGAGATTTATGTCCTGAGCTTGGAAGCCTGGAGACTACTCCTTCAGCATCTTGCTGAGCACCAAACGTGGTGTTGGCAACTACCTCCCAGCAGTTAGAGCAAGGATGGGAAGCAGGATGACCCTTGGGGAGGCTGCAAGATGGTGGTGGGAGCTCCTGACCATCAATGTGGGGTAGGACCTGGTCCCAAGAGTGGGATAATGAGGGGAGAAGGGTCGTGCCACCACATTTCTGCATGGCCAAGGAAGGATTGCAGCCAAAGGCTGCAAGATTGGGGGTGAGGAAACTGAGGGGTCCCCAAATAACCCTCTGGTGGGAGTTGACTCCCCACAACAGCATCTCACGGAGGAGGGTTGTTAGGAGAGGAGAGGGACCATGTGAGGGCCATAAAGACAAACTGGGAGGTGGTACCAGCACAGGGTTCAGCCCCAGCTGTGTCTTTGTCCTGTTTAGAGTTGCAGAGGGAAAAGCTCCCCCAGCATCACCCTGAGAGATGTGTCCTCTTGGATTTTTTTTGCAGGGAAGTCCAGGATTTGGCATTCCT
>NW_009953316.1:2098656-2104747 GCF_000747805.2 Chaetura pelagica
ATTCCTGGTCAGCCTGGGCTCAAGGGAGACCCAGGAGACAGGGTGAGTGGGACAAGGTGGTGGGTGTGGGGAAGGGGAGGGCTGAGGAGGCCAATCAAGAGGAGCAGAGACAAATATCCTTCTGTCACCTCCAGGGGGGTGAATTTTCTGGCCTTCAACCCCCCCCTGAGGATATTCCTACTGGGGTGGTGACCAGGAGCTGGGCTTCACCCTGAGGTTGGTGATCCCATGGTGGTCTCATGGGATGGGGCATAAGGACAAACTGGGAGTCTCCAGCAGCCCCTTTTCCAATGGCTTTGTGGCCTGCAAGTGAACTAGACCTTTATCTTCCTGACAGTGTTACCCTGGTTGGAAAAGACCTTCAAGATCAAGTCCAACCACCACCCCAACTCTGCCACATCCACCACTAAACCCTGTCCCCTTGGCACCTCATCTGTCTTCTTAGATGTCTCCAGGGATGGTGGCTCAATCACCTCCTCTAAGAAGCTTCTGGTGGCTCCCACATGAGTTCACTGATGTCTCCCAAGAGTTGGATTCATGTCTTGGTCTCCCCTCCTATGGGGGCATTCACAGTCCCTTTCATTTTAAAGCAGCAAAGCTTTCCAAAACCTAATGTCTCTGAGGTCCCCTTGGCCAAATTTGTCCCCAAATGACTTAAAAAATGGGGAAGAGAGATACATATAGACAGTGATGTCCTTGTACCAGCCCTTCTTCTTTTAGGACACCATCTGTTGCCTCCTTCTCTGCATTGTCCAACCCTGTGTTGGCTGCTGCTACCTTCAGCCACCTTGGCAGCCCTGGGCCTGGGGTTGGTGCCCTGTAGATACTTGAGAGGTTCTCCAAGGAACCTCACTTGAAATGACTCTGCTCTGGTCATGCCTGCTGTGTGACTAATTGTCTGTGTTTCTGCAGGGAAACGTGGGCTTGTCTGGCAAACCAGGACAGAAGGTGAGTCCCTGCAGGTCCTGCCTCTTGTTGGTGTCACCAGTGGGGTTTTGGCTTTGCCACGGGCTTGGTGGCAGAAGCTGAAAGGTCTGAACAAAGAGGAGCAGCTCTGCTCTGAAGCCAGGCTGGGAGAGTTGGGGTGTTGAGCCTGGAGAAGACAAGGCTCCAGGGAGACCTTAGAGCAGCTTCCAGTGCCTGAAGGGGCTCCAGGAAAGCTGGGGAGGGGCTTGGGACAAGGGCAGGGAGGGATGGGAGCAGGGGGAATGGATTATAACTGGAAGTGGGAAGACTTAGATGAGATCTTGTGAATAAATTCTGGGCTGTGAGGGTGGGGAGAGCCTGGCCCAGGTTGGCCAGAGAAGCTGTGGCTGCCCCATCCCTGGCAGTGTTGAAGGGCAGGTTGGATGGGGCTTGGAGCAGCCTGGAATGGTGGGAGGTGTCCCTGCCCATGCAGAGAGGTTGGAACTGGATGATCTTTGAGGTCCCTCCCAACCCAAACCATCCCATGTTTCTATGAAATTCTGCTGGGCTGGAGCCTCCATCTGACC
Organism: Chaetura pelagica; assembly: GCF_000747805.2. Taxonomy (NCBI): domain Eukaryota; kingdom Metazoa; phylum Chordata; class Aves; order Apodiformes; family Apodidae; genus Chaetura; species Chaetura pelagica. Next base: position 2,100,150 of record NW_009953316.1, read on the forward strand.
ACACAGAAAAACAATCAAAAGATCTCCTTGCAATCTTGACTGAGGCTTTACAAAAATCTGGAGACCTGCAGGATTTCTCTCAGCAAAGGTTCAAAACTGGTCAAGGGAGTCTGGGAATGGTCTCAAGTGTGGTGGTTGCTTAGTGACTCCATCCCCCTGTGTCCCTTGCTCAGACATCATTGCTCCCCAGGCTGGGCTGCAGGAATCTGTGGGTTTGGGAGATGCTCCAGCATGATGGGAAGTCCAGCAAATGGAACATTTAGGCTGGATCATCCTCGTGGGCAGGGAGAACATGGATGTCCAAGGAAAGAAATGAGGTGCATCCAAGGTGGGACATGTTACCAGGATGTGTTGATGCCACCTGGAGGTGGCAGCCAAGAGGTTCTGTGGGTTGGGAGAAGGCACAGTGAGGTGGTTGAGTGTTGAGGAAGGTCTCTGCTGGACAAACAACAAGCAGAGCAGGTGTGTTTGTAACCACCCATGAGAGCTCCACTGGTTTTACATGAGAGGGAACTGACCCTGTGTCCACTCCAAGCTCCCAAGACTGGATCCATCTGCCTGGTCTCCACTTGTGGGTCACCTCAGCTGAGCTGCAAAGCTTTCTGGAGGTGGAGGACCTCAGAAGAGCCTGCCCTGCAGTCTGCCAAGGCTGTTGGGGAGTCTGGATGGACCACATCAGAGGTGGAGGCTTTCCAGCTGCCCCACTAAGCAGAGACTCTAAGCACAGCCCTTCCAGGCACAGGGTAGATGGTCTGAGCCCAAACTTCAGCCAGGAGTGTGGAAACAAGACCATGGGGCCTGGCTTGCTGTCTGAAGATGCTACACAATGTCTTAGCTGTGAGGACCTCTGAGATGCAGAAGAGGAGTGTAAAACATCTGTCTTGTTTCCTTCTGGGGGACACGGGTCTGAAGGGAGAGGAAGGTGAACCAGGATGACCTGGGAAACCAGGTGAGACCAGACTCAGAGGTAAAGATGTAAGAAGAAGGTAACAATCCAGTCAGATGGTCGTGCTCAACCCCTCTGTACCAAGCCAACCACCCCAGGTTTGGTCCTTGCAGTAGAATGTAGGAAGGAGTGACAAGATGGGACCAGTCAGAAATGTGTTGAGGAGGAGATGGATCTCAGCACAACACTGGTCAACAGATGGGCCTGGCCAAGCTGCCTTAAAGTAGGCATGATGGTTTGCTCATCAGAGGAGCTAACTTCACACCTGCCCTGTCCTGTGTTTCATTGCAAGTGAGGAGGCAGATACTTCACATGGTCATCAGGACTGGTTTGGGGCACCCTTGGTCATGGAACCACAGCCTGGTTTGGGTTGGAAGGGACCTCAGAGATCATCTAGATCCAACCCCCCTGCATGGGCAGGGACACCTCCCACCAGCCCAGGCTGCTCCAAGCCCCATCCAACCTGCCCTTCAACACTGCCAGGGATGGGGCAGCCACAAGTGCTCTGATCCAGGTGGAACAAGTACCTGGGACCAGGAACCACATCTGGGTGACATGCAGGGAGTGGCAGTGGGGGCAGCCACACCAGACCCGAGGGGTTTGCTTTTGGTTTTAGGGCATCATAGTTCCCTCTTCCAATCAAACAAGGTGGGCCCTCAGGAAAGGAACATCACTGGCTTCATGGAAGCCTCTCCTACCCCACAGCCAGTGAAGACCTTCCTTCAGTTCAAAGGGCTGAGCTGATCCCTGAACATCAAGTGGAACAGAATCATTGGATCTTTTTGGTTGGAAAAGACCTTTGAGATCATCAAGTCCAACTGTTCCCCCAGCCCTGCCAAGGCCACCCCTGCCCCATGTCCCTCAGCACCATCTCCAGGGCTTGGAAACCCCACCAGGGATGGTGATAGGATCACCAAGAGAAGGCTTGGGAGAAACAACAACCTTGTTTCTGATCCTGAGGCACAGCTGCCCAACTGCCCTGACTTCAGAGCCACCAGTGATGTCAAACACAAGCTCTTCACCCGAGCAGGAATTGAGGGTAAAAATCTTGGGTCAGAGGTAGAAATGTAACCCAGAACTTTTGCTTTGTCTTGCAGGGAGAACCAGGGAAGAAGGGCACCTCTGGGACTAAGGTAATCAACAGGGAACCAACATGGTCCAGAGTTACCCAACCCAGCAGGGTCACTTGGCACTGGAGCTCTGGGAACAGCAGCACAGGAGAAGGGCTGCCCTGAGTCAGAGTTGAAGGTCTGTCCAACCCAGCATCTCACCCCCAAGACTGACCAGCTTCCCTGGAGCTGCTGGGAACAATGCAAAAGCAGGATGTCCAGTGGGAGAAGTGAGGAGAATTTAGAGCAGCTTCCAGTGCCTGAAGGGGCTCCAGGAAAGCTGGGGAGGGACTTGGGACAAGGGCAGGGAGGGATGGGAGCAGGGGGAAGGGTTTCCAGCTGGCAGAGGGAGCTGGAGCTGAGATGGGAGGGAGAAATTCTGGGCTGTGAGGGTGGGGAGAGCCTGGCCCAGGTTGCCCAGAGAAGCTGTGGCTGCCTCATCCCTGGCAGTGTTGAAGGGCAGGTTGGATGGGGCTTGGAGCAGCCTGGAATGGTGGGAGGTGTCCCTGCCCATACAGGGGGGTTGGATGATCTTTGAGGTCTCTTCCAACCCAGACCAGTCTGGGATTCTGTGGGTTTCATAACTCTTGATAGAACTTGCTTCCATCAGTTTAGTCACCCCACAGAAACCTTGAACACCTTTAAACACCTTTAAAACACCCTCAACCCCCAGGCCAGACGTTGCCCAGGTTGGTTGAGCAGCAGCTGGGAAACAACCCCTTTTGATTGGTTCTGAAACCCACCCCTGCTCTTTTTGTTTCCTGTTCACTTGTCCCTAGGTGAGCTGAGCCTCCCAAGAACCCTCTTCCTCCTGCCCTTGCCTTTGCTTTCTCTTATTTCACCTTTGATTTCACCTTTCAAAACAAATGGCTGGAAAAGGAAAAGCCAAGAGAAGCTTTTTGAAGCTCCTGCTCTCTTTTAGGGAGAACCTGGTGTCCCTGGAGAAGCAGGAGAGAGAGGAATCAGGGTAATAATTGTGATTATTGTCATTTTCTGCCCCAGGGGAGGTTGCTCCACTGCTTCCCAGACACCCCTGGTCTGTGCAGGAGGGTTGGACTTTCTTCTCCAGCCCCACGTGGGTCCCCAGTTCGACCCATCCCTGTGCAACTGGTTCTTTCCTGAGTGAAAAAAATCACAGAGGGGTTTCCTGTTTGTTTGGCTTTTCTTTTGAGCTGCTGGGATGTGCTTCAAAATCCTTTCTGATTGTTTCTCTGGGTCCTTTCTTGCAGGGTCCACCTGGTGTCCCAGGACGGCCTGGAAAGCAGGGGATGAAAGGAGATAAAGGACAAGCTGGAAAGGATGTGAGGCAGAGGGAGGGCTTGGGATAGTGCAGTGCCCACCCAAGAGGCATGGAAAGCTCCCTCCTTTCCTGGGAAGAAGTCTCCTCTCCAAAGGGACAGTTGAGGATGCACAACTGTGCACTGGGGGTGGTTCTGTGGGTGCAAAGACTCCTCCCTCCCCAAGCTGGTGGGTCCAAAACGTTGAGCACCATCTCAGTCTGGTGATTAAAAGGGGGTGATGAGCCTCATGCTCTGCCTGGTCTCCCTGTCCCAGCTCTGGGGGACACTTGGCTGAGCTCAGCCACCTTCTCAGAGGTCTCAAAGAACATGGTGCTGCCACCAGCCTCATGAAGCTGAGCAGGTGACATGGGGAAAGACCCTCAGGAACCTGCCCACTGAGGAAGGGGCTAACAAACTCCCCCCATCATGAAATAGCAGGGAACTCCCCCACTGGGAGATACTGGAACCCAGGTTCCATTAGCTCAGCTGCTGGAAGGTGGGCTTGTTAGTCCATCAGATGCTGAGCTGGCAAGAAGAGGGGAGCCTGCTAAGACCCATTCCCCTACCATGGCTGGTTCTCATCCTGCCTCTCTCTCTCCCCTTCCTAGGGAATCCCTGGAGAGAAGGGAGACAAGGGAGAACCTGTAGGTTTGCACCTTCCCCTCTCTAACCCTGCATTGCTTGGGAAGTAACAACCTGAATTGCACTACTCACTGTTATTTTTTGGGGGGGGCTGTGGTGGTGTTTTATCTTCACAGGGTGAACCTGGGCTGCCTGGGACTCCTGGAAGCTTTGTAAGTGATGGCTCCTTCTGGCACCTCCCACCTTTCCAAGGAAGGGACACACTGAGGGATTGTGAGGAGCCCTGGGTGCCAGGGGGGACACGTTGCCAGAAATTGCTGCTTGCACCAGTGGGTGTTGGAGGGTGGATTTCCCCCCCCTCACCTCAGCAAAGATGCAGGTGGCTCCTCCATGGATACATGCAGGAATCCCACCCCAAATGGGTTGTTGTCACTGGTGCCAGAAGGGTGTTGTGACACATTAGAGGCTAAAGGCAAACTAGGAACCCACCTGGTACCTCCATCAGAGAATCCTAGCTTGGAATCACAGAATGGTTTGGGTTGGAAGGGACCTTAAAGATCATCCAGTTCCACCCCCCTGCATGGGCAGGGACACCTCCCACCATTCCAGGCTGCTCCAAGCCCCATCCAACCTGCCCTTCAACACTGCCAGGGATGGGGCAGCCACAGCTTCCCTGGCCAA
>NW_009953316.1:2104835-2114801 GCF_000747805.2 Chaetura pelagica
TCCCTCCCTGCCCTTGTCCCAAGTCCCTCCCCAGCTTTCCTGGAGCCCCTTCAGGCACTGAAAGCTGCTCTCAGTTCTCCCTGGAGCCTTCTCTTCTCCAGGCTCAACACCCCAACTCTCCCAGCCTGTCTCCAGAGCAGAGCTGCTCCAGCCCTCCCAGCATCTCCGGGGCTCCTCTGGAGGTGACAGTTTGCACCAAAGGTGTCCTCACTCCCTTTGTGACCAAGGTTTCTTCCATTGTTTTTGGCAGATGCCTTCTCTGGAGAACACCATCACCCTGAAAGGTGACAAGGTAAGATCTCCTCACTGAGGGGGTGTGTTGGAGCTGAATATGTGATAATTTCAGGTTTCAGGTGAGGAGCAGAGTTGCTTCCAAATTCTCACTGAGGTTGTATGTTGGAGCTGAATATGTGATGATTTCAGGTGAGGAGCAGAGTTGCTTCCAAATTCAGCTTAATTCCATGAACCCATCAGACAGTTCCACAAAGAGGTTGGTTGGTCCACGTGGAACAGATGCTGTTGGTCTGGATCCAACCTGTGAGGAGTGCCACAAAAGCAGGATGAAACCAGCATGGAATTTTAGAGGGGTTGAAGAACCTAACCTGTCCCTTCTGGCTTACAGGGGGACTGTGGGAAGGATGGCTTGAAAGGAGAGAGGGGTCCTCCAGGCCCAAAGGTACGTCCCAAACACATGGAGACATCTTGGTGCTGGTGCCTCTGGGTTGGGTTGGCCAGAGAGGAAGATCTCAGCTCTCTTCTGACCCCCCCAAAAGACCTGGTTTTCAAAGCAGAGCTTCTGTGCTAGGCTTGGAAACTTGTGGTCTCTGAGATGTTCTACAACTGGGTGAAGCAGAGGTGTGACATTCGGGCAGGAAGAGGTTCAGGAGCCAGATGGGATGCATCCCTAAAATGTCCAGGGATGTCTCCTCCCTTTCTTTTCCCCCTGCAAGTTGAAGAGGCTTTAGAAAGTGCTGGGAGGAGAAAAGGTTTCTGACACCACACACATCTAGAGACTTTCAGAGGTGGGTCCAGCAGTTGGGTGAGGAGGGAAACGCTGCAGAAGGCAACATCAGGAGGCTCAGGTAGATCTTCTGCTTGGCCCAAGGTCCAGGTGAGATGCACAGGCTGTGCCTCAGGTGTTCCCAGTTCACCCAATGCCCCCCCATGGCCGTGGAACACCTTGGAACACCTTGGCATGGAGATCCAGCCCCACCAGGGCCTCCCTGATGCCCTTCATTCCACCGGAATCCGTCGCTGCAGAAACCAGATTTCAGTGAAATGAAGCCCCTCAGAGAGGCAGGTCAGCCCCCCACCTTCAGCAGCTGCTCCTCAACCCCCCCCACACACACACTGGACTTCCCAAACTGTTGCAGCTCATCCATCATTTCACCCACAAGGGTGGCCTGGGGTCACCCCCCTGGACATCCCACCCCGTGCTGGGCAAGAAGGGATGGGCAGCCCATCCATGGGGCTCCTCTTGGGCATCCAACCCCTTGGAGATACTTGACCTGGGCTGAGTGTGGAGGTGTTAGAGGGTCACCAGGACCACAGCCACTTCCAGAAGGGACCACCATCCTCCTCTTTGCTGTTTTCTCTACGCAGAGGGGGCCTCAGAGCCTTTGGTTCTTCACCCATTGTTGCATTGCCAAGGAATGGAGGAGGGGATGGGGCAAAGCTCTGGTCCTGTTGAGCAGGGTGGGATCCAGCCCCCCTCACTGGACCTTCAGAGGTTTGTGTGGGGTCACTGGGAGAGCTGGAAGCAGAGTAAGGGCCTGATGTGTGACTCTTGCCCCTCCTCAGAACTCTCCTCTTCTTGCTGCTCGTTAGGGTAATGACTTAATTAATGGGTTGCTCTTGTTTGCTTGAAGGGAGAACCTGGTCCACCAGGCAGAGGAGTGGAAATGAAGGTAAATACAAGAAAAAAATAAGATCTTTCTCTCTGTCTGGGGTTTGGGTGGCAAAGGGGACCCAGTGTGTGCCCCCAGGCACAGCCACCTCCTGCAGGACCACCTTCCTGGGCTGGAGGAGAGGGGAGAAGTTCTGACCCTTCTTTCCTCTTGCAGGATCTGGAGAGGCTTTTTGAAGAGAATGGAATCAAGGCAGGTAACACTCTGACCTTCCTTCCGACCAGGTGATTGTAATGAAGCTTTTCCATCTCTTCCTTCTGGATACTGAGGGTGCTGTCCCAGGTCCAGCAGTGGCACAAGAAACACAGGGTTGTTCTGGGTCTCTTTGCAGGTGTATTTAAATCCTTCTTGGGCAGCTTTTCTGCTGCTCAGTGATGGGGTGGGTGGTGGCTTTGACACCCAGGTGAAACTTGGCAAATACCCCTTCAGAGCTTGGTGCTACCACCTGTAGACCTGTGCAAGAAGAGGTTTCTGGGTGCTCTGGGCATGTTGTGTGTCCTGCTTAGAGCAAAGTCCACTTTGGGTTGGGATGAGTCCACAGTGACTCATCCTCCCCACCCTCAAGGTTCCCATCAAGCTCAGGACGTGTCTCAGTGTCTCCCAGGCAGACACCTGCAGTGGTTGTGATCATTATGATCATTGTCTGGATCAGATCTGATCACCACAACTTGATCTCATTGTCCTGAGCTCCTTTCTGCAGGCTCTGGAGATGTGACCAGGGGAGGGGAGGGACTGACTGACCTCACAGTTGGGCTTGATGGTCTTAAAGGTCTTTTCCAACCGAAACTATTTCCTGTCTCTATGGTCTGGTCAAGTGTAGTGGGGTTTATTTAGGATTTCCATTAGGATGGAAACACCACTGAGCAGCTTCTAGGTGCCCAAACCTGGTTTTCAAGCAGGTGCTGGCTGCTGGGACACCCCTCTTCCCCATGTGCCCTGTGAGGTCCCCTGGAAGAGGGGCCCTGGGGTGGCTGCAAATGTGTCAGGAGCAGGAGGGTGACACTGGGCTGCTGCCTCAATGGTTCCCACCCCTTGCAGCTGACCCTGCTGAGGGATCTCTCCAACGTGCTCCTGCAGCTGGACTGGCTGGTGCAGCAGCTGGGTGGCTCCAGGACAAGCCAGACCTCGAGGAGAAAGCAGGTACCTCTGCTTTGCCACCCAGCACAGCGTGGGTGTTGTCATCTGTCCTCCTCAGGGGGCAGGGAGACCTGGAAGGGAATGGAAGAGAGACAGGAATGAATCATTGGAGGCTTCAGGGTCACCTCTGGCACCCAGCAGGTTGTGGTGACCTGCAGCCACTGGGAGGAGAAGTTAAGGTGGAGGGAGCTAATGGATCTTCAGGTTAAACTGATGCAAAGCACTCTTTGTGTGGTGCTTTGTGGGGTTTTTTCCAGTGACCACAGAGTGGTCAGTGAGCCCTTGTTGCTGCTGGAGGCATCTAGGAGCTGTTCTCCAAAGCCACCAGCCCTTGTGCCCTGGGAGTGGCTGGGGAGCCAGGGGAGCAGAGCAGCTTGAAAGCCCAAGAAGCCTCAAAAGCCAGAGGGGCCCCAGGGGAGCAGGACTAGCTTGGAAGGAAGGTTTGGAGGTGGCCAGCAAGGAATTGCAGACTCACCCCAGGAAAGCCAGCAGGTGGGACACAACATGCTGGAGGGATGCACAGAAAGAGCCCGTCAGGCTCCAGCTCCTGGGAGCTCAGGCCACATCCCCTCACTTCTCTTTGGTGTTGCAGGATTCACTGGTGTTTGATACTCCTCATGGTGCCCTGGGCAGCCCCGAGGTGAGAGAAGAAGCACAAAGCCTGGAGGTGGAGGAGCAGTTTAGTGTCCCCATGTCTGGAGAGCTCCCTAAGGTGAGAACAACCAGCAGAACAGGTGGAGTGTAGCTGTGCAGACCTGAGCTCCTGTCCCTCTGCTCTCCTGCAGCAACAATATGAAGAGATCTCACATCCTCCTCCCTTCCTTTCTGGCCTTTTTGTCTTCTGAGCCAAACCCAGCACCAGTTGGGTTGGTTTCCAGCCATCCCTGTGCTCTTGAACTCACCCTGCAGCTTCTCAGAGGCTGTGATCAAGGTGCATCTCCCCTGTCCCAGCAGAGAGGGACCCAATCCTGCTGTCACGTTGGGTTGAGGTTGCCCAAGAGAGGAGCTCCTGACATGGCTCCACAGCCCTGGCTTGCTTGATTAACCAGGTGAATTGCTGGAGCTGAGCTGCTCACCTGCTTCCTTTGCAATTGCAAGTGCCAGGGTGAGTTCTGGGGGTCAGGAATTGATTCTCCATGTTGAGGCTTCGTCTCCAAGTTGGACCCAATTGCAGGAATAACATCAGAGGGCTTGGGCTGGGGCCACCTCTCACAGCTGCTGGAGGAGTCGTGGATCTGAATGTGCCCAAACTAGACAGTTGTGAGGAGGGACAACCCAGGAGCCTGTGCCTGCAGCTGGGGTGGGGCTGTTCTCATCCTCCTGTGGCACCTGAGAGGTGACTCCAGGTTCCTGGAGTCACTGGAAGGCTTGAACTGGAGTGAGGTCTCTTGGTGTCCAGTCCAAGCCTTCCAGCACATGGAAGGGCTACAGGGAAGCTGGAGAGGGACTCTTGACAAGGCCATAAAGTGGTAGGATGCAAGGGGGGTGGGAGTGGCCAGGGGGAGGGATGTGGTTCCAAAGTGGAAATGGAGAGATTGAGGTTGGACATGAGGAGGAAATTCTGGGCTGTGAGGGTGGGGAGAGCCTGGCCCAGGTTGCCCAGAGAAGCTGTGGCTGCCCCATCCCTGGCAGTGTTGAAGGGCAGGTTGGATGGGGCTTGGAGCAGCCTGGAATGGTGGGAGGTGTCCCTGCCCATGCAGGGGGGTGGATCTGGGTGATCTTTGAAGTTCTTTCCAACCCAAACCAGTGTGGGATTCTATGATTCTGTGACTCACTGTCCACAAAGCCTTCTTGGTCACTGGTAGGAAATGTTGCCTCTAACTGGAACACAAGAGCTGTGAAGGGGTTTGGAGCTAAACCCTGATGGTTTCATCTTCTTCTGGGGTTAGTTCAGTGATGACCCAGTTGCTCAGGCACTTAGGAAGGCTGAGACAGACTCATCCCCTCTTAGCTCCAGGCTCTTGCTCTCACCTCAGGTGAGACGTGTGGCTTTTCTGGATCATTGCAGCCTGGATGATAGTATCTTACAGGCTTGAGAGGGAATGAAGTCCTCAGCAGTTGCACTAGGAGACACAACCTGGGTATGTGCCAGCAACCCTGAAGCCACCAGTGCTGGGATTTGGGGTCCAGAGACACCAAAACTGTCTCTGCTTGTCTTTGGGAGCCCAACACAGTCTGGTAGAAACCATTGTGGAGCTCTCTGCTCATCTGGGTCAGTGTGTCCAGGCTGGACTTCAATGAGAAGGGGCTGTTCAGCCTGGAGAAGAGAAGGCTCCAGGGAGACCTTAGAGCAGCTTCCAGTGCCTGAAGGGGCTCCAGGAAAGCTGGGGAGGGGCTTGGGACAAGGGCAGGGAGGGATGGGATGAGGGGTGATGGTTTTAAACTGAGAGAGAGGAGATTTAGGTGAGATATTAGGGAGAAATTCTTCACTCTAAGGGTGGTGAGGAGCTGGAATGGGTTGCCCAGGGATGTTGTTGATGCCCCATCCTTGGAGGTTTTTAAGGCCAGGTTGGAGGAGGTTTTGTGCAACCTGGTCTGGTGGTTTCCTGCTCATGGCAGGGGGGTTAGAACTTGGTGATCTTCAAGGTCCCTGCCAACCTTCATGATTCTATGATTCTGAAGTTGGGAGTGAAGGGGTCTCAGCAGCCTCTGACCCACCAGGGATCCTTGCAGCCTTCCCCAGCCCATCCTTGTTGGCATTTCCCAAGGAAGGTGCAAGAGAGGACTTGGCACCTTTGCTCTCCAGCCTTGTCCTGCTCTCTCTGAGCTTGGTGTTGAGCAAATGTGTTGTGGATGATGCCTTGACTTAGAAAAGCAACCACTGCCTTTGGTCTCCACAGAGTGCATCTTCCAGGGGTTCTGACCCTGAGTATGAGTCCCTGGGAAACCCTCCTGAGCCCTTGGAGGAAACATCTGAGGGAAGAAAGGAGGAGACAGACTCAAGAGAGACAAACACTTCTCTCAGTGTATGTAAATGCCTGTTCCCTGGCTTGTGCTTTCTGCTCCTTCTGTGCTGGTTTCATAGGTGCCAAGTGGTGGCATTTCCCAAAAGCTGGGCTGGGCAAATCCTTGCAAAGCTCTTGAGTTTGGCCCATGTTTTGCTGAAGTGAAGAGCTAAGCTGGAGAAAGGGTGAGGGTGCCTGCATGGCCCAGGAAAGGGTCTGACTTTCCATCTTCCACTCTGGTCATTAGTGAGGCTGGGTTGTCCCTCATCTCTCCCACCCTCTGCAGACCTTGGCTGTGCTCCCACTACACCCAGGAGATGATCTGCAAGGAAACCAGTCCATGGAGCTCCTCGAGTCCTTGGAAGACAGGGTGGAAGGACAGGCACAGCAGGACACCAACCAGGTATGTCTTCTCCTGCCATTCTGGGCAGTAGACCAGTGTGAAGGTAAGTGATGGACTGGAAGGGACTGGGATGTGCTCTGAGTACTAGGATGGGTCCTCCCACATCCTCAGAGGAGACCACTGCTTGGACATGGGATCTGGGTGGGAGGCTGGTGGCCAACCTGGTCCTCTGCATGAATACAGGGAAGTGGGAACCCCCAGAGCTCCTGGCTGATCTTCTGTTGGTTAATTACCCACTTGGCTGGGGGAAAAAAGGGGGAAAAAAGGACAATCTCTTTCTAATCTGAGTCCATCTGAACTCACCACCCAGTTCTCTGGGGTTTGGTTGATGGAGATGATGATGATTCTTAGTATGGTTTTTATTCAGACTCTAGGAAGATTTCAGAGGCCAGACAGGGAATTCAAGCTGTGCCCCAAGCAAAAGATGTCCTTTTTCTTCTTACTTTTCATAGGTGTCTCAGAACAGTCCACAGAACCTCAGGTTTCCCTGCACAGTCTTGGTCTTTTAGACCCTGGGGTGCAACCTCCTGAGCCCAGCTCCCTAAAACAGGAGGATTTGGGGCATGAGCAGGAATTTCATAGAGTCACAGAGTGGTTTGGGTTGGAAGGGACCTTAATCATCCAGTTCCAACCCCCCTGCATGGGCAGGGACACCTCCCACCATTCCAGGCTGCTCCAAGCCCCATCCAACCTGCCCTTCAACACTGCCAGGGATGGGGCAGCCACAGCTTCTCTGGGCAACCTGGGCCAGGCTCTCCCCACCCTCACAGCCCAGAATTGCTCCCTCACATCTCAGCTCCAGCTCCCTCTTCCAGCTGGAAACCCTTCCCCCTGCTCCCATCCCTCCCTGCCCTTGTCCCAAGTCCCTCCCCAGCTTTCCTGGAGCCCCTTCAGGCACTGGAAGCTGCTCTAAGGTCTCCCTAGATGTCAACCTCTGCTTCCTGCCACGTGTGGCTCTTTCAGCACCACATCCCCTCCATCTCAAGGCCAAAAAAATAGCCCCTCAGCATCTCAAGGTGTTAAACCAGCACTGGACCAATGAAGGTCCCTCCCATCCCAAACCATCCTGTGGGTCAGTGTCCCTATCACGTCCTCCTGTGTGAATGTTCTATTTGAAAACCCTCAGAGGCCTCTCAAAGTGACCAAAAATACCCTTGGACGTTTGCTGGACAGCTCCAGGCAGGGTGACTGGTGGGAACAACCTCAGCAAGGAGCTTTCTAGGGACAGCAAAAAGAGTTCCAAGCGGGGAGAGGCTGCTGGAGGAGCCCCTGCTGCAGGCAGCACTTGCTGCTGCTCCCACCACTCCAGGTGTCTTCTGGCTGGCTTTGCACATTTACCCAGCACCCTGAAGCACAAGGTTGGAGCAAAAGGTGTTTGCAGCAGCCACGAGAGGGCTCCTGGCACAAACTCATGCACACACAGCCCCACCAGGTGCCTGCGTGTGTGTGAGCTGCAGCTCTGGAGGTGATGGGCTGGGTGGTGTGAGCACCCAGCAGCTTTGTTTCTCCTCCTGGATGCACCATGTCCCTTGGCTGGAGAGAGACCTGGAAGCTCAGAGAGGATGGAGCCCAAACCCCCCTCATTTCTTATGGGCTTGGGCTGCAGGACCTTGGCTGAGGTGGGAGCTTTTGGTTGAGCTGCTCTTCAAAGCTCAGTCTCTAAGGACCTGCACCCAAAGGCCATCAAATTGAGGGGGTCCCAGACCTGTGGGGCCATTTGGAACCCTGGATTTTAGCTGTGGTGGGTGCTCTTTGCCAGCAGAGTCCTCAAGGCTTCACACAAGCTCCTGCAAAGGGGGTTATTTAAGAAACCAGACCCAGCACAGACACCAGCATCTTCTTCCTCCAGGAAACAGGGGTGACCCCTGTGTGCTCAGTGCCTGGGGGCTCCAGGCACCCCATGTCCCCAGACACTCTGGCCATGGCACCAGGAAGGAAAAGGGGGTGATCTGGCCATGCCAAGTGTGATGCTTGGGCAGAAAAGAGCAGTGTCCTCAGGGCAGTAAAGAAGTCATGTCATCCTGCAGCCCCAGGACCAAAGCCAGACTCCTGGGTCCTGTCTGGGATGTCCTCTCTGTTTTTCAAGTCCAGTGAGAAGAGCAGAGCCACAGAACTGAGCTCTTAGTGTCTTGTGGGCTCATTTATCAGAAGAGACTTGAGACTGGACACTTTTTAACCTCAGTGTGCCTGAGGTGACTTGATTTCTGCATTGAAGAGCTTGCAGGGGGAGGAGGGACCAACTGGTCCAGGGCTCTTTAATCCTGCAGGGAAAGGCAGGAGAGCTGGAGGGAGGAAGCATCTTTATTGGTGAGGTGGGTGGTGGGATTTGGGGTCCCCAACACAGGAAGGACAAGGAGCTGTTGGAGAGAGGCCAGAGGAGCCACAGAGATGCTGGGAGGGCTGGAGCAGCTCTGCTCTGGAGCCAGGCTGGGAGAGTTGGGGTGTTGAGCCTGGAGAAGAGAAGGCTCCAGGGAGACCTGAGAGCAGCTTCCAGTGCCTGAAGGGGCTCCAGGAAAGCTGGGGAGGGGCTTGGGACAAGGGCAGGGAGGGATGGGAGCAGGGGGAAGGGTTTCCAGCTGGCAGAGGGAGCTGGAGCTGAGATGGGAGGGAGAAATTCTGGGCTGTGAGGGTGGTGAGACCCTGGCCCAGGTTGCCCAGGGAAGCTGTGGCTGCCCCATCCCTGGCAGTGTTGAAGGGCAGGTTGGATGGGGCTTGGAGCAGCCTGGTCTGGTGGGAGGTGTCCCTGCCCATGCAGGGGGTTGGATCTAGATGATTTTACACTTTGCAAAAGCCAAACAGCTGCCCCAACATGTTTAGGGTCCTTTGGTTGTGGTTGGGATCAAATCCCCTTCATCCCCAGGAGGGAAAAGCAGGGAAGGAACCAGGAGGGAAAGGCAGGGAAGGGACCAGGAGCTGCCCCTTCTCCCCCAGCAGCTCCTGCATCTCCCTCAGCTCAGGGCAGGAAGCAAAAGCCTCTTGTTTCCCAGGCAGCAGCAGCTGCTGCCATCAACATGGTTTTTTTACCTGTGAAAAAGGTTCACAGGGCCCTGGAGGAAAGAAAAGGAGAAAAAAAAGCCTCTAATAGCCCAAGAGTTTCATCTCCGAGGTGCAATTTCTGGCTGGCAGGAGTTAATGGGGGAAGCAAATTAAGTAGTATCAAGAGGATGAGCCCAGGCACACGTGCCAGGTGGCCAGTGACCCTGGATGAGACACTTTTGGGGCCTGACTGGGCTGTCACAGACAATTCCTGCCTCCTCCCCAACCCCTGCAGCTCAGCTTCCTCATTCTCAGAGTTAACTCCAATAAATGCCCTTTGTTGTCTCCAGGTGGATCAGCCCACAGTCACTTCATTTCCCTACCTGATATCTTGGCTTTTTCTGCTTCTTCTTTTCCTCTCCCTCTTTTTTTTACAGGAATATTTACATATTTGTTGTTGGTTTTTTGGTGTTTCTTTTTTTTCTACCCTGCCTTTTATTTCCATTTTTCCCTTCCCTGCCCTAATTTTCTCTCCCCCTTTCCTCCTCTTCTCCTTCCTCTCTCCCCCTTTCCTCCTCTTCTCCTTCCTCTCTTTCCC
>NW_009953316.1:2115214-2152566 GCF_000747805.2 Chaetura pelagica
TTTCCCTTTCCTCCTTTTCTCTTCCTCTCTCTCCCTTTCCTCCTTTTCTCCATCCTCTCCTTCCCTTTCCTCCTTTTCTCCTTCCCTTTCCTCCTTTTCTCCTTCCCTTTCCTCCTTTTCTCCTTCCCTTTCCTCCTTTTCTCCTTCCCTTTCCTCCTTTTCTCCTTCCCTTTCCTCCTTTTCTCCTTCCCTTTCCTCCTTTTCTCCTTCCCTTTCCTCCTTTTCTCCTTCCCTTTCCTCCTTTTCTCCTTCCCTTTCCTCCTTTTCTCCTTCCCTTTCCTCCTTTTCTCCTCCCCTTTCCTCCTTTTCTCCTTCCTCTCTCCCCCTTTCCTCCTTTCTCCTTTCTTTTCCTCCTCTTCTCCTTCCTCTCTCTCCCTTTCCCCATTTTCTCCATCCTCTCTCTCCCTTTCCTCTTCTCCTTCCTCTCTCTCCCTTTCCTCCTTTTCTCCTTCATTTTCCTCCTCTTTTCCTTCCTCTCTCCCCCTTTCCTCCTCTTCTCCTTCCTCCCTTTCCCTTTCCTCCTCTTCTCCTTCCTCTCTCTCCCTTTCCTCCTTTTCTTCTTCCTTGTCCTCCTCTTATGCTTCCTCTCCTTCCCTTTCCTCCTCTTCTCCTTCCTCTCCTTCCCTTCCTCTCTTACCCTTTACCTCCTCTTCTCCTTCCTCTCCTCTTCCCCTTCCTCCCTTTCCCTTTCTTTTGAACCTGGACCCATCCTGCAGAGCAGCAGCGTTTCCCCAGCTGGGTTGCACCTAGAAGAACTCTGACCCAAGCTGGGAAGGTCCACGTGGTCTCATCTAATGGTGCCATCTAACCCACCCACCTCACTGAGGAGGGTAGATTTAGATTAGATACCAAACTGGGAAAGGAGAGGCTTAGATGAGATGTGAGGGAGAAATTCTGGGCTGTGAGGGTGGGGAGAGCCTGGCCCAGGTTGCCCAGAGAAGCTGTGGCTGCCCCATCCCTGGAGGTGTTTGCCTGGTGAGGTGGTTGAGTTTCCATCTCTGGAAGTGTTTAAGAGACACGTAGATGTCTTGGGAGCCTGATCTAAGGACTGGAATTGTGATGTTAGGTTAGTGGTTGGTAGAGTTAGGGTCTGGTTGGACTCAATGATCTTAGAGTTCCTTTCCAACCTGAATGATTCTGGGATCCTGTCCAAGGCCAACGCTGGATGGGGCTTGGAGCAACCTGGTCACCTCACAGGGAAGAATTTCCTCCTAATATCTCACCTCAATCTCCCCTCTCCCAGTTTTCATCCATTCCCCCTCATCCCATCCCTCCCTGCCCTTGTCCCAAGCCCCTCCCCAGCTTTCCTGGAGCCCCTTCAGGCACTGGAAGCTGCTCTAAGGTCTCCCTGGAGCCTTCTCTTCTCCAGGCTCAACACCCCAACTCTCCCAGCCTGTCTCCAGAGCAGAGCTGCTCCAGCCCTCCCAGCACCTCCTTGGCCTCCTCTGGCCTCTCTCCATGGCAGGGGGATGATTTTTAATGTCCCTTCCAACCCAAACCATTCTGTGATCCTATGGAATTCCATCTCACACCCCAAAATCCTTCCCTTTTAGGAAGTGCACAAGTCTTTTAGGATGCACACCAGGATCTAAAAGACTTTGCAGGGAAACCTGAGGCTCTGGGGGCTGTTCTGAGACATGTGAAAAGTCAGAGAGAAAAGGAACTGGCTGATCTTTAAGGTCCCTTCCAACCCAAACCATCCTCACCATCTTCCAGCAAAAGAATTTCAGTTTTCATTTAATCAACATGATTTCTCTTTTTCTTTCTCTTGCGTATTTTGGTGACTCAGAAGCTTCCTGGGTTCATGAGCCACTGGCTGAAATGATCATCTGTCTGCTTAAAATCCAGCAAAACAGGATTATTATCCCTGCAAATCATACAGGGCTGGACTAACCAGCATTTCTTGGAAGTCCTTCATTTAGGAATTACTTTCCCTTAACTTGAAGTGTCTGCAAGTCTCAGCTGGGATGTATTAAGAACAGGGTGTCCAGCAGGTCGAGGGAGGTTCTTCTGCTCCTCTGCTCAGCCCTGGTGAGACCTCACCTGGAGTTTTGTGTCCAGTTCTGGGCTCCCCATGTCCAGTTCTGGGCTCCCCAGTTCCAGAGGGACAGGGATCTACTGGAGAGGGTCCAATGGAGGCCATGAGGATGATGAAGGGACTGGAGCATCTGAGGACTAGTCAGTGACCAGTGGGGTCCCTCAGGGGTTGGTACTGGGACCAGGGCTGCTCAATATTTTCATCAAGGACCTGCATGAGGGAGCAGAATGTGCCCTCAGCAAGTTTGCTGGTGACACCAAGCTGGGAGGAGGGGCTGACACACCAGGGGGCTGTGCTGCCATTCAGGGAGACCTGGACAGGCTGGAGAGTTGGGTGGGGAGAAACCTGATGGAATTCAACAAGGGCAGGGTCTTGCAGCTGGGGAAGAACAACCCCATGGACCAGGACAGGTTGGGGGCTGAGCTGCTGGAGAGCAGGGCAGGAGAAAGGGACCTGGGGGTCCTGGTGGGCAGGAGGATGAGCATGAGCAGCAATGTGTCCTTGTGGCCAAGAAGGCCAAGGGCATCTGGGGTGGGTTAGAAAGGGGGTGGTTGGTAGGTCAAGGGAGGTTCTCCTCCCCCTCTATTCTGCCCTGGTGAGGCCACATCTGGAATATTGTGTCCAGTTCTGGGCCCCTCACTTCAAGAAGGACAGGGAACTGCTGGAAAGAGCCCAGGGCAGAGCCCCAGAGATGCTGGAGGGAGGGGAACATCTCCCTGCTGAGGAAAGGCTGAGGGAGCTGGGTCTGTTGGGCTTGGAGAAGAGGAGACTGAGGGGGGGAATCTCAGGAAGAACTTCTTTCCTGTGAGGGTGACAGAGCCCTGGGCCAGGCTGCCCAGAGAGGCTGTGGAGTCTCCTTCTCTGGAGACATTCAAACCCACCGTGTTCCTGTGTGATGTGCTCTGGGTGACCCTGCTCTGGCAGGGGGGTTGGGCTGGGGGATCTTTCCAGGTCCCTTCCAACCCCTGGGATTCTGTGCTCCAACACATCCTTCTGGGTGCAATGAAATGAGGTCAATCCAGATTCTTCATTTCTGCAGCCAAAAATGTGGAAGAATGTTAAAAAATAACTGCACCCCCCACCTGGATTTTTCCCTCTCCTACAAGGAGCTGCCTGGGTTTTTTTTTTAATCTATTTATAAAGAACTAAATGGATTTCATTGCAAATCAATTGATAAATAAATTCACAGGGGTCTTTTTTTTTTTATTTTAATGCTTCCCTCTCCAAATATTGACTCAACCCACACTGCAGGGCTCCCAATCTTTGGTTCAGGGACCCATTTTGGGCACTTGGAAAGATCCAGCAGCTCAGGATGGTGTCATTTTTACAACAGCAGGGAAATAATTTCCTGTTGCTACTGTGGGAAAGAGCAAACACTTGAGGATCCAGCCCAGCAACTGCTTGGAAAGGCTTCACTATCTGGACCTTCAACGTGTGATCAGCCAAAATCACAAGCCCTGCAAACATCACCAAGTGGCCAATTAACATGTAGGCATTAATAGGCATTAATAGGCTATGAACTGGATTTGAATCAGATCCCCTGGGTGCATTAATTGCAGAGCAGATGTGGTTGTTGCTGGGGTGAGGCTGGTGCAGGTTGGGGGGGGGGAGATGTTTAGGGTTCAAAGTTGCAGTGGTTTGGGTGCTTTTTATTCCTTTGACATTGCAGGGGGGTCATTGCAGGGTGCTAAAGATTCTTATGAATAATGGGTCTTTTTATTTCTGGATCATCTTTTTATTTCTGGATCATCTTTTTATTTCAGTGTATTTTTATTTCTATTTTTATTTCTGTCTCTTCTTTTTCCTGTGTATTTTTCATTCATGTTTTTCACTTATGTACATATTCATAGATATAAATATATATAAATATAAATATATATATACATAAATATATTTATAAAAACTTGGTTTCTCAGCAGTTTTCCTGCTTCCCTTCCCACAGGGAGATGGGATTTCAGAGGATGGATCTGCCCTCCCAAGGCACCTCAGAGCCAGGAGATCTGCTGAGCAGAAGACACACGTGGTAAAGACCCCATTTCACCCCCTTGGGCTGCCCAACTTGATCCTGGGAGATGTTGTGACCTTTCCTTGTTGGTCCCATCCCAGGTTCATCCCCCTGGTGCTCCAGGAGCTTGGAAATTCCCACCTGGATCCACGGTGAGTGAAGAAACCCCCCCATCCAAGGGTGTCTGCAAAGATATTGGATGCAAAGAGGACCCTGATTGTCCCCCTGTGCAAAGTGGTGATGAACTGGGGGGGTGGGTGGGAGGTGGGTTGACAATATTGATCAATAAAGCAAGAAACAGCTGCAGGAGAAGATTCCTGGCAGAGCAGATTGTTCTCCTTGGGGGGGAATCAAACTTGATCAAAGGAGGGAACATGAGAACTCGGTTGATGGGGAGAGCAGCATCACTGGAGGGGGTTTGGTGTCCTCAGAGTTCAGAAGGTGTTTGGATGTGCATGGAAGGGTGTGAATCTGCTGTGTGTTTGTAAACACCTGCATCTGTGGCACATCTGCAGGGTTGTGATAGAATCATGGAAGGGGCTGGGCTGGGAGGGACCTTCCAAGGCCATCTAGTCCAACCCTGCATGAGCAGGGACATCTTCAACTAGACCAGCTTGCTCAGAGCCCCATCCAACCTGACCTTGAATGTTTGCAGGGATGAGGCATCTCCCACCTCCCTGGGCAACCTGGGCCAGGCTCTCCCCACCCTCACAGCCCAGAATTGCTCCCTCACATCTCAGCTCCAGCTCCCTCTGCCAGCTGGAAACCCTTCCCCCTGCTCCCATCCCTCCCTGCCCTTGTCCCAAGCCCCTCCCCAGCTTTCCTGGAGCCCCTTCAGGCACTGGAAGCTGCTCTCAGGTCTCCCTGGAGCCTTCTCTTCTCCAGGCTCAACACCCCAACTCTCCCAGCCTGTCTCCAGAGCAGAGCTGCTCCAGCCCTCCCAGCATCTCTGTGGCCTCCTCTGGCCTCTCTCCAACAGCTCCATGTCCTTCTGGTGTTGGGGACCCCAGAGGTGGCCCCAGCCCTGCAACCTGGGCCAGGGTCTCACCATAAAAAAACGTTTCCCTCACATCTCCTTGGAATCTCCCCATTTTTAGTTTAAAAACCCTTCTCCCCAAATTCCATGGCCAAAATGAACACAGCAGCTCCAAAATGGAACGTGCAAGGAGTTGATTATTGCAAAATTTGAGAGAGAAAGACCCATACCAGGGTCTCACCATAAAAAAAATGTTTCCCTCACATCTCCTTGGAATCTCCCCACTTTTAGTTTAAAAACCGTTCTCCCCAGATTCCATGGCCAAAATGAACACAGCAGCTCCAAAATGGAACGTGCAAGGAGTTGATTATTGCAAAATTTGAGAGAGAAAGACCCATTTCCAGGGATTAAGGGTGAAAACATCTGAGCAGCAGCTTTCTCCTGAGTTTGAAGGGATGTCTTTGAAAGCTTCCACCCCCCCTGCATGGGCAGGGACACCTCCCAGCAGCCCAGGCTGCTCCAAGCCCCATCCAACCTGCCCTTCAACACTGCCAGGGATGGGGCAGCCACAGCTTCTCTGGCCAACCTGGGCCAGGGTCTCCCCACCCTCACAGGGAAGAATTCCTTCCTAAGATCTAACCTCAGTCTCCCCCCTTTCAGGCCACATCTCACAGACTTCCCTAAAGGGCCAGAGTTCCAGGGGGTCACCAGGTCCATTGCCAAAACCCTGGTGCTGAGGCATTTCTGGGCTCACAGCCCCTGACCCCCCCTCTGCAACAGGCAGCACCAGCTCTTAGATGTTCCACCTGGGCTGGAGCAGATGAGAAGAAGCCTGGAGACCACCCCATCCCCAAGCAGGGGGGCACTTGGATGGGGTTCTCCTCAGCCCTGGCTGCTTCCCCACGAGATGCCTCCAACCTCCCCACTGGCTTCCTGACATCTCACTGCTCAGAGGTGCCTTCTCCACAGCCCAGGGAGGAGATGTTGCTCCAACTCCTCTCCCACTTCCCTCTTGTCTTTCCCAATCCCAGGCATACCCAGGCCCCCACCACCCAAGGAGAATGAAGGTACAGCATTGATGTTCTGCTCCTCTTACCACCACTTCCTCATCCCATTCCCTTCATCACACCAAGTCCCAACCTCATTCTCTACATCCATCTCTTTTTATTTACTGGCAGAAAGAGGAGCCTGGCCCAGCAGAT
This sequence comes from Chaetura pelagica, assembly GCF_000747805.2. Taxonomy (NCBI): domain Eukaryota; kingdom Metazoa; phylum Chordata; class Aves; order Apodiformes; family Apodidae; genus Chaetura; species Chaetura pelagica. The sequence continues at coordinate 2,121,436 of NW_009953316.1, forward strand.
CCACCCTCCCATGGCCAAAAGGTCAGTGCTTTTCTTTCCCCTTTTAATGCAGACACCAAACAGCCCTGCAGGTGGGAAACCAGGATGCTGATCCATCTCCCAGGGCAATCCCATTGGGAGGCTGAGGAATCCAGGGGGAATTTTGGCCAGGCTGGTGGCTTCAAGGGCTGGTAACCAAGAGTTTTGGCCACTGGTGATGAGCTGAGATCCTAGGGTTGCACCTTTTGTGGCTGATCCAGATTTGGGGGAGGGGGTTTGTGTTTTGGGGAATCTTGAATCTCTGAACTTCTCCCACCTCTCTCAGACTCGTGGCATCTTTTCCCACCTGGGGCAAGGGAGACCCTCAGCTGAACCCTCACATCTGGCCCTTGCTCTGCCATTTCTGTTCACCTCCCTGCCTTCCCACTGCTCAGGACAGGAGGGATGGAGTCAGGGACCTTCCCAAGTCTGGCAGGGGGATGGAAATGATGGCAACAAGAGGTTCCTCCACAGGTGTTTGCCAAAAGCTGAAGCAGAAACAAGGGCAGGACCCACCCAGTCCAAACAGGGAAGGAAAAATGTCCTGAATGTTGGCAACTGAAGAGGTTTCCTGTTGTTTTCCAGGGAGAAATGGGAGCTCCAGGAGCCCGTGGAGACAAAGGAGAAAAGGTAGCAAAGGAATATTTTTGGCCAGAGCCTCTGAGACCAGGAAAAGGCTGGAAAGGGGGAGGCAACTGGGGAGATCCTGGTGGAGAGGACATTTAGGGTCTGGGGGAGGCTGTGCCAATGTCAGCTGAGATTTCCACAGTCCCACTTGTACCCCTGGACCAGTTTCCTTCCCTCCCCTCCCAGCTCAAGGGGGGAAATGCAGAAATTCAGGGGTTTTTTTCCTGGTGTTGATGGGCCAGGGAATGAAACCAGGTGTCAGGGCAGGCAAAAGCCCCCAGCCCTGGCAGGAGGTTGGAGGTGGAAGAAGAGTCACCCAAAACACCATTTCATCAACACTTTTGGGCAGGAAAGGTTTCAAAGGGACCAAGTGGCAGATCCAGGGTGGTGGGACCCAGATGTTGAGGAGGAAGGTGAGCAAGGCAAGGTGGGTGTTCAAAGACACAGCCCCATGGGACTGGGGGTACTGGGGGGGGGGACTGGTTGAACACCCCATGTGCTGCTGCAGCATCCTGGGGACACTGGCCTGAGCAGGCAGGGAGGGAGTGGAGGTGACTGGAAGGGGGATGGTTTTTGTCTTGCAGGGGCAGCCTGGGGAGGTGGGGGAACCTGGAGAGAAGGTGAGTTGAGGGGTTGGTAGCAGCAGCTGTGGTCCCAGCTGGAGGTTGCCATAGGGAAGGGATCATGGGATGGTTTGGGTTGGAAGGGACCTCAAAGATCATCCAATTCCAACCCCCCTGCATGAGCAGGGACACCTCCCACCATTCCAGGCTGCTCCACAATACTGCCAGGGATGGGGCAGCCACAGCTTCCCTGGGCAACCTGGGCCAGGCTCTCACCACCCTCACACCCAACAATTTCATCCTCATGTCCAACCTCAGTCTCCCCTCTGCCAGGTTTAATCCATCCCCCCTTGTCCTCTCTCTCCCTGCCCTTGTCCCAAGTCCCTCCCCAGCTTTCCTGGAGCCCCTTCAGGCACTGGAAGCTGCTCTCAGGTCTCCCTGGAGCCTTCTCTTCTCCAGGCTCAACACCCCAACTCTCCCAGCCTGGCTCCAGAGCAGAGCTGCTCCAGCTCCTCTCCTTCCTGGGAGCAGTGTGGCTCTGGGTTAGGACATTTGCCTCTTCCTTGGGGAAGACAGATGGAGGTCAGAAGGACCAGCTGGTCCATGCTGCTGTAGGCATTGAGCACAGCTGGAAACCTTTGCTGTTGCTCAGGGTTGCTCTGAGGTTCTACCTCACCTGAGCTCCTGGTAACTCTTCTCTTCACTTCACAGGGCACCAAAGGAGACAGAGGTGAAAATGGCCAAAAGGTAAACAACTGTGGCAGTCTCTGAGAGCTGTCCTCATGCTCTCCCTCCTCCTTGTGCCTCCCCTAACCTCCCCATCTCAGGGGGAGGTGTCCAGGTCACCTCCTGAGATGGGGGCTCAGTGTGTCCAGTCGCTTTGCTGGGGACCCAACATCTCCCTGTTGCCTAAGGAAGGACTTGACTGACACAGACAGGACACCCACCCATTCCATGAGTCATGTCAGAAGGCAAACATCTCACCCAGGGTCTTCTGATACAATCTCCAGGTTCCTTCAACTCAGCTCCCTCTTTCCTGCTATGGTGCCCTCAGCAGCTTTGTCTCTCTAGGTCAGATAATCCTTCTCACCCTCCAGAGATGTGATGGTCAGTTTGAACCCTCCATGCAGGACCAGCTCTGAGGGCCTCCAGGCAGGGTTTCCTCAGAGCAGCATGAACCAAACTCTCCCTCTGATGGGCCACAGTGAAAGGAGGGACCTTGATTTATTTTTTTTCCTGACCTTCTTCTCTTCACAGGGAGAACCAGGAATTGGGTTCAGAGGTCCTGTTGGTCAGGCTGGGCCACCTGGTTATAAGGCAAGTCTTTCTTCTCTTCTGGATGGGCTCTCACATGGTTGGGAGGGTTTTTTTTTGGTCTTTCTCTTTCTGGTCCTTCCTTCCCACCCTTGGGTGTGGAGCACAGAACCTGCCAGGGCTAAAGAGATGAAGCACCAAAGCTAATCCCAGCCTGGGAAGGCAGGAACACCCATCACTTGGTTCTGGGACAAAGGGAGTGTCCTCTGTGTCCTCCAAAGGGCTGTTTTGAGGTGAGGTCCAGAAGATAAAGGTCATAGAATCACAGACTCATCAAATGGTTTGGGTTGGAAGGGACCTTTAAAGGTCATCTGGTCCATCACCTCTGCAGGAGCAGGGACACCTTCAGCTGAGAAAAAATGGCTGTGAAAAAAAATAATCCAGAGAATTGTGGTCTCAGCAGAGGAGCATCTCCATGATCCCTTGGGGTCTTGCAGGTCTCCAGGGCTTCACTGAAGGTCTGCAGCTCAGGGGTCCCCTCTTAGCAAGACATGGTACAGCCCTTTCTCCAGCCCTAGGACCTCTCTCATGGACCAGGGCTGGAGAAGGTGTCCCAGATTCTGAGTACTGGCCATGTGAATTCAAGAAGACACCCCAGGCTTTCTTCAGGGCCTTTAGAGGGGACAGTTAATCCCACCTAAGGTCCAAATTCATGTGATTCACTCAACAGGGTGAACCAGGGGTCCCAGGACCTCCAGGAGCTCAGGGCATCCAAGGCATTCGTGGCATTGCTGGCACTCCTGGGTCACAGGGGGACAGAGGAGCTCCAGGTGTGCCTGGGATGCCAGGACAGAAGGTAGGTGGTAAGCAGTGAGGGGACATCATGTGTTGTGTCCACCACCTCAAGGTGGGAACAACAAAGGTCCTACTGAGACTATGTTGGGTGCCCACTGTGGGTCAGGCCCCCACCAACCCACATGTCCAGGTCCTGAGCCTGTAAGGGGAGGTAACACCATTCATTAGGCTGATCAATGTCATTGGGGAATGTCCTTCCAGTTCAAAAAAACAGACCCAACAATGGAGGTCCAAGCAAGGTGGAGACCCATGGTTCTCCTTTTAAACTTAGTGGTGGGACTTGATGAGGCAGCTGGGAAGACAAGGAGTGGCCAGAGCACAGGGGATGATGTGAGCAAGGGGTGTTGGGGTCATCAGCCCCTGGGAACAGAGGGAGCAATGGGTCAGTCTCACTGCAGGGACAAGGTGGGTTGGGGGGTCACTGGTGTCCCTCAACTCAGGGTCTTGGTGTAGCTGGAGTCCCTTCTTCTCAAAGCCAAGAGGCCCACACAAGGAGCACCCCAATGGCTCTTGATCCTGTTTGCAGCCAGAGGACACCCAGGAGCACCTGCTCCTGCTTTGGAGCTGGATGGGGAAAAGCAGGACATCTCCATCAGGGTGTTCTCCTCCTTCAAGGGGTTTGTTTTCAAGGGGGAGCGTGGGAAGAGAGGACGGAACGGACACCCTGGGCCAGCAGGACCAGCAGGATCCCCAGGAAAAGAGGTGACTTTTGTACAGCACCCCAGTGTCTTCTGGGGGGCTGGGGAGGGAAGTTGGGAAGAGGACCTGGTGCCTGGGCTGGGTGGGCTCTCACCCTCCTGGAGCACTGGGACAGGAGAGCCTGGAGGAGCTGCAAAGCCAAGTCCTTCCTTCTGTTTTGTTTTCCTTGCTCCACAGGGGATTCCTGGGACACCTGGACCCAAAGGCAACAAGGTCAGTGCCAACCTGCCAGGTAGGCCAGAAGCAGCTGAGATCCTGGGGTGGGAATGGGACAGCTCACTGCCTTTCCCTGGCTCCTTTTCCTTGATCCCACCCAACCACTTCATCCCAGTTTCACCCCCGTGGTTGCTTCCATCATCAGTGGAAGTGACTCTCCTGACTCTTTTGGCTCTGAAATCATGGTCAAACTAATGAAGCCATCATGTGAGGAGGTGTCCTTGCTCCAAATGAGACCTTGAGGATCCTCTCTTCCTCAGGGACAAGTTGGTGTTGGAGCAGCTGGTCCAAGAGGTCCACGTGGACTCCCTGGCCCTCAGGTAGGTCCCTCCATAAATGTTCCTGCCTTGGCTTCTTGCAGCTGACAGCTTTATACCATCATCTTCCACTCACCCATCTTAGAAGAAGCCTCAAGGTTTGATTTCAGGGCCTTCCTTAATCTTTCCCCAGCCAAGTTTGGAGGTGGCAGACACTGCTGTGCTGCCCAGAACCCCTCCACATCTCCCAGTGAGCATCCTCTCCATAATTAGGCACCCCCAACCATTACAGATCACACTGGTCAGCTGAACCCTGCCCCTCTGGCTCTGCTTTCACCAGCCTGATGGGATCATTGAAGGCCACATCTACACCCCCACATCTGCCTGGTCTAATCCCACCTGGCTGGTGAGGAACCACCTTGGGTTTACATGCTTTGGGGGTGCTACCTGCAAGCTCATTCCTGCAGAAATCTACCTCCAGCTCTTTTTTAATCCTCATTCCCTTCCTAGCCCCTTCAGGCACTGGAAGCTGCTCTCAGGTCTCCCTGGAGCCTTCTCTTCTCCAGGCTCAACACCCCAACTCTCCCAGCCTGGCTCCAGAGCAGAGCTGCTCCAGCTCCTCTCCTTCCTGGGAGCAGTGTGGCTCTGGGTTAGGACATTTGCCTCTTCCTTGGGGAAGACAGATGGAGGTCAGAAGGACCAGCTGATCCATGCTGCTGTAGGCATTGAGCACAGCTGGAAACCTTTGCTGTTGCTCAGGGTTGCTCTGAGGTTCTACCTCACCTGAGCTCCTGGTAACTCTTCTCTTCACTTCACAGGGCACCAAAGGAGACAGAGGTGAAAATGGCCAAAAGGTAAACAACTGTGGCAGTCTCTGAGAGCTGTCCTCATGCTCTCCCTCCTCCTTGTGCCTCCCCTAACCTCCCCATCTCAGGGGGAGGTGTCCAGGTCACCTCCTGAGATGGGGGCTCAGTGTGTCCAGTCGCTTTGCTGGGGACCCAACATCTCCCTGTTGCCTAAGGAAGGACTTGACTGACACAGACAGGACACCCACCCATTCCATGAGTCATGTCAGAAGGCAAACATCTCACCCAGGGTCTTCTGATACAATCTCCAGGTTCCTTCAACTCAGCTCCCTCTTTCCTGCTATGGTGCCCTCAGCAGCTTTGTCTCTCTAGGTCAGATAATCCTTCTCACCCTCCAGAGATGTGATGGTCAGTTTGAACCCTCCATGCAGGACCAGCTCTGAGGGCCTCCAGGCAGGGTTTCCTCAGAGCAGCATGAACCAAACTCTCCCTCTGATGGGCCACAGTGAAAGGAGGGACCTTGATTTATTTTTTTTCCTGACCTTCTTCTCTTCACAGGGAGAACCAGGAATTGGGTTCAGAGGTCCTGTTGGTCAGGCTGGGCCACCTGGTTATAAGGCAAGTCTTTCTTCTCTTCTGGATGGGCTCTCACATGGTTGGGAGGGTTTTTTTTTGGTCTTTCTCTTTCTGGTCCTTCCTTCCCACCCTTGGGTGTGGAGCACAGAACCTGCCAGGGCTAAAGAGATGAAGCACCAAAGCTAATCCCAGCCTGGGAAGGCAGGAACACCCATCACTTGGTTCTGGGACAAAGGGAGTGTCCTCTGTGTCCTCCAAAGGGCTGTTTTGAAGCAGGTGAGGTCCAGAAGATAAAGGTCATAGAATCACAGACTCATCAAATGGTTTGGGTTGGAAGGGACCTTTAAAGGTCATCTGGTCCATCACCTCTGCAGGAGCAGGGACACCTTCAGCTGAGAAAAAATGGCTGTGAAAAAAAATAATCCAGAGAATTGTGGTCTCAGCAGAGGAGCATCTCCATGATCCCTTGGGGTCTTGCAGGTCTCCAGGGCTTCACTGAAGGTCTGCAGCTCAGGGGTCCCCTCTTAGCAAGACATGGTACAGCCCTTTCTCCAGCCCTAGGACCTCTCTCATGGACCAGGGCTGGAGAAGGTGTCCCAGATTCTGAGTACTGGCCATGTGAATTCAAGAAGACACCCCAGGCTTTCTTCAGGGCCTTTAGAGGGGACAGTTAATCCCACCTAAGGTCCAAATTCATGTGATTCACTCAACAGGGTGAACCAGGGGTCCCAGGACCTCCAGGAGCTCAGGGCATCCAAGGCATTCGTGGCATTGCTGGCACCCCTGGGTCACAGGGGGACAGAGGAGCTCCAGGTGTGCCTGGGGTGCCAGGACAGAAGGTAGGTGGTAAGCAGTGAGGGGACATCATGTGTTGTGTCCACCACCTCAAGGTGGGAACAACAAAGGTCCTACTGAGACTATGTTGGGTGCCCACTGTGGGTCAGGCCCCCACCAACCCACATGTCCAGGTCCTGAGCCTGTAAGGGGAGGTAACACCATTCATTAGGCTGATCAATGTCATTGGGGAATGTCCTTCCAGTTCAAAAAAACAGACCCAACAATGGAGGTCCAAGCAAGGTGGAGACCCATGGTTCTCCTTTTAAACTTAGTGGTGGGACTTGATGAGGCAGCTGGGAAGACAAGGAGTGGCCAGAGCACAGGGGATGATGTGAGCAAGGGGTGTTGGGGTCATCAGCCCCTGGGAACAGAGGGAGCAATGGGTCAGTCTCACTGCAGGGACAAGGTGGGTTGGGGGGTCACTGGTGTCCCTCAACTCAGGGTCTTGGTGTAGCTGGAGTCCCTTCTTCTCAAAGCCAAGAGGCCCACACAAGGAGCACCCCAATGGCTCTTGATCCTGTTTGCAGCCAGAGGACACCCAGGAGCACCTGCTCCTGCTTTGGAGCTGGATGGGGAAAAGCAGGACATCTCCATCAGGGTGTTCTCCTCCTTCAAGGGGTTTGTTTTCAAGGGGGAGCGTGGGAAGAGAGGACGGAACGGACACCCTGGGCCAGCAGGACCAGCAGGATCCCCAGGAAAAGAGGTGACTTTTGTACAGCACCCCAGTGTCTTCTGGGGGGCTGGGGAGGGAAGTTGGGAAGAGGACCTGGTGCCTGGGCTGGGTGGGCTCTCACCCTCCTGGAGCACTGGGACAGGAGAGCCTGGAGGAGCTGCAAAGCCAAGTCCTTCCTTCTGTTTTGTTTTCCTTGCTCCACAGGGGATTCCTGGGACACCTGGACCCAAAGGCAACAAGGTCAGTGCCAACCTGCCAGGTAGGCCAGAAGCAGTTGAGATCCTGGGGTGGCAATGGGACAGCTCACTGCCTTTCCCTGGCTCCTTTTCCTTGATCCCACCCAACCACTTCATCCCAGTTTCACCCCTGTGGTTGCTTCCATCATCAGTGGAAGTGACTCTCCTGACTCTTTTGGCTCTGAAATCATGGTGAAATTAATGAAGCCATCATGTGAGGAGGTGTCCTTGCTCCAAATGAGACCTTGAGGATCCTCTCTTCCTCAGGGACAAGTTGGTGTTGGAGCAGCTGGTCCAAGAGGTCCACGTGGACTCCCTGGCCCTCAGGTAGGTCCCTCCATAAATGTTCCTGCCTTGGCTTCTTGCAGCTGACAGCTTTATACCATCATCTTCCACTCACCCATCTTAGAAGAAGCCTCAAGGGTTGATTTCAGGGCCTTCCTTAATCTTTCCCCAGCCAAGTTTGGAGGTGGCAGACACTGCTGTGCTGCCCAGAACCCCTCCACATCTCCCAGTGAGCATCCTCTCCATAATTAGGCACCCCCAACCATTACAGATCACACTGGTCAGCTGAACCCTGCCCCTCTGGCTCTGCTTTCACCAGCCTGATGGGATCATTGAAGGCCACATCTACACCCCCACATCTGCCTGGTCTAATCCCACCTGGCTGGTGAGGAACCACCTTGGGTTTACATGCTTTGGGGGTGCTACCTGCAAGCTCATTCCTGCAGAAATCTACCTCCAGCTCTTTTTTAATCCTCATTCCCTTCCTCCTTCCTGTTGCCCTGGCAGAAGTCAACCAGCTCCCACCATCCTTGGGGCAGCCAGGTTCACTTTTCCTCAAGCTGCTGAGGAGTTTTGGTCTCCTCCTGGCAAAGACCCCCAGGAGACCTTCTTGAGGCCATGGCTCATCTTGCTGCTCCTGTGGCTGTTCCAGGAATCCACTGGTTTTTGTGCTGTGCTCCATTTAGACCAACTCCCCACCTGCCAGCAGAGCCCTTCAGTGAGGCCCCTGAGACAAAACAGGGAGCATGGCAAGGTCTGTGAAAGGTCTGGGGTGAACTTCACTCCAGCTTCATCTCCTGAAGGAGAGGATGAGAGAATGTTTCTGCTCTTCTGGCTCTGGCACAAACCTGGGGTGGATCACAGAATCTCTAATTACATGAGATCTCAATTTGGCCTCACTGGGTGACACCAAAGTCTAGGCAGCCTAGACAGGTGAGTCTTGTAGGACCTACCTGGGGAGCTCCTGAAAGGACTTCGTGGAGCCACCAGCACAGCTCTGCCTTGTAGCAAGGTTTATAAAGAGCCAGGAGGGCAGTTCAAGTTCAGAAGAAGGTCTGCAGCATCTGGGAAGCATGGCTGGGCATGAAGATAAGCCTCACATTGGTCTCCAAGGAGCAGTCCTACCAGGGCCTCTTCATACCAAGGAAGAGACACCTTTTTGGGGTGACTTACACTGTGCTAAATCAGGTGCAGATGATCTCACAGATTCCTGTTGTTCTCAGGGACTGAGGAGAAGCTGAAGCTTGAAGCTTCAACCTGACCACAGCATTATTCTCTAAACACTGCAGTGTCATGTGGGGGATCCCAAGCCCTTTAGCCTCTTTGCTCCAGGTCCACAGGAGCATTAAGGCACCTAGTCCTGATGGAGATCACAGAATCAATCACCAAGGCTGGAAAAAACCTTTGAGATCATCAAGTCCATCCTATGACCTGACACCACCACATCAGCCAGATCTTTTACCACCCTAGATCCTTAACCCCAGACCATTTAATCTAGACCCTGACACCTAGACCTTTAAACCTTGACCCTTACTGAGTCCTAACCCTGGACAGAATCATCCCAGAAGATCATCAAGTGCAACCTAAATCCCCCTCCCATAACCTGATCTACCCATTCAGTGCTTAGATCATGTCACTATATCTACATTTCTTTTCAACACCTCCAGGGATGGTGCCTCCACCACCTCCCTGGGCAGCCTGTTCCAGTGTCCAACCACTCTTTGGGTAAAGAGCTTCTTTCTAATCTCCAGTCTGAGCCTCCCCTGGTACAGCTTCAGGCCAATTCTTCTAGTCCTGTCATTACTGACCTGATGGAAAAGCCCAACTCTCACCTCCCTACAACCACCTTTCAGGTAGTTGCAGAGAGCAATGAGATCTCCCCTCTGCCTCCTCTTCTTCAAACTAAACAGTCCCAGTTCCCTCAGCCCTCTCCTCATAGGTCTTATTCTCCAGACCTTTCACCAGCTTGGTAGCTCCTCTGGACCTGCTCCAGCAGCTCAACATCCTTCCTGAAGTGAGGGGCCCAAAACTGGACACAGGACAAGAGGTGCAGCCTCACCAGTGCCCAGCACAGGGGCACCATCACCTCTCCACCCACTCCTGCTGGCCACACCATTCCCAGTGGAGGCCAGGATGCTGTTTTCCTTCCTGGCCACCTGGGCACGTGTAAAAAAGGTTGGACAACTCCTTTGGGGATCTGATCTTCTGTGTGCTCAGTTCCTGTTAGACTCATGGAATAACAGAATTGGTTTGGTTGGAAAAGATCTCTGAGATCCTCAAGTCCAATCATTAACCCAGGCACTGCCCCATGTCCCTCAGCACCATCTGCAGGGCTTGGAAACCCCTCCAGGGATGGGGACTCCAGCCCTACAGGCCCTGACAACCCTTGCCAGGCAGGAATTGTTCCCCAGATCCAACCTCAACCTCCCCTGGCACAACTTGAGGCCGTTCCCTCTTGTCCTGTCGCTTGTTCCTGGGGAGCAGAGCCCGACCCCCCTGGCTCCAACCTCCTCTCAGGCAGCTGCAGAGCCAGAAGGTCTCCCCTCAGCCTCCTTTGCTCCAGGCTCAACACCCCCAGCTCCCTCAGCTGCTCCTCACAGGTTCCCCAGAGGGCTGATCCTGCTGCAGGTCCCTGTGCTGATGCCCATCCCTCCTGCTCTCCATCCTCGCAGGGTGACGAGGGCATCGTGGGTGTCCGGGGTCCCTCTGGTCTGATGGTGAGTTGGTTTGTTGGGTTTTTTGGTTTTTTTTTTCATTTTCCAACAGGGACAGCATGGCCCAGGGCCAAAGCCCTGTGAGCAGGGAGGGGGGAAATAAAACTGGGTTGGTGCTTTTGTTGGGAACCAGAGTTTGGGAACGGGAACCTGGACATTGTGTTGGGATGAGTGAGTGTCAATCCTGTTGGCAGCTGCCAGGTAGCAGGTGTCGTGCAGAGCCCAGTTGCTTTATGCTCTGGTCTCCAGGCTGTTTTTGAAGCCCTCCTGAAATCTCCCTCCCTCCCTGCTCCTCCTTGTCAGGTCCCCTTGCCTGCCTGGATGTCAAGGTCCTGCCCTGTCCTGAGCTCAGACGCAGATCACAGCCCGTGCTTTGACAAACACCTTCGTGTCTGTGAGGCTGGTGCCTCCACTGGGTCTGTTCTCGTGGGCAGAATGGGCTTGGATGAAGCTCCTCAGAAGCCCAAGGGTGGTTGCAGCACTGGGTTTCACCCCTGAGGGGCTGCTTCTCAGCAAGACTGGCCCTTACCCCTGCGAGGGGTTTGCCAGGCGCCGTGTCCCGGGGGTGGGAGCAGCAGCGCTGGGCACAGGGGGCTGGCAAAGCTTTGTGCCCTTTGGGAAATGTCTGTGCTCTGCCTCCTCCTCCTCCTTCTCCTTCTCCTCCTCCTCCTCCATCCTGCCCATGCCCATCCCCGTGCTGAGCTGCCAGGTCTGCAGGTGATAAGTGCACAGTCGTGGAAGGTCCCCAGACCCCAGTTGTGCCAACAGGTCACACCTGGGGTGACCCCCACGGGTTTTCAGCTCCCCAGGAGTGGTTCCCATGCTGGCTCTGTCTCCAGGGGCTCTGACCAGCCAGATCCAGGATCTCCAGGATCTGGAGATCCAGGTCACCTCACCTCTCAGGAGCAACCCCTCCCCTAAGGTCTCTCAGGCACGGGGGCTGCATCTCGTGGGTGTTAAGGGCACAGAAATCACAACAAATGGGGATGTTGGCTGAACTTGTGCATCCACCAAGAGACCCTGAGTTGTGCCCAAGGCCTGGTGGGGCACAGAAGCTTAAAGCTGATTTTTTTCTTTGCACCCAGGTGGTTCACTTCTCCTCAAATTGCTCTTGAGGCGAAGAAAAGGAGAGCAGAGGCTCCTTTGGCAGGCTCACCAGCATCTTCTCCATGGTGGAGCCCATCCTTAGAGGCAGCTCCACTTCCAAATGGAGGCTGCTCTCTCCTAACACTTTCCTCCACTGGTATTGCCCTTCACATCTTTGTTTTATGTTCTTGCAGGGTCCAAAAGGCTTCCCAGGTGTGAAAGGTGAAAGAGTAAGCAACAGTCATCTTATCTACATGTGCCTATGGAGGAGAGCACCATTGTGGGGACCCTTTCTTTGCAGTTGCTGCTGTTAAAACAGGAACTAATTCTTTTTGGGGGAGGAAATATGGGATTTTGGACAGAAAGGGACCTCTGGTGTGCTCTGTTCAATCCCCAGATAGGTAGGGCTGGAGGACTGGGGTCATCGTGGGTGTCCGGGGTCCCTCTGGTCTGATGGTGAGTTGGTTTGTTGGGTTTTTTGTTGGGTTTTTTTTCATTTTCCAGCAGGGACAACATGGCCCAGGGCCAAAGCCCTGTGAGCAGGGAGGGGGGAAATAAAACTGGGTTGGTGCTTTTGTTGGGAACCAGAGTTTGGGAACGGGAACCTGGACATCTTTATGCTCTGGTCTCCAGGCTGCTTTTGAAGCCCTCCTGAAATCTCCCTCCCTCCCTGCTCCTCCTTGTCAGGTCCCCTTGCCTGCCTGGATGTCCAGGTCCTGCCCTGTCCTGAGCTCAGACGCAGATCACAGCCCGTGCTTTGACAAACACCTTCGTGTCTGTGAGGCTGGTGCCTCCACTGGGTCTGTTCTCGTGGGCAGAATGGGCTTGGATGAAGCTCCTCAGAAGCCCAAGGGTGGTTGCAGCACTGGGTTTCACCCCTGAGGGGCTGCTTCTCAGCAAGACTGGCCCTTACCCCTGCGAGGGGTTTGCCAGGCGCCGTGTCCCGGGGGTGGGAGCAGCAGTGCTGGGCACAGGGGGCTGGCAAAGCTTTGTGCCCTTTGGGAAATGTCTGTGCTCTGCCTCCTCCTCCTCCTTCTCTTCCTCCTCCTCCTCCTCCATCCTGCCCATGCCCATCCCCATGCTGAGCTGCCAGGTCTGCAGGTGATAAGTGCACAGTCGTGGAAGGTCCCCAGACCCCAGTTGTGCCAACAGGTCACACCTGGGGTGACCCCCACGGGTTTTCAGCTCCCCAGGAGTGGTTCCCGTGCTGGCTCTGTCTCCAGGGGCTCTGACCAGCCAGATCCAGGATCTCCAGGATCTGGAGATCCAGGTCACCTCACCTCTCAGGAGCAACCCCTCCCCTAAGGTCTCTCAGGCACGGGGGCTGCATCTCGTGGGTGTTAAGGGCACAGAAATCACAACAAATGGGGATGTTGGCTGAACTTGTGCATCCACCAAGAGACCCTGAGTTGTGCCCAAGGCCTGGTGGGGCACAGAAGCTTAAAGCTGATTTTTTTCTTTGCACCCAGGTGGTTCACTTCTCCTCAAATTGCTCTTGAGGGGAAGAAAAGGAGAGCAGAGGCTCCTTTGGCAGGCTCACCAGCATCTTCTCCATGGTGGAGCCCATCCTTAGAGGCAGCTCCACTTCCAAATGGAGGCTGCTCTCTCCTAACACTTTCCTCCACTGGTATTGCCCTTCACATCTTTGTTTTATGTTCTTGCAGGGTCCAAAAGGCTTCCCAGGTGTGAAAGGTGAAAGAGTAAGCAACAGTCATCTTATCTACATGTGCCTATGGAGGAGAGCACCATTGTGGGGACCCTTTCTTTGCAGTTGCTGCTGTTAAAACAGGAACTAATTCTTTTTGGGGGAGGAAATATGGGATTTTGGACAGAAAGGGACCTCTGGTGTGCTCTGTTCAATCCCCAGATAGGTAGGGCTGGAGGACTGGGGTTGAGGAGCAGCATCAGCAGGACAATGACTGCCCACCACATAGAATCACAGAATGGTTTGGGTTGGAAGGGACCTTAGAGATCATCCAGTTCCAACCCCCCTGCATGGGCAGGGACACCTCCCACCAGCCCAGGCTGCTCCAAGTCCCATGCAAAACACACCCTTTCACTTGTAAAGATGAGCAGGAGACCTCCCAGGCTCCTTCTGCTGCATCCCACTTGCAATCCTTGGGAAGTGTAGGACTGAGAAGAGCAGATTTTGTCCCAAATGTCTCAATTGTGCAATGGGACTCCGGGGAGGGATCCACTTCTGCTGCTCAGAAGCAGTTAAAGTGCAGTTTCAAAGCCTGTCTCTTCTCTCCTGTCCCCTCTTGGTCCTTGCAACCTTCCCCTTCTCCTGCTGTCACATCAGTCTTGAGCACTGGAGAAGGTTGTGAGGTGCCATCAGGAATGAATCCTGCCCTTCATCTTCATGTCCCATCACAAAATAAAAATAAGAACAGCCAATATTTCACACCCTCTCAGTAAATCATGTCAGATTTGAGGTGGAAACCCAGGAGATCCTGGATGACACAGTTTGCCTTCCCAGCCCAGGTGCAGGGTAGGCACATCCCTTCAGCATGGAGGTGCTACATCCTGTTGGAAGGGCAAAATCCAGCTCCACATCGTGGAGTCAGACAAATGCCTTCAGTCCTCTGGGTCTTTATTAATTTTATTTCTTTCTATTTGGGGGTCAATGCAATGACTTCAAGTTGTGCTCAAGCCCTCGTGGTGGGATGATCACTGTGCTGAGCGCCCGGAGGAGCTGATTTCCAGCTGTGATAGATCTTAGTGCCTTGGAGTGTGAATCAAGGGACTGAGCATATAAAAAGAGGGAGGAAAAAGGGCAACCACTCACTGTCATTTTGGTTTGATTTGCTTTTCTGTGTCCAGGGTGACCGGGGACTTCTGGGACCCAAGGGAGAGAGGGTAAGGACGTTCCAGGTGGTGATTTTGCTGGGGCAGGTGGGGTAAAAGGTTGGCAGGATTTTATGGCTCCCTGTGAGCAGATGGGCAGTTATTGAAATGAGGCAGTGACCTTACAAGGTAGAGGCATAAGTGGGGGAAAATACCTATCTATGTATTTAAATGTGTGTTCAAATATCTAGGACTTTCTCTAAGATTCATGTCATTACGTGGAGCCCAGAGCAAGGATCCCAGGTGATCCTGTCATCAGTGAGGACTTGAACCTTGGGTCCAGTGGGGATGTGGGCACTACCACCCATGTCCCTGGATCAAGATCCCATTGCCAATTGGTTTTTCAGGCTCTGAGGCTCAGGGGCCTCACGTGTGCTTCTCTGTGTCTCAGGCATCTGGCCACCCTCCCTGGAGAAGACATTCATTCCTTCTGTCTAATAAGAGTTTCTCTTGTTACAACTTGTCCTTTTCACCCTGGGCCACCAAGGAGAGCCTGGATCCAGCCCTTGCACACCCATGTAGGTAGTGGAAGACAACACAGAGATGCCCACCTCCCTCCTGGGGGTCTCCACTGGGTTCCATCTACGTTGTTGCTCCCATCCTTGGTCGAACTCGCGTCACAGTTTTGATGAGATCCTGCAAAACAAGAACAAAATGATTTTGTGCAGCTATTTGCTGGGGCACCAAAAAAAAACCAACCCAAAACAACCCCCCAAAAAAGAAGCCTCCTGTGAATTAAGGAAGACAATTTCCCCTGGTTTTGGTACAAGCAGCTCAGCCCAAAGCTCAGGGTGATCTTGAGAAGGCTGAGCTGGCTCGGGGCAGGTCGTGCAAAAATAATCCCCCCCTTCCCCCTTCCAGCTCTTCTGGAAAACTCACAGAAAATGCTGAACTTCTGCCCCCTGTGCTTTGTTAAACTTCCTTCCTGACTGAAATGACTGGTTAGAAAATGAGTTGGAAGAAAACCTGCAGGAGGATCCTGCCTTTGAGTCACGCGGCGCGTTCCTCTCGGGGGCAGCTGCTCCCAGAGGGGACTCACCCCAGGGATGAATCAATTCTCAGCCCCCCTCTTTGTGAAAGCAAAACCCTTCCCAAGCTGAAGGGATGTGTGATGCCATTTTCCAGCCCTACCTGAACACAGGATAAGGTGGGGTGCAAGGTAAAAACAGGGAGGGGGAAATAATTGCCTTGGGTTCGTTGCACGTGGTGGCAGCTGAGCTTTGTAATTAGCCCTTCATCAGGGCAGGAGGAACTTGGTGATGCCCAGGGCTTGTGCTGTGGATTGGATCCACTCCAGGAGCTTTGTTCTCCCTTTTGTTGTTCCCCAGACTGGCTGAGCCCCATCCCATCTCCATGAGAAACCCTCCAGAGCAGGGAAGCAGGAGAGTCCATTAAGGGTCCTGTGGGGATGGGGTGGGAGGGGATGAACTTGCAAGAGTTTGGGGGATGTTGATGGATCCCCATGGTTGAGGTGGGATTCGTGGGGGCTGCAGCAGCAGTGACCCTGAGCAGGGGTGTTTGCAGCACTGAGGAGGGTTGGTCCTCTTCACCTGGCCTGGGTGAAGAGGTGGTGCCACCCCAACTCCACTAGGGGTGGCCCCAGCACTTTGGAGACACTTTGGCAGGGCAGAGCCATTTCTTCTTGCATGGGAATAGCCCTGTGGTGGCTTCTTTCACTCTCTGAGGAGCACAGAGTCCCTCCTTCAGCTGTGGGGCTGACAAATAGACCTGGCACAGGTGTGTCCATGGGGTCACCACACGCCTCTACCTACTTGGGATGACACTTCTGGGTTCTGACCTTTCTCAGCTCCAACTTTGTTTCTCAGGACATCATGAGCAGACCCACTGAGCAGCTCCCACAGCTGGGAGAAGGTGCAAACCTTGGCATCCTGAGTGAGGTGCAGTGATGGAGGAGCCAAGACACCATGTCAGGCTGGAACCTGTCCCAAGCCTTGGACCAGGAATGGAACCTCAGGGTCCTTCCACACACAGCTCCATTTCCAGCCAGCCCAGTGAGCCCCCACCATTCTTATTTTGGGTTTGGTTTGGAGCAGGAGGTCACTGCCAAATCTCAGAACTTCTTGTTCTGAGCTTTTCCAGCTTTTAGAGAAGGACCAGACTAACCTTAACATTTGAGGATGTTTTGTGGAGCCTCCACCCCTCCCCACACTGGGTGCATTTGGACCAGGTTGGGAAACACCTTCATTCCAGATGTGTTCATTACTACTTTGCCCATTGTAGCCAGTGTGGTTCCATCCAGTGGGACCCACCAGGTCATGTACCACTGGGTGGCTGCACCTCTTCTGTGTCTCCTTTCTCTAGGGTGAACCCACCACCATTTTTGGACCCCAGGGCTACAAAGGCAGCAAAGGAGATCCTGTAAGTGTGACTTTTCAAGCTGTTCCTTCCCCACTGTTGGTGGCACAGCCTTGGTCAGGGTTGGAAGGGACCTCTGGAGATCATCTAGTCCAGGATCCCCTAGAGCAGATCCCACAGGAACACATCCAGGTGGGGTTGGAAGTGTCTCCAGGGATGGAGACTCCACCACCTCCCTGGGCAGCCTGTCACCCTCAGAGTAAAGAAGCATTTTCTTCTGTTTGGTCCAGAGCCAGTGGCCAAGAGCTGGATCCTTCCAGGAGAGAGACACAATCCACTGATTTCTCTCTTATCTTGCAGGGTGAACGGGGCCTGGAAGGTTTTGATGGAGACAAAGGAGAGAAGGGAGAGGATGGTCCTGTAGGAGAAAAGGTAGGACCCTTGTTCTCTGAGAGCACCCTGGGGAGGTCTGAGGTCTCATCTCATCAGCTTTGCTGGGAGGAATCACCTCCCCCTCTCAGGCTGAGTGACAGATTAAATGTCCACCTCCTCACCATCCCAGCTTTCAGGTTCTGTTTCATGATTCTTTCTTGGTCCAGAACTCTGACCTAAGGTGGGAACTCCAGCTGGACAGACAAAAGTACCTGCAGCAGCCCTGCCTGAACCAACCACCCAGCTCCTCTGACTCCCCATGGGAACCTGCCTCACCAGTGCAGTCCAGGCTGGGAATTCCCTGACCCAGGGTGGGCATCTCCCTGGGGAAGAGACAAATCCTGTCCCTCCCACAGCTGATGGCCCTGATGAGGTCCCCAGTGAGCCAGGGAAACCTCTGGAGATGATCCCATGGGTGGGGCTTGGTTTTAAAGTCAGGTGAAGTCCCACAGGAGTCAGGTTGCATCATCATCATCATCATCATCATCATCATCATCATCATCATCATCATATAATAATATGTAGCCATGTCCTAAAGCAAGAACACCTCTTGGCTCTCTGAGTGGTGGGACAACCAAAGTTGTGTCTCCACCACCAGTAACTCAAGCAGGGTCTTGTACTTGAGTGTTTGCAAAGGGGCAGCTGATCCAGAGGCTCTGAGACCCTTTTCCTGCTGGAATGGGGCTTTTTTGTCACCTTCTTTGCCACCTCCATGGGTCTCTCTACTTGTTCCTCTCAGGGAAAGTCACTTCAAGAGCAGCAGGGACTTGAAATGTATTTGACTGGGGGTTTTAACATTTTAGGGAATCAAAGGTGAAGCTGGATCCAAGGGGGTGATGGGGCTTTTTGGAACCAGAGGACCAGTGGGACAGAAGGTGAGTACAGTCCACACCTGCATTAAGGCATCCTAAGTAAAGCCTAAAGTCATAGAATCCCAGGCTGGTTTGGGTTGGAAGGGACCTCAAAGATCATCCAGTCCCACCCCCTGCATGGGCAGGGACACCTCCCACCATTCCAGGCTGCTCCAAGCCCCATCCAACCTGCCCTTGAGCAGTCAGAACTCAATTCTGCACTCCAGAAGTGGCTGATTGGAATGTTATGGGGCTGCCAGGGAGCAGCAGGAGCTGCACTTTTCCAGGAGAAAAGGATTTCCTAAGGATTTCCTCCCATTTCCTAAAGCACCAGGCTGCTCTGGACCTAAAACACTCAACCCTGACCTGCTGAAACATTTAGGTGTGAGCAGTGGAGAAGCTCCAGCTGTAGTTGATGGAGATGAGTGGACTCCACTCAGTTGCCCAGATGAGGTAGTTGGGGTGTCCCACCTGCCCCCTCCAACTTCTGCTGGAGATGTGTCCCCAAAAGTCCCTTCTTCCACAGCTGCAGGCACCTCCTGCAGGAATCCCCCTTCCCAGAGGAGATGCAGCTGCTCCCCATGGTGACTCCTCACCTCTTTCCTTGCAGGGGGAGCCAGGAGAACCAGGCTTGCCAGGCTCTGCTGTGAGTTGGAGCATGTTTTCCCTGTCTTCCCAAGCTTTGGCAGTGGAGTTGGGCTGGCACCACTGATCCCCTCTCCACAGCCACGTGTGGGGTGTGGGGTGGGGAGGAGGTGATGCTGGCTCCTCAAAGCCAACAGTCCAAGAGTTGCTTTGCTGGAAACCCCCCTGGGCAGGGAGGACCACAGCCAGAGGTATGTCCTGCTGAGATGTTGTTGCATTTTTGCATCATGTGCATTGGTTAATTCTTCTTTTAATGCCTTTCTTGTATGTAGAGGGCACTGCCAGCCACGAGCAGGGGATGTTTCATGCTCCAATGGCTTGAGAATTGTGACTCTTAACCCCTCCATCCCACGAGAAATGTACAAACCCTGAAGGGACTGGGCTCCAAGTGGCTGTTCCCAGTGCTCAGTGGGTGCACTGGGTTGCTGGCCAGAGGGAAAGCAGCTCAGCTGGAGGGCCTTGGGTGGTGCCTGAGCTCACCTTGGTTCCTGGAGAGTTGAATTTTGGGGTGGAAAAAGAAAAGTGGGGCTTGCAAAACTGGTTGCACCCCCTTTGAACTTCACCCTTTCACCTGGGAAGCAAGAGAGAAAAAAAAAGTTGATCTCCAAGGTTGTCCAAAGTGGAAAAGGTCCTTATTGATTTCTGGGCAAGGGAGGATTAGGAAGGGAGGGAACACCAAAAGGTGACTGGGACTTTTCCCTCAGCTAATGGAAACATGAGGGTGCTCAGTTGGTTTATTGCAACAAGAAATATCAGTGTTTTTTTTAACCTGTTCCCCAGTGATGCCTCTTTGTGCATGAGGGGGTGATTCTCAGCAACCACCCGTTGCTGTGGAGGCCCCCACAAATGTTCAGCTCTGCTCAGGGGTTGCTGGTCATGGCTGTGTAACTATTTACAAGCCCATCATCCAGGCTGGTGATTGCTGGTCCTCCTTCAATCAAGTATTTCAAGCCCTGCCTAATTGCAAACAACCTTCTGAGCTGGTTGCTGAAGCAAGGAGGCTGCAACCTGCTGGGAGAGCTGGGGTCACCACCCCTTGGCATGGGATCAAGGGCAGAATCCACAGGTGACAACCAGCAGGAGCACAGGAGATGTTGGTTGAGGAGCTGGGCTGGTGGGAGGTGTCCCTGCCCATGCAGGGGGGTTGGATCTAGATGATCTGGAAGGTCCCTTCCAACCCAAACCAGTCTGTGGTTCTATGATACTGGGGGCAAAGGAGGCACAACTGGACTCCACCATCCTGCAGTGCTGGGAGGATGTGTTTGTTTCTTCTGGAACCCCCAGGGACCAGCACATAGAATCTCATAGAATCATGGTATCATGAAGGTTGGCAGGGACCTTAAAGATCACCAAGTTCCAACCCCCTGCCATGAGCAGGGAACCACTAGACCAGGTTGCACAAAACCTCCTCCAACCTGGCCTTAAAAACCTCCAGAGATGGGGCATCAACAACCTCCCTGGGCAACCCATCCCAGCTCCTCAACAACCTTAAAGTGAAGAATTTCTTCCTCATATCTCACCTCAATCTCCCCTCTCTCAGTCTAAAACCATCACCCCTGGTTCTATCACATCTGTCTGTGCCCTCAACTCTCAGAACGTGGTGTCTTCCCAAGCAGGATGTGAGGAAAGCCAAGTAATCCTTCCCCAGGAAGTGTTGGGAGGTCTTGCTGGTGCAGGTTGATGCTGTCAGGGCTGTGCTTGGAGCTACACTGAGATAAGAGACCTTGGGTTTGGTCCTTCATTCAATTTCTGAAGTTGCAAAAGTCTCCTCAGAGCTGGGGCCCAGGGAAGGGCCATAAGAGGTGACACTGAGTGAAATTCATCTGCCCTCAGGTTGGGTGTCTGCCATGTTCACTTTCATCTCAGCCAGCTGAGCTCAGACTGGGTTTATTGGCAGCTTTAGGGCATGATTCACATCATCTGACACCTGTGTTAGGACACAATATCCTGACACGACTTGTTCTCCACAAGCCCAGGTCTCACTTTGTCTTCTGAGAGCTCACAGAGACTTTGATTTGGTTTATTTCCCCAAAGTCATTTTGGACAGTTAGGCTGGGCTGTTTGATAAAACCAACCCTGTCCTGGGCTGGCACCAGCAGGGTGACCAGCAGGGCCAGGGAGGGGATTGTCCCCTCTGCTCTGCTGAGACCCCCCTGCAGGGCTGGGGCCACCTCTGGGGTCCCCAACACCAGAAGGACAAGGAGCTGTTGGAGAGAGGCCAGAGGAGGCCCCGGAGATGCTGGGAGGGCTGGAGCAGCTCTGCTCTGGAGACAGGCTGGGAGAGTTGGGGTGTTGAGCCTGGAGAAGAGAAGGCTCCAGGGAGACCTTAGAGCAGCTTCCAGTGCCTGAAGGGGCTCCAGGAAAGCTGAGGAGGGGCTTGGGACAAGGGCAGGGAGGGATGGGAGCAGGGGGAAGGGTTTCCAGCTGGCAGAGGGAGCTGGAGCTGAGATGGGAGGGAGAAATTCTGTGCTGTGAGGGTGGGGAGAGCCTGGCCCAGGTTGCCCAGGGAAGCTGTGGCTGCCCCATCCCTGGCAGTGTTGAAGGGCAGGTTGGATGGGGCTTGGAGCAGCCTGGGATGGTGGGAGGTGTCCCTGCCCATGCAGGGGGTTGGGACTTGGTTGCTTTCTACAACCAGCTGAAAGGAGGTTGTAGTGAGGTGAGTGTTGGCCTCTCATCCCAAGTGAATAACAAGAGGACCAGAGGTGCTCCTGGCTAGACAGAGTGGAGTAAAACCCATCTCCTGAGAAGCTGCTGCTCTGGGAGGCTGCCCTGATATGTCCTGAACATTTCTGATGAGTCCAGGCTGGTCAAAGGGAAGTTAGACAGCAGGATCTTCTGGTCACAGCTGGAAATCTCTGCCCAGGATTCCTGGGAGGCTCTGCAGCAGGATGTCAGGCTGACCCACCTCTGAGATGTCAGCCTGAGGACAAAAGAGTGGTTGGGCAGTGGGACAGGCTGCCCAGGGAGGTGGTGGAGGCACCATCCCTGGAGGTGTTGAAAAGAAATGTAGATATAGTGCTTAGTGACATGACCTAAGCACTGAGCAGGTAGATCAGGTTATGGGAGGGGGGTTAAGTGATGGTTGGACTTGATGAGCTTCAAGATCCCTTCCAAGCAGGGTGATTCTATGAATGCCCATTGCAGCTGTGAGGACCAGGGGCAGCTCCCACCCCAAGAATGGATATTTCCTTGGAGAGGATGCTCAGGGTTGCAGCAAACAGTTGTGGGCAGGACAGCCTAGACACAAACCACAGCAGGGCAGGGCTAGAAACACAGCTGGAACTCTCAGCCCCAGCCTCCCAGCTGCTTCATATGCATCATCCCATCAAACATTGAGCACAGAAGCCCAGGAGGTGGGAAACCTTTTAAGCAGAACTTGCAGCCTCCACCAGTGGCTTGGGAATGCACCAGCCCTTTGATGTGTCTCTTCAAACAGAGTGATCCTTCCAGGGCTTGGTCACTGGGGCTTCCCATTCTCCCAGGGTGTCCCCAGCTCCTTCATCTGAGCATAAACCATCAGCCTGGAGACAAGGCTTGGCTCCTCCTTGGCTCCAGCCCACAGCTTCACAGGGATTTGTGCCTGGAAGCACCAGAGATCTTCACTTGCTCAAAGACATCTCAGGATTGATGACTCAGCCCTGGTGTGGCTGCACCTTGTGGGACTTGGTGTCTTGGCACTGAAATGAAGCCTCTTCCAGCAACACTTTAAGCACAGAAACCAAACAGCAGGAGCCATTTCCAGTTCTCCACCAGTAATTGCCTTTAAGCTGCCACTTTACAAGCTTTCAGCCTTGATTTGACCTGGCAAACCAGGGAATGTCAATCTGAGGGGACAAGTTTCCATTCAGTTTCTTCCCCTTTCTCCAGTGCTCAAACCTTTTCCTGTTTGTCTTTTTTTTTTAATTTCTCCTTTCCCTTCCTAATTTCATCTTCTTCTTTTCCCTGGTGCAGATGGGATGGAAAAGAATCACCTCTCTGATCTGCTTCCCCCTGCCCTGCTGGCATGTCCAAACCTGATGGTCATAGAATCACAGGGTTCCAGAATAGTTTGGGTTGGAAGGGACCTTTTAGGAACATCTTCAACTCCATCAGGTTGCTCAGAGCCCCATCCAACCTGACCTTGAATGTTTCCAGGGATGGAAAGCCCAGAGGAGAAAGCCATGATGGGTAGGATGAGAGAAGACCCTGATCAAAAACTGACCCATGACTTAAACCTTCCAGGCACCCACCACATATTGGGAGCTTAACTCTTCCTGAAGCCATTGGGGCACCTTTCAGGTCAAGAGCAGGGAAGAAGATCCAGAAGAAGGACATGAGAATTGGCCACAGGCTAGTGGGGAAGCACAGGAAAACAAGTCA
This sequence comes from Chaetura pelagica, assembly GCF_000747805.2. Lineage (NCBI taxonomy): Eukaryota > Metazoa > Chordata > Aves > Apodiformes > Apodidae > Chaetura > Chaetura pelagica. Next base: position 2,144,588 of record NW_009953316.1, read on the forward strand.
AGGTCTCTCCTTGACACAGAAGGCACCAGGGAAAACCAAGAGAAGTATCAAAGCTAATTGGGAGGTCTCTAAGCGGTGTCAGGTTCCTTCAGGATCAGGCTCAGGAAGAAGGTTTTTAGGCTACAAGTGGGTGAATAACTGGTCAGATGAGGCTGTACCCAGTTCAAAGCTACCTCCAAACTGCCAGGCACTTGGGGGTATCCTGGGCTCCTGAGATCTGCCCATCAGACCAAAAGGTTTATGACCCTCCAAGCAAACAATCTGCCCCAGCAACCAGAGAAATTCTAGTTGGCTGGGGGTTTATGGCCCATTTGCTGCCTCAGCCAGGACTTTGTATTGATCCTGCCCATAAATAGTTGCTAGGAAGTGAAGAGCTGGCAGGAGATGTTTGTGCTGGAGGAACATGGACTTTCCCTGACCCAGAAGTGTCCAGAAGAGCCATGGAGATGTTCCTGGTTGGCTCTCAACTGCTTCCCTTCCTCTGAAGTGTTGAGGCTCAGGGTGGGGTTTGAAGAGGCAACACATTTCCCAGAGGAGGAGCTGAATTACTTTTCCATCTGGGAATGAAAAGGCACCAGGACTGTCCTCCCAGTCTGACCCACTGCCAGGGACAACCCCATCCCACCCTTGTGCCCCCAGGGTGCTCCTTTGTCCCCACCATCATGCTTGAAGTGTCCTGGGGGCAGGGATGAGAGGTGACCAGGCTGTTGGGAGGACCAACCACTTTCATCTCTTTCTTGTTCTCAATGTGTTTCCTTTCAACCAACCAACTCCCAATCAACCCCAAGGGGTGAAATGTCTCTTCCTCACCTCCTGACCTGCTGGAAGAACCAACTCACTGGTCTCTGAGCAGCTGAGCCCCAAGCAGTGGGATAAATCCCATCTGATCTCACATCCAGGCTCCAAAAACTGCCACTGAAAGGAGCTAGAAGGGATGAGGAGCCTGTGAGAGCCTTGGGGAAAAGAGGCAAAAATGGGCATTTCCAGTAGTTTGTAACTTGCTACAGGCACAGGGAGAGGCCCCAAGCAAAGAGGCTCCAAAGCTGGAAGTGACTCTGATGTCCCACCCTGAGCTGAGCTGCAAAATGGTTCCAGCAGCTCCGTGTCCTTCCTGTGTTGGGGACCCCAGAGGTGGCCCCAGCCCTGCAGGGGGGTCTCAGCAGAGCAGAGCAGAGGGGACAATCCCCTCCCTGGCCCTGCTGGTCACGCTGCTGGTGACAGCCCAGGACAGGGTGGCTTTGGTGGCTCCTGTTGAGCTTCTCCTCCCCAGACATTCCCAAGTCCTTCTCCTCAGGGCTGCTCTCCATCCATTCTCCTCCCAGCCTGGATCTGTGTCTGGGGTTGAGCCACAGAGATGCTGGAGGGAGGGGGACATCTCCCTGCTGAGGAAAGGCTGAGGGAGCTGGGGCTGTTGGGCTTGGAGAAGAGGAGACTGAGGGGCCACCTCATCCATGGGCACAACCATGTTCAGGGCAGTGTCAGGAGGACAGAGCCAGGCTTTGTGCAGTGATGTCCAGTGACAGGACAAGGGGCAGTGGGTGCAAACTGGAGCACAGGAGGTTCCATGGGAATCTCAGGAAGAACTTCTTTCCTGTGAGGGTGACAGAGCCCTGGGACAGGCTGCCCAGAGAGGCTGTGGAGTCTCCTTCTCTGGAGACATTCAAACCCCCCTGGGTCCTGTGTGATGTGCTCTGGGTGCCCCTGCTCTGGCAGGGGGGTTGGGCTGGGGGATCTTTCCAGGTCCCTTCCAACCCCTGGGATTCTGTGATTCCATGACTGCCCCCACCCATGGGCAGGACCTTGCACGTGGCCTTGTTGATCTCCATGAGGTTTGCACGGGGCCACCAAACCAAATCTCACCACCACCCAGGGCTGCTTCCCTTGACTGGCAGGGCCTGAAGCTTCAGACCCAGTGCCCAGGGTTGTGTGCAGCAGGGATGCTGCCTGCTTTGATGCTCTTGCCCCTATTTTTCAATCACAACCATCACCAGCTCCACGTCCTCAGACCAGGACAAGTCTTTGGGTGCCATGTGCCTCTATTTCCCCAGTTGAAATGATAAAGAAACCAATTCACAGGTTGCAGTTGCTTGTGGCCCACAAGCTCATGGTGCTCAGTCATGTTGAGAGTGTTGTGGTTGTTCAGCCTGGAGAAGAGAAGGCTCCAGGGAGACCTGAGAGCAGCTTCCAGTGCCTGAAGGGGCTCCAGGAAAGCTGGGGAGGGACTTGGGACAAGGGCAGGGAGGGATGGGAGCAGGGGGAAGGGTTTCCAGCTGGCAGAGGGAGCTGGAGCTGAGATGGGAGGGAGAAATTCTGGGCTGTGAGGGTGGGGAGAGCCTGGCCCAGGTTGCCCAGGGAAGCTGTGGCTGCCCCATCCCTGGCAGTGTTGAAGGGCAGGTTGGATAGGGCTTGGAGCAGCCTGGAATGGTGGGAGGTGTCCCTGCCCATGCAGGGGGGTTGGAACTGGATGATCTTTGAGGTCCCTCCCAACCCAATCCATTCCATGACACTATACATCCCACCCCCAAGTCTTGGACCAGGGCAGCTTCTGGCTCTGTGAACACCCAGCTCAGGCTCTTGCTGCTGAGTCTCCATCCAGACAAGTCTCCTCATCTCCTGCAGGGATGAATGAATCTCTCTCTTCTTCCTGGCAGGGGGTGCCTGGCATCCATGGCAAGAGTGGCAGCAAGGGACACAGAGGGGACAGGGGACTTCAGGGCCAGAAGGGGAACCCGGTGAGTAGCAGGGAAGGTTTGTTTGGCAGGTGGAAAGAGGCCCTGGGGCTTTCTCAGCCCAGAGTTCATTTCTCCTCCCACACCCCACACGCCTGGTGGCTGGAGCCCTGGGGTGACTCCCCCCCAGCATTTTGTCCCACCTTGTCACAGTTGCTCATCTACAAGGAGGTTCCCTGTCCCACCCTAGAGCTGGTTGCATTTCTAGCAGCAAGGTGACCATGAGCTGCAGATGTTCAAGGAGCCTGTGGTGGTTAAAAAGCACAATATAAGTGCAGGGTGATGCCATCACCAAGGAGTCTTGACCTTTCAAGCTGTGGATGATCTGTTTGTCTATTTATTTGTTTGTTTTTTTAATGTAGGGAGAGAAAGGTGATCCTGGGACCACTGGTGACACTGGGCAGAAAGGAACAAAGGTAGGGAACGAGTGAGATCTCATGAAATCTCCATCCTTGGGGATATTCAAGAGCTGTCTGGACATAGCCCTGGTTCATCAGATTTAGGTGGACATGCTTGAGTAGGGCAGTTGGTCCAGGTGGCCTCCAGAGTTGCTTTCTGACCTGAAACACTCCATGGCTCTGTGAAATAAAGCTTGGGACCCACAGAGAAGAGAGCTCAGGCTCCAGGCTGGGTTGGGGCTGATGGGGCAAGATGCTTTGGGCAAGAGAAGAGAGGTTGGAGCCCTAGATCTGGGCCAGCCTTGTGCACTCCAGGGTTCCTCCCTCTGGCCCTCACCTTGATTTCTCCTCAGTGCCCGTGATGCTTCAGAACATGAGTCTTTTGAGAAGTGGCTGAGGGAACTGGGGTGTTTTAGTCTGAAGGTAATGAGGAGGAGACCTTCTTGGTCACTGCAGCTCCCTTGAAAGGAAGCTGGAGAGAAGGCTCCAGGGAGACCTTAGAGCAGCTTCCAGTGCCTGAAGGGGCTCCAGGAAAGCTGGGGAGGGGCTTGGGACAAGGGCAGGGAGGGATGGGAGCAGGGGGAAGGGTTTCCAGCTGGAAGAGGGAGCTGGAGCTGAGATGTGAGGGAGAAATTCTGGGCTGTGAGGGTGGTGAGACCCTGGCTCAGGTTGCCCAGAGAAGCTGTGGCTGCCCCATCCCTGGCAGTGTTGAAGGGCAGGTTGGATGGGGCTTGGAGCAGCCTGGAATGGTGGGAGGTGTCCCTGCCCATGCAGGGGGTTGGAACTGGATGATCTTTGAGATCTCTTCCAGCCCAAACCATCCTGTGCTGCTGTTCTCTGCTCTCCTCTCTCCTCAGGGCTCACGAGGGCTCCCAGGACGTGCTGGAGCTCCTGGAGCTGAGGGCACCAAGGTGAGCTCAGCCCAGATGCCCACCCTGCTCTGACTGCCCCATTCCCAGCAGCATTTCCCACCCCTCCCTGGGACAGCACAAACCATGGAGAAACCACCTCAAAAATACCAGGAGAAATCCCTTCCCAGTGATTTGAGCCTGCAGGAGGGCAGGGGGACAGGACCATGCACTGCAGGGAGCCACAGATGGGCTGGTTTTAGGGCTGGCAGGGAACTTTGGGGTGATCTGAGGTGGAAAAAAAGGGAGATAAACTGAACAGACTTTGCCCAAATCCCCTCCTGGCCTGTGGCCTAGCAACTGCCTGACCTCAATTTGCTGTTACTGCCCTGATTGGCAGCACTGCTGGTCCTTCCTCCATAAAGAGGGATAATTGACCCTTAATGGTCTCTTTATGAAAGGGTTTTGAGAAGCTTGAGGAGAAGTTAAGGGAGCTGTTGGTAGCAGAGCCAATGGGAGCTGCTGTTCTTCTTCTTGCTGTTGTTATTTTCCATTCCTGTTGGGAAAATGAAGTGTTGTTGAGTGAATTTCACACCTTCCTTGCCCTGGAGTCAGGGCAGGATGAACTTCATCCTGGTCTGAAGGAGGACTTTTGCCTTGGCCTTTCTGTTGCCAGGAGTGGGAACAGGTTCCCCCTCTGGGGCACCACTTGGAGCCAGTTTGCCCCATGTTTTAGGGGTTGTTTGGGTTTGCTTTTTCATCCACAGGGAGAAACTGGCAGCCCTGGAAAAGCAGGAATCCCAGGTTTGAATGGACAACATGGACCAAAGGTGAATATCTAAGTTGTGTTTCTGCCCACAAGGAGGTGGTGTCCTAAAAACTGGGGAGATGCTATAAAAGTACCTCTGCAACATGATTCTTTCTTTCCCAGGGCACTAGGAAACAGCCTCAAGTTGTGCCAGGAAAGGTTTAGATTCCATGTTAGGAACAATTTCTGTACCAAAAGGGCTGTCAAGCACTGGAACACCCAGGGCAGTGGTGGAGTCACCATCTCTGGAGGGATTTCAAAGCCATGGAGATGTAGTGCTGAGGGACCTGGTTTAGGGGTGACCTTGGCAGTGTTTGGTTAAGGGCTGGACCTGATGATGCTAAAGGTGTTTTCCAATCAAAATGATTCTGTGATTCTAAATGGAGTTATTCTGAATCTGTTCCTATCAGCCAGCATAGGTCTGGGTGAAGATGCTTGGACATCTTGGGGACCTTCACTTGCCTCTGCAAAACTCAACCAGGTCCATCCACCCTTGCCCTGATGCTCCACAGGCCCCATTGCACATGTGAAGTGATGGAACCTTCAAGATCATCCAGTCCCACCCCCCTGCATGGGCAGGGACAGCTCCCACCATTCCAGGCTGCTCCAAGCCCCATCCAACCTGCCCTTCAACACCCCCAGGGATGGGGCAGCCACAGCTTCTCTGGCCAACCTGGGCCAGGGTCTCCCCACCCTCACAGCCCAGAATTTCTCCCTCCCATCTCAGCTCCAGCTCCCTCTGCCAGCTGGAAACCCTTCCCCCTGCTCTCATCCCTCCCTGCCCTTGTCCCAAGTCCCTCCCCAGCTTTCCTGGAGCCCCTTCAGGCACTGGAAGCTGCTCTAAGGTCTCTCTGGAGCCTTCTCTTCTCCAGGCTCAACACCCCAACTCTCCCAGCCTGTCTCCAGAGCAGAGCTGCTCCAGCCCTCCCAGCATCTCTGGGGCCTCCTCTGGCCTCTCTCCAACAGCTCCATGTGTTTCTATTTTAACTGAAACTTCTTTCAGCCTCCTGCAGTTCCCCCAACGTTGCAGGCTGGGAGAACCTGCTGGGCTTCACTCACTAAATGACCCCGTGAGCTGAAGAAGAGTCAGTTCATTCAGCAAACTGCAACCTTGCTGAGTCCACGTTAGTCCTTGATTTTTGCCTTGGCTCCTTCCAGGGTGAACGTGGAGCTTCAGGGGATGATGGTTCCTCAGGGATTCCTGGGGAGAAAGGAGAAAAGGTCAGTACTCACCAGCCTCATCCAGCTGCCTTTTAGAAAAGAAGAAATCCCACATCCATCAGGCCCAGTTAACAAAATCACAGACTCCCTACATCACAGGTACCCTTTCCAGTGGGCAAATGTCAAATCTCTGGAGCATTAAGGCTGGAATTGCAGTTGGAAAGGGCAGGACCAAGGTCTCCTTGAATTCCACCCTCTGCCAGTGCATGACACAGCAGGAGGGTGCCTGGTTGGTGTCAGAAAAAGCCACCCCCAATGCCTTGAAGTGGGGTGAATTGTCAGGGTTTCTCCACCAGCTCCTTGCCCAGGGTGCCTGGGATGTTGTGGGGTCAGGAAAAGCAGACAAAGCTGCTCTCTCCTGGGCACCTTGGCCATGGGAGTGGGAAAGGTCTCCAAGCTGACCCAGCTCCAGCTGACTTGGGGTCAATTCTTCTGGTCTTCATCCTCTGGTGGTGACCTGTGACCATCCAGACAACAAAGAGCCCTTCTCTTGTCAACAACCAACCCCCCCACACACACACATATGTCTCCAAAAGGGTGGATGGTTGGAGGCTGGGAGGTCATTTCTGAGGAACATGTCACAGCCTTCCTCTCTTGTTGTCTTCCTCTCCCACCAACACCTGCTTCTTGGCCACTGCTGGAGGTTGAGGTGTTGGTCTGATGGGAGGTCTTTCCTGTGTTTCAAGGGAGATTTTTCCCTTCACAGCAGCTCCAGGATAAAACCCAGTGGTGCAGATGAGGAGGAAATGTCTGGGTCAGCTCTTGGGAGCTCCTTTTCTCCTCCTCAGGAGTCACATTTTGTTCCAGGGCTACAGAGTAAATCTGCAGGGGGATTTGGGCAGTAGAAATAATTGGGCATCATCCCAGAACGTGTCCATGTCACCAAGCAGTGAAGCACCTTCTGGAGAAGGTGGAGAGCAAAGATGAATTGATCTCTACCATCCTCCTGCTGCTGAGTTCATAGCAGAACGTAGTTGCCAATATCAGGGAAGGTTTTGGGTGGCCCAGCTCTCAAACCACCCGTGCTTGACATAACCTCTGAACTTCTCTCAGGGGGCCAAGGGAGTTCCTGGCTTGGGAGGCTTCAAAGGACAGATGGGATGGCCTGGGAAGGCTGGAGATGCTGGACCAGCTGGACCTGAAGGGCCGCGGGGTGAGCCGGGACGCCAGGTGAGCAGCAGGCGTTGCCCTGCACCCTGGGGGGACCTGCACCCCACATCCTCACCTGACACAGCACCTCACACCTCTTGCAAGCTGGTCCCTGAGCTCTCCTATGTCTGGACAGCTGCAAATCCTGCTGCCCTGCTGTTGCATCTTGCCCAGCTCCCTCCACGTCACCCGTCACTGCGGCTTGTTTTTCTCTTTCTCCCCTTCCCTCTCCTTCCTTTCCCCACCTGCAGCCTTCAGATCTGACCTCTCCATGAAGGAAGGCAGACTGATCACTTCCAATTAGCAGGGCATCCACCCCACCCCTCCTGTTGCTAATTACCCAGGGAGCAGGAAGCCAAGGAGCTGGTCCCGTTCGAGGGCCACGTTTAATAAGTGTCTTTGCGTGCAGGACACGCTGGGGACCTTTGGAAATGAAGCAGGAAAGACTTGGGAAGGAGACCTGCTGATCCTGCTTCTGAGCAGGAACAGGCTGCCCCCAGGTTCTGGTGCTGAGGAAGAGGCTCTTGCTGCTGCCAACACGATGAGGGGATGGCAGAGATTAATGCTCATCACCCCCCTCCTCGGGCAGCAGCCACTGAGGGAGGAAGGGCTTTGCAAGTGGATGAGAACTGGAAGTGGAGACACTCTTCTCACTGGGGGGACTGGCTGAGTTTCAGGCTTGGCCAGGAGAATGCAGGAATGGCCATGATAGAAAGGGGGAGCAGAAGAAAAGCTGGTGTCAGGGAATGCTGATGGTTTGAAAACAAGGTCAGGAGGTGAAGGCCCTGGTAGGGGTTTCTTCTTTCATCTGCCATGGCCTGCTGAA
>NW_009953316.1:2152722-2162703 GCF_000747805.2 Chaetura pelagica
GTCCCTCCCCAGCTTTCCTGGAGCCCCTTCAGGCACTGGAAGCTGCTCTCGGGTCTCCCTGGAGCCTTCTCTTCTCCAGGCTCAACACCCCAACTCTCCCAGCCTGGCTCCAGAGCAGAGCTGCTCCAGCCCTCCCAGCATCTCCGGGGCCTCCTCTGGCCTCTCTCCAACAGCTCCATGTCCTTCCTGTGTTGGGGACCCCAGAGGTGGCCCCAGCCCTGCAGGGGGGTCTCAGCAAAGCAGAGCAGAGGGGACAATCCCCTCCCTGGCCCTGCTGGTCACCCTGCTGGTGACAGCCCAGGACACACAGGGTGGTTTCTGGGCTCCAGCACACGGTGCCAGCTCCTGTTGAGCTTCTCCTCACCCAACACCCCCAAGTCCTTCTCCTCAGGGTTTCTCTCCACCCATTCTCCACCCAGCCTGGATCTGTGCCTGGGGTTGGACCCAAGTGCAGAACTTTGCATTTGGCCTTGCTGAATCCTCTTTGTGTCCTCCTCTGGGCTCCTTCTAATTGCCCCACATCCTTCTTGTGTTGGTGGCTCCAGAACCAGGCACAGTTCTGCAGGTGGGGTCTCACAGTTACCTCCACCAAACAACCCAAACTCCAACCACAAGTTGTTGAGCCTTCACCAGGTGAGAAGCACCCTCAGCAGTGCAGCTGCCTCTGGCAGCTCAGGACTGGGCTGCTAAAGACACACCAGTGGAAACTACTGAGGACAGAAGCTGGGACAGTTCAGACCCACTTTCATGTGGAATTCTGAATGAGTCTGGACCTCATCAGATCAGCTTCCTGGAATTCAGGGGTCTCCCCATCCTGCAGGACTTCTGAGTTGGGTGGTATAAAGGTGTCTGTGTGGGCTTCACTGCTTCTTAACCTGGTTTTCCTCCATGCAGAGGAGGAGCATCACATGTTTGATGAGTCTTCACCCTGCTCCTTGGAGCCACAAAACCAAAAATACCCACCATGAGGGTTTAAATCTTAGGGAAGAGGTGATTAAGGAAGGGGAAGCACAGGTGGTGCAGCTGGTTGCATTGATGATCAAATTGAGCATCTCTGTTGTGTCACCAAATGAAAGACTTGACCTAGAATAGTCTGGCCTGTGGTGCCAGGGCACAGAGGATGCTCTTGACCTCCTGCATTGGCCAGGAGCCCACAGCTACAGCTGAATCCCACCCACTGCCAGGGTGATGGTAGGAAGGACCTGCCCCCAAGCCTCCCCCTAAAGGGCTGCAGGTGTAGACAGACCCTTCCAGGCCAATCAAAAAAATGGATCAGATCCACCTTCAGACCGTAGCAGCATCATTATTCTTCTCTGCCTTGCTCCCCAGGCTGCATCTTGCCATGAAAAATGGATCAAAAGGATCACAGAAGGGAGGAAGGAGCTAAAAGTAGGAGCTCCCCCCACCCCCCATGCATGTTTTAAAAGGCTGGAAGTTTCTTCCATGAGCAGGTACAATTCCTGCCTGCTCAGAGAGCTGGGCAGGAGGTGATGAATGGCTTCAGTTTGGAGCCTGACCAAAGACAGTCTGGGAGATGCCACTTTCTGCACCTACCCCCCCTCACACTTGTCCTTCCCCTGAATTAAAAGAGCAGGTCCCTGGGTGGGAATGGCAGCAGTGAGGCTGAGGTGGGAGGATGTCCTCTCCACCTGAGAGCCCTTCTCCTCCTGCTGAGACTCCCTTCCTGAGTTTAGGATCAGGGCAGACAAAGATGTAGAGGGAGAAAACCACCTGCTACCCCCCTCACAGCATCCAGGCTTCCCTGCAGAGAGGGAACAAGGGGAATTCCTCACCCCAGGACAGAGGGGGGCAAAGCCCAAAGCTCTGACCCATCACATCTGATCTGCCTGGGGAGCACCTGAGCTCCAGAGGGCTCTGAGTATCTCCTGCTTGTGCTCAGGTTGGGCTTTAGGGGGGATAAAACATGACATGGGGTTATATCCAGAGGGTGCCTGGGAGCTGCTGCTTGAGTTTCCTTCTTCCTCTCTAGGGTCCACGAGGGAAAAGGGGTCGAGCTCAGCTCTGCCCCAGGGGACCCCCAGGCATGGATGGGCCAAAGGGAGAGATGGTGAGTCTGGGGGTGACAATATAGGATGGGGTGGAAAGACCCTCCAGTTTGTTGTTTCTTTTTTTTTTCACCACAAGCTCAACCTCCCTGGGGCAAAAGCTGCTTTGAAGCCACGTGCAAAACTGATTTCCTAGGGTTGTACGATGGATTGTGCTGGAAAAGACCTTGAAGATCATCAAGTCCAACCCTTCCCCCACCCCTGCCAAGGCCACCCCTCCCCCGTGTCCCTCAGCACCATCTCCAGGGCTTGGAAACCGCTCCAGGGATGGGGACTTCAGCCCTACGGGCCCTGACAACCCTTGCCAGGCAGGAATTGTTCCCCAGATCCAACCTCAACCTCCCCTGGCACAACTTGAGGCCGTTCCCTCTTGTCCTGTTGCTTGTTCCTGGGGAGCAGAGCCCGCCCCCCCTGGCTCCAACCTCCTCTCAGGCAGCTGCAGAGCCAGAAGGTCTCCCCTCAGCCTCCTTTGCTCCAGGCTCAACACCCCCAGCTCCCTCAGCTGCTCCTCACAAGTTCTCCAGCCCCTTCTCCTTCTGCTCCAGCCCCTTCCCCAGCTCCGGGGCCCTTCCCTGGACACGCTCCAGCCCCTCCAGGTCCTTCTTGTCCTGAGGGGCCCAGAACTGACCCCAGGATTTGAGGTGCAGCCTCCCCAGTGTTGAGCACAGGGTGCCCAGGCACTGGCAACAAGCAGTGCTGCCTACACTTCTGTCTCTCCAAGCTGGGGCTACCAGCTGTTTTTATGGAAGACTTGTTTAGGAACATCACCTTTCTGGACCAGCACATCCCCACCTGTGCTTGCCATGGCAGCCCAGGGGTAAAACAACACTCAGGGCAGCACTTTTGCTGCTCAGCCTTTTCATGCACATCCAAGAGTCCAAACGACCATCACAGCTTTAATGTAGGTCATTTTGGGGTTTGTTTTTTTTCCTGTGCTCCTTTTTCCTTTCGAGTATTTTGAATCAACAAATCCAGTCCTCACCAGTTAAGAGCAGGAAAGCCCAGCTGGGAAACCTCAGCATCTCCCCCTGTGCTTCATCTTTCCAGCAATCCCTGTGGAAATCTTCTGCCTGGTCTGGTTCCCAGAGGTTCCCTGGAGCCCAGACCCTCTCCAGGCCTCCACCTTGTGGTCTCCTCAGCCCTTGTGGTCTCTTGCAAACTCCAAAGAAACTCGACTCACATTGTAGCTGGTGACAACCTTATGGGTTGTTGGAATTCCCAAATGATCCCAAAAAAAAGAAGCTGGGACCCTACACCCAGCTTACTTTTGTTCTTGCAAGTGGATGAGTCTTGTTCCTTCATGCTCCATGAGCTACTCACTGATACCCCTTCCTAGCACATCTTTTCTTCTCTCAGGTGCACTTATTCTTGGGGCATTTAATGGTCAATCTACTCAGCTTTTGTAATGACTCAAGTGTTTTTAACAGGGTGAAAATGGTCCTGCTGGCCAGAAAGGAGAAAAGGGAGATCCTGGTCTTTCTGTGAGTACTTTAGCTCAAGATCAAGTCCTATTACACAGGCCTGAATAGAGAAAATAGAGCAAACTGTCCCTAAAAGGTGTAAGGGAGGAGGAAAATGCTGGAAAAACAGATTCATTCAGAGAATATCCAGGCAATGAGAGTGTTGATCATTACCCAGAGACATCAGACGTGCACAGGCTGGGGCCAGAGCAGAGCTGGGCTGTCCAAAGCCAAGTTCAAACAACCACCCAGAGCCCCAAGACAAATTCCCCCTCTCCCATCCTCCCCAGTATGCTCCAGACTGGTGCTTGGCAGATCAGGTCAGTGCCAAACCCAAAGATACCAGTGATCAAAAGCTCAGAAAGAGCAAAGTGAATCATTCCCCTGATGAGACACAAATCTTGAGCCCAGGTCTCTGTGACACCAGCTGCACAACTCTGATCATGGCCAGACCCAAGCTGAGATGGTTTCAGCTGTGGTCCCAGAAGCCACCTCTGGTGGGACAAGCAAAGTTGGGATGGGGCACAGAGCAGAAGGAGATGGTGGGAGGGCAAAAAAACCACCCCTAACCTCTGCTTTCCCCTGTGGCACAGGAGGAAGAGGTGAAGGAGATGGTCAGGAGTGAAATGAGAGGCAGATGTGGTAAGTGTAGAATCATGGAATCATGGAATGGTTTGGGTTGGAAGGGACCTGAAAGATCATTTAGATCCAATCCCCTGCATGGGCAGGGACACCTCCCACCATTCCAGGCTGCTCCAAGCCCCATCCAACCTGCCCTTCAACACTGCCAGGGATGGGGCAGCCACAGCTTCTCTGGGCAACCTGGGCCAGGCTCTCACCACCCTCACAGGGAAGAACTTTTTCCTCATGTCCAACCCAAATCTCCCCTCTTTAAGCTTCAAACCACACTTGGGGCCACCACTCTGACACCTGCCAGCACCTAAATTGGAGCAATTTGAACACTGGCACAAGCTGGCTCTGCACAGCAAATATCACCCATTAGCAGGAAGCAGAGAAATGTCACCTCTCCAAGCTTGGAGATGAGTTCAGGCTTCTGGGCCACAAGGTCTCTGACCTCCTACTCAAGCTCTTAATTTTTTCCCCCTCTCAATTCTCTCTCTTCCCATTTCTCCCTCCCTAGTTTTGTCAACATGTCTTTTCTCCCTGGTCATCTCCATTTCCCCACTGATTGGTGACAGGGTCTGGGTCACAGGGAGGAGGGAGGGGGGAAAGTTTGGAGCTGAATTTTACCTAATAACAACCTTTTCATTCCTGTCTTACTTGGTGGCACTTCTTGACACACAGACCTCTCCTAGCCACAGCTTCCCTGGGCAACCTGGGCCAGGCTCTCCCCACCCTCACAGGGAAGAACTTTTTCCTCATGTCCAACCCAAATCTCCCCTCTTTAAGCTTCAAACCACACTTGGGGCCACCACTCTGACACCTGCCAGCACCTAAATTGGAGCAATTTGAACACTGGCACAAGCTGGCTCTGCACAGCAAATATCACCCATTAGCAGGAAGCAGAGAAATGTCACCTCTCCAAGCTTGGAGATGAGTTCAGGCTTCTGGGCCACAAGGTCTCTGACCTCCTACTCAAGCTCTTAATTTTTTCCCCCTCTCAATTCTCTCTCTTCCCATTTCTCCCTCCCTAGTTTTGTCAACATGTCTTTTCTCCCTGGTCATCTCCATTTCCCCACTGATTGGTGACAGGGTCTGGGTCACAGGGAGGAGGGAGGGGGGAAAGTTTGGAGCTGAATTTTACCTAATAACAACCTTTTCATTCCTGTCTTACTTGGTGGCACTTCTTGACACACAGACCTCTCCTTTCTGGTGGCAAAGGGCTGTCAACCCACCTCCCAGATGTAACAAACCCCATCACAGTTAGGACTGGTTTTAACCCAGGAACCCAACATCACGAGGGTGTCAGGATTTGGGGGTCTTGTTTTCCATGCCCTGTGGAGGTCCAGCTACCTGAAGGCCAGCAGAGCTGCCCCACTCCTGCCTCAGGGCTGCCCAGAGAGGGTTTGGGCTCATCACCACCTCCAAGGGGCTTCAGCCTTTAAGCTGGTGTCATGTTAGAGATCATGGAATGGTTTGGGTTGGAAGGGAACTTATAGATCATCTAGATCCAACCCCCCCATGCATGGGCAGGGACACCTCCCACCATTCCAGGCTGCTCCAAGCCCCATCCAACCTGCCCTTCAACACTGCCAGGGATGGGGCAGCCACAGCTTCCCTGGGCAACCTGGGCCAGGCTCTCCCCACCCTCACAGCCCAAAATTTCCTCCCTAAGGTCTCACCACAGTTATGAGGAGTTGTTTGAATGCTTTGAAGAGGGGGAAAAACAAGGAGGGAGAAAAAGAGTCCATGAAATAATTTGCTGCCTGTAAAAATGTAAAGGGAAAAAGAAAAGGAAAACTTACAGAGAGAAGGGGGGGGGAAAAAAAAGCAGTAGGAAACAAACTTTGCCCTGTCTGTCTTATGTTTGCAGATCGTGGAGGTTGAGTTGGGAAAGATGCTCCTGGAGGAGGGTGAAGCTGCCTAGACATGCATGGGGGTTCAGGCAGTAAAGGATGTTCTCCTCACCCCAAAACAGCCTGAAATGAAAGGAAAAAGATGTTGTGAATAAGTGCTTTGTGTTTTTTCCTGTGATTCAGCACAGAAAATGAGCATGGATGGGTCACCCATTGCTCTTAGAACCTGGCTCTAGGGGACTATTTCTTGAGGGGAATCTGAGAAAACAGGGTTGAGAGGGACACCAAGAGGTCCCCTGCTTCCACCCTCCACTGCAAGGCAGGATCAAAGCTGCTCCTGACCAGCATTTCTGACACCTGGCTTTAAAAGCTGCAGCTTGAGGAACAAAAAACAAAAAACAGATCCTGTTGCTCCACCATCCCAAACCATCATGATAAGCTCCAACAAGGTGCCTAGAGTGGAAGCTCCCATTGTGGAGATCTTATCCATGTAGTCCATGGAACCTGGAGGGCCAACCTGCCAACCCCAAGGTAAAACCCCTCCATGTTCAGGCTCATCCTCTGTGCTTCAGGGAGGGCTTGGTTCCTCCAGGGCTTTGCCTACATGTGAACAAGTCATTCAGGGTGTATTTTTTCCTGTGGGAAATGCTGAGCTAGGTTCTGGGTCTCAGCTGGCCATGGGGAGCCAGCTGAGACACCCAGTTCACATGGAGGCATCTAGAGGAACATTTCCAGCTCTGGATCTCACCTTCATCCCTGCCCATATGGAAGTCAGATCCCCTCTCCTGCTGGATCCTCTCTGTGGGCACAAGTGTCTTGTAGGTCCATGTCTTCTCTGTCAACTCAGCTTTGATGCCTTGGTTGCCCTGGAATGTCTCATCTAACCTGACTGTTCCCCTCTACATTTCTAGGCCACCCTGGCACCTGGGAAGGGTTCCTCATCACAGCTTCTTTTAATGTTTTAAACCAGGAATAGACAAAGAAGAAGCTTCAGAGCAGCAATTTGACTCTGAATTGCAGCAAACTCATGTTCTCCAGGGATGTATTTGCTTTAATTTTTACTTCCTGGCTGTTAGATCATTATATATATATATATATATTTAGCCTTCATAACTCTTTGTTTCATAGTGTAGGAAAGCAGAACATTTTCCAAAGGGGTGGGTCAAGGAGCAGGATCCTTGCTCTGGGTGTAAGAATCCAGTAGAGTCACAGGTCCTTGGAGCAGCTGGGAATTCTCTTGGGGTGGGATATTCCCCTCCTGCTCTGTGTTCAGAAAGCAAATCCACCAAGGTCATCCAGAGCATGGAGTCCTTCCAACTGTGCCACCAGGTTTTTATCCTCACTGACCCAGTGGTTAAACCCACAGGTCTGGAGGCAGCTGAAGTCAACAGGCAGCTCCAAGGGCACCCTCAGCTTCAGGAGCTCACCAGGAGGGATGGGGAAAGCCAGGAAGAAATGCTCAACAGAACCCAGAGCACGACCACGTTGCTGACTTTGGGGAAGCCCTTCATGGAGCCTCCACCTTCACCTGTTGCAGGTAAGTGCAGCCACCTGCTTGTCACCTTCCCAACAGTGGGAGCTGGTGTCTTCTGAAGCAACCTGTGAACCCATCTCCAATAGGACTGAGCAGAAATAAGGGACTGGTGGGATTTCCAGTGAGGGATCCCACCTGGGATGAAAAGAGCTGGAGATGAGCTGAGCTGGTGGCCCTGGAAGTGATGGTGGGTGAGGAAGAAACCAAACATGTGTCCTCAGTGATGACCACCACCTCCTGAAGGATGCATTTTAAAAGGCTGGAAGGAGACAGCCACTTCAGAAGAAATAGCCATTAGAGAAGAGGAGGCTCCAGGGAGACCTTAGAGCACCTTCCAGTGCCTGAAGGGGCTCCAGGAAAGCTGGGAAGGGGCTTTTCATCAGAGAAGATGGTGATAGGACAAGGGGTGATGGTTTTAAACTGAGAGAGGGGAGATTTAGGTGAGATATGAGGAAGAAATTCTTCACTGTGAGGGTGGTGAGGAACTGGGATGAGTTGCTCAGGAAGGTTGTTGATGCCCCATCCCTGGAGGTTTTTAAGGCCAGGTTGGAGGAGGTTTTGTGCAACCTGGTCTAGTGGTTCCCTGCTCATGGCAGGGGGTTGGAACTTGGTGATCTTTAAGGTCCCTTCCAACCTTAATGATTCTCTGATTTTCAGTCTGATTTTATCCTCATTCCCCACCACGTCCTTTTTAACCTTCACTAAAACTTCCCACCAGCCAGAAATTGCATCTCTGAGACCAAACACTCCAGCTATTACAGACAATTTCTACCTAGGGCCTCATGAACCCCTTTAATGGGGATAAAATGACTGATTAGAGCTAAGGAGAAAACAACCAGCTCTATTTCTGTCCCTTTGTGCTGCCCAAGAGAGAGGAGGAGAGGGGAGGAAAGAGGAGGAGAGAGGAGGAGAAAGGAGGAGAGAGAAGGGCCAAGGTCCTGCCCTGAAGACACATTCAATACAGACTGTATTGAACACCAGTGATTTTGTGGCATCTTCTCACACTTCACCACTAGACAACTGGGCAGGGCAAGAGTGTGATCCCCTACTGGCCAAGTTTTTTGGGTATTATCAAGGTCCCAGTAGGATCTTGAGCAGCACCAGGCAGCTGAGGTGCCCCCATCATTTTGGAGGATGGAGGTGAATTATCTCCTGCAACACTTGCCCATGTTAATGGCCCACTCTCTAGGCAGAGTTGGGTCCCCAGGAGGCTCCAGCATCTCCTTCAGCTGCAGTGCCCAGGAGATGACTCTGATGGATGTAGGGGAAACCACTGATGCCTGGGAATGTCCCTGTTCCCAGGGAGAGGGCAGGATGGGGCAGTTTTAGCTGTGGTTCAGCTCATCTACCCTTCCTTCTGACCAGGAACCACTGCAGTGAGCATTATGGGTATGCTTGGCCCACCTTCATGCAGCACAGGTCTCCTTGGCCACAGAAGATCTACCAGTTGGGCTTCTTCCTTCTCCTGTTCCCATGGGATTCTGGCTTCTGGGTGGTTTTTCCAGGAGCCTGGGATGGGGTGACCGGACTCTGCCATCGCAGGGGTGTTGCTGCCAGATTCCCACCCCTCCTGGCTTCTCCAGAGCTCCCAGCCTGACGAAACCCCAGCCTGACATTTATCTCCTGCAAACAACCACAAAATGCACCCATTTCCCTCTGACTAACACCCAACCTTTCCTGCCTGAGCCGTTTCACAGCACCGGGGAGTTTTATTGCCGCCGGTTCCTCCCTCCCCGCATCCCGAGTCCTCTGTGACATTTGTGGAGAGGGTTGGGGATGGAAATCCATGGAAGGCTCCAAGGGTCTCTATTGAACTGCTGGCTAATTTGTTTGCCTGCCCTCATTAGGGGTGATTTCCACTTGCAGCTCCCCAGGAGCAGCGGGGACGGGGCCGCTCTCGGCGCCGAGGAGCCGACGCTCAATTACCAGGTGAAATGCACTGGATGAAGTGACATTTGGGGAAGTCACTTGTCGGGTGGGAAGGGATTTGTGGCGTGGAGATGGAAGGGATGTGGCCCTGAAAGAGGTACAAGTGCCACCAAGAAGAGGTTCAGACGTGGGGAGACCTTAGAGCAGCTTCCAGTGCCTGAAGGGGCTCCAGGAAAGCTGGGGAGGGGCTTGGGACAAGGGCAGGGAGGGATGGGAGCAGGGGGAAGGGTTTCCAGCTGGCAGAGGGAGCTGGAGCTGAGATGGGAGGGAGAAATTGTGGGCTGTGAGGGTGGGGAGAGCCTGGCCCAGGTTGCCCAGGGAAGCTGTGGCTGCCCCATCCCTGGCAGTGTTGAAGGGCAGGTTGGATGGGGCTTGGAGCAGCCTGGGATGGTGGGAGGTGTCCCTGCCCATGCAGGGGGGTTGGAACCTGGTGATGGGCCCCTCAGGACAAGAAGGACCTGGAGGGGCTGGAGCGTGTCCAGGGAAGGGCCCCGGAGCTGGGGAAGGGGCTGGAG
>NW_009953316.1:2163259-2178740 GCF_000747805.2 Chaetura pelagica
TTCCAAGCCCTGGAGATGGTGCTGAGGGACATGGGGCAAGGGTGGCCTTGGCAGGGCTGGGGGAAGGGTTGGACTGGAGGATCTTCAAGTTCTTTTCCAGCACAATCCATCCTACAACCCTAGGAAATCAGTTTTGCACGTGGCTTCAAAGCAGCCGCTTTTGCCCCAGGAGGTTGAGCTTGTGGTGAAAAAAAGAAACAACAAACTAGAGGGTCTTTCCACCCAATCCTGCATTGCCCAGCCTCACCAGCAAAATGCACAGTCAGAATCCCCCAGACAACACCCCAAATACACCCACACCCCCTCCCCACATTGTCCCAGGGGTTCCTTGGGACCAGGGACCACCATGGTGGGCATCACAGTGGCAGATGATGCCACGGGGCAACAAGGACCTTCATGCTCTTCCCACTGTGGAACTCCCTTGCTGGATCACCCCTCTTGGTCCTTGCTGCCCCTTTTGCTGCAACAACCCCCTTGCTGTGGGGTGGGGGGCAGTGAAGTCCCTGCACCAGCCCCACACATTTTCCCAGGGAGGTGGGACTCGGGGTGGCAGACATTGGCCTTTTTTTCCCCCCCTCTGGGTCCAACAGAGGAGTTGTTGGGGGTGGGTGTTTCCCTGCAGCCCCCTGCCTGCAGCCCATGGATGAAGGCTCCTGCCAACACTACACCCTGCTCTGGTATTACCACCTGGAGGCCAAGTCCTGCAGACCCTTCCTCTTCGGGGGCTGCCGAGGGAACAGCAACCGCTTCCCAAGCAAGTGGGAATGTGAGGAGCACTGCAGACCCTCCCCAGGTAAGGCAAGCCCCTCAGCTTCCCCAGCCCTCCTCTTCCTCCCAGCAGGAAGGAGGTGAAAGCAGGAAAACCCATCCACAACCTGCTCCATCTCCCAGTGCCTCCTGGTGCCCCAGCAGGAAGGAGGTGGAAGCAGGAAAACTCATCCCTGCTCCATCTCCCAGTGCCTCGTGGTGCCACAACCAGCACCAAGCAAGGACTTGGAGGGGATTCCTCTGCTTTGCAAGGTCTTTTTTCCCCTCCCACTGCCAGCTTGCTTTGGTCTCTCCCAGCCTTTCCTTGGACCTCCTGGACATCTTCCTCCCTTGGGCCACATCTGCTCATGGGATGCAGGTGGACCTGTGGGAGATGGGGATTGTCCCCATGGGCACCAACACTGAGTCCTGATAGTCTGGACACCTTGATCCTGGTCACCTCATGCATTCTGAGGACTGAGGTTTGCAGGGATCTGTGGGCTGGTGCCCTCTGAACCCTGGGCTGGTCCATCCAAGCACCTCTCTGGGTTCTCCAACCACCCAGAACTCCAGGCAGAACTTGGAACTGGTGGAGCTGCCCTGGTCTAGACATCCCAAACACCCCTGGATTGAGGTCACACCTCATCCAAGGTTTCAGTGGGCAGAATTCACTCCTGGAAGCTCCTCTGGGCTTTTGTTGCCTGATCTAGGGTTTGTGAGGTCAGCCTGCATGGCTCTAACTCCTCTCCAGGCTTGTGGTATCTCACCATGGGGGAAAAGGTCTCCTGCTGATCCTGACAGTGGGGTCTGTCAGCTCAGGTTCATTCCAGAGCTTTCAGGTGGTCTGATTTTTGGTGGTTGCATTTGAGGGTGGCACCTCCCAGGCCTGGAATCAAGACCATTGCAGGGTCGTTCATCATCCACTTGGATCCTTCTGACACACCATGGACTTTGCAGAGCCTGGGCTTCCTGGTCTGCCAAGGAGAAGACAGTGCAGATATTCATTGCTCTAAGACCAGATGAGGACAGGCAAGGACACTCTGGAGAGCTGAAGTGCTCTGAGGGGAGAAGGAGTGTGTGTTGACCGGACAAAAAGGAGGGACTGGCCAGAAAGGAGGAAGGTTGCCCAGGAAAGCTGTGGCTGCCCCATCCCTGGCAGTGTTGAAGGGCAGGTTGGATGGGGCTTGGAGCAGCCTGGAATGGTGGGAGGTGTCCCTGCCCATGCAGGGGGGTTGGATCTAGATGATCTTTCAGGTCCCTTCCAACCCAAACCATTCCATGATTCTATGACTTGCTGCCCCAGTGCAACCAGCCCAAAGTAGTGTCCTCTTCTGACCAGGTACTGCAATGTCAGCACCACTCCTTGGGCTCCATGGGGAGACCACCTTCCTTTGTTGACCATAAGGGCAATCAAGGTAGCCCAGTTGGCCCATTTAGCCTGTCAGTGCCCACCTTTGTTTGCCTGTGTCTTTGCAATGCTCTGAGGGGAACCCACCAGTCCCAGCAGCACCAGGTAAGGAGGGAACCTCTTCCCAACCAACACTTGTGCCCAACCAGGGCATAAATGTTCAGAGACAGAGTAAGTTTCACACATCAGCTGTAGATACCTCCAGAGATGTGTCTGCACTCCCTCTGGGGAGGGAGGAAACGACCAGTGAGGAGTGGGAATCCTCCAGAACCAAGTCAGGACCACATGTCCCCTACCTGCCTGATTCTCCTGCCTGACCCTGAATGATCCCAGGAGCTGGTGCAGCCCAGGAGGTGCTGGCTGGGTGGCTGATGTATCATGGCATGACACACAGGCACTGCAGGACAAGTGGGTGATCAGACCCAGTCAAACAAGGGCTTATGAAAGGCAGGTCCTGCCCAAGGAAGTGGTGGAGTCCCTGTTCCTGGAGGGAACTCAAAGCCATGTGGACGTGGTGCTGAGGGACATGGGGCAGTGGGGCTTGGATTAATGGTTGGACTGGAATGATCTTAAAAGGTCTTTTCCATCCTAAAGGATTCTGTCACCTGGCACAGACAATCCCATGGGGTCAGGGACATTCTGAGCCACTGTGGGCATGGGAGGTCCAAGAAGCAGCCCAGGCTGCAGCCAGATTCCCATGTCCCCTCTGATTTGTCTTTCCTTGCTTTCAAAACCCAGGCAGGGGGAGGTGACCAGTTGCCTTCTGGAAGCCAAGACAGCCTGAGCTGGGAGAAGTGTCTCCAGGACACCTTGGAAGACTGGACCAGCAAGACAAACCATTTAACCTGAAGAGACAAGGAATGTTTGGGGGAAAAAAAAAAAAAAAAAAAAGATGTTGGAGAACTGTAATCATGAGCAGGAAATGAAGTGGTGTGAGAAGAGGGAAACATCTGATGAAGCAGAGATGTCCAGAGACTCAGGACTGCACCACTGGGCCCCCCCAGGGCTGCTGTGAAAAACCAGGTGACACCTGCCCCTGGGTTTGTTCTGTTCTCAAATAAATGTGTGTTGATGCTGCCACGAATAATTGTGGTTCATCCTTCCCCTGGGAGCAGGAACCCTTTGAGAAAGGCAGAAAGGTGGGAATTTCTAGGTCATGTCACACCAGGTTGGGCAGGTTAAACCCCATCCCATGGACTTTCAGCTTGACCCCAAGCTCCTCGTGGGCTGCAGAACATCCCACCTTCTCCTTCACTCCACCAGTCCCTGGACAGGTGAAGAGGAACATCCCAAACCTTACAGGGAGAAGGAAACAGGCTTCCAAGCCAGGCTTCTCCCTGCAAAATGCCACCACCAGGTCCTGGAGGCATTTGGAGCTGGGAGAGGGGTGGAAATCCAACGAGTGTGAGGGGAAGCCTCTGGGTTTTGGTGGCCACATGGACCCAGCTGAGGGGGGGTCTTATCCAACAGCATCTCCTCCAAGTGGACATCCTGGGACAGCATATCAGCCCCTGGGAAGGGTCACAGCAGCTTGGAGGGCACCAAAACCTCTCCTGGCTTTTGAAATGGTTGCCACTAGCCAGAGGAAGGACAAGCAGGAGGTTCTGCCTTCCCCACCAGCGAGGAGAGATGCTGTTCTGTTGCCTGTTCTGTTCTGTTGTTGTTGGAAGGTGGTGTCTAAAAGTGACACCTCTCAGATGGGATGTGGGTGGGTTGGCCAGGTCATTGCTGCCCAGGCTGCCAGCTTGGCAAGGCTCTTCCCAGCACCTTGGTCTCCTGGCCCTTGGCCCAAGGAGCTCTCCTGTGTGAGCAAGACATGATTCCTGTCACCAGGACAGCCCTGCAGAAGACGTGCAGAAGGCTTCTGCAAGTGGTCACTCTCCTGCCCCTATAAATACTATTTTATTTACTGTCTGTCTGGTTCCCAAGCCCCCAACACCAGAAGGACATGGAGCTGTTGGAGAGAGGCCAGAGGAGGCCCCAGAGATGCTGGGAGGGTTGGAGCAGCTCTGCTCTGGAGACAGGCTGGGAGAGTTGGGGTGTTGAGCCTGGAGAAGAGAAGGCTCCAGGGAGACCTGAGAGCAGCTTCCAGTGCCTGAAGGGGCTCCAGGAAAGCTGGGGAGGGGCTTGGGACAAGGGCAGGGAGGGATGGGAGCAGGGGGAAGGGTTTCCAGCTGGCAGAGGGAGCTGGAGCTGAGATGGGAGGGAGCAATTCTGGGCTGTGAGGGTGGGGAGAGCCTGGCCCAGGTTGCCCAGAGAAGCTGTGGCTGCCCCATCCCTGGCAGTGTTGAAGGGCAGGTTGGATGGGGCTTGGAGCAGCCTGGAATGGTGGGAGGTGTCCCTGCCCATACAGGGGGTTGGATCTAGATGATCTTTAAGGTCCCTTCCAACCCAAACCATTCCACGATCCCATAATTCTAGGAAGGGCCACTGGGTTGTCTTTTCAAGGATTCCACCTTTGCATTCCCTCCTCCCAACCCCTTTGGTGGGAACAGCTCCACGAGGACTCACAGCAGAGCAGGATTCCTGGGAGGTCAGTCAGGAAATCACTGGCTTTGAAATGAAACTTTTTGCACAATGCAGTGAGATTGAGCTCAGATTTCTCTGGTTTCAGTTGCTACTGGTAGCACAGGTAGAAGGATCCTTCTTCCCCATCATGTTCCAAGCACTGGGGAGGAACCAGTAAAGCTTTTGGGGGTTTTTATTCCTCCCACAGCTAAAATCCTTTTTACTCCAAAACAGAAAAGAATGTTAAAAAAAAAAACAACAACCCAAAAACCAGCAGAATTTGGTAAATGATGTCAATGAGACAAGTGCCATTTTCAGCCTGACATTTCCAGCCTCTCCTTTTGAAATTGTTCTGTATCAAAATGTTCCTCAGGGGGAAAAAAAAAACAACAAAAAACAAGCACCACAAGACTCAGGTATTGTAGCAAGGCAAGGAAAATATCCCCTCAGCAAAGAAACAAAATGTTCCTGGCTGAGCAAAACAGCATCACCCAGAAGAAAGGGTTTCTGCACGTCCAGGTGAGGCCAATGAGCCAAGAAATGTGGGGTTTTTTCTTCTGAGAAAAACTCCACTTTTTCCCATTTTCCCAGCATCACAGTGATGGGGACACTCTGGGAGGGAGGCTGGAGGATGTCAGAGGTTGGGGAGCTCAAAGGGTGCAGGTCTTGCAGCCCCTTGGCCCAGGAGACATTCACTGATTGACTTATCTCAAGCTCCTGCATCAGCCCAGGAGAGCTGAGATCGTCCTGGGGAGCAAAGAGTTTGCAAAGAGCAGGAACAAACTTCATTCCTGAGCTGCATTGACAAGAATAACCACTGTGGAGAAGAAAGCAGAGACCCCCCACCCTCATTCCCCCTCTGAGACCCCCCTGCAGGGCTGGGGCCACCTCTGGGGTCCCCAACACCAGAAGGACATGGAGCTGTTGGAGAGAGGCCAGAGGAGGCCCCGGAGATGCTGGGAGGGCTGGAGCAGCTCTGCTCTGGAGACAGGCTGGGAGAGTTGGGGTGTTGAGCCTGGAGAAGAGAAGGCTCCAGGGAGACCTTAGAGCAGCTTCCAGTGCCTGAAGGGGCTCCAGGAAAGCTGGGAAGGGGCTTGGGACAAGGGCAGGGAGGGATGGGAGCAGGGGGAAGGGTTTCCAACTGGCAGAGGGAGCTGGAGCTGAGATGGGAGGGAGAAATTCTGGGCTGTGAGGGTGGGGAGAGCCTGGCCCAGGTTGCCCAGAGAAGCTGTGGCTGCCCCATCCCTGGCAGTGTTGAAGGGCAGGTTGGATGGGGCTTGGAGCAGCCTGGAATGGTGGGAGGTGTCCCTGCCCATGCAGGGGGGTTGGGACTGGGTGATCCAACCCAACCCATTCCACGACTCCATGGAACGAGGGTCACTCCTGCTCCAAAATCTCCCCTCACTTCACACGCTCCACAGCAACCTCTGAAGCTGGTTTGATGTGCACTAAACCCCAGCATTTCCCATGCCTGGCCCTTCCTAAAACCCTTCCCCAACCTGTGTTCAGGAACCTTCTGCCTTCATCCTGCTGGGAGCAGCCCCAGCTCCCAGTGCCAGGAAAGCTGCCGTCTCGCCAGCAAATCCTTCAGCCCTCAAAGTTCTTTTCCCCCCTCCCCCCAACCCTGCCCCTGCAATCAAATAATTTCAAGAAACTCAATTAGTGTGACCTGACATTTCCAAGGAAGCCCTGAGGACACATTCTGGGCATATTTTGGCCCTGCCCAAGTGATTCAGATGGCAAATCAATAGTAAACGTTTCAGGGTCGATGTATTTAAAATAATAATAATTAATAATCAAAATAAAAGCCCAAGTGATCAGTTTCCATTATGCCCAAGCTCCCAGAGCACTGATGGGAAATTCAAGCTGGGTTTAATACACCTTGCCAAGGCTCAGGCTGCCTGACCTTCCACATTTGCCCCCAAGGTTGGTTTTTGCTTCTCCGAGTGTCTTTGCAACCCTGGATGAAGCCACTTGGCTCCCCAAGGAGCAGCAGGTTCAGCCTGTGCCATCAGCAGCATTTGTGGTGAAGGGTTTTGAGGCAAATCAGCAGCCCTGGAGGGTTCCTGCCTCTCTCCTTGGGGCCAAGTGGGTGAATTTGTCCCCCAGACTTGGCTCTGGGGCGCGTGGGCTCCTCACGGGCACGGGATGATCCAGCTCAACGTGGGGAGAAACTTCTTTGGTGTGAGGGTGACAGGCTGCCCAGAGGGTCTCCTTCTCTGGAGACTTTCCAGCCCTGTCTGGGTGCCTTTCTGAGTGACCTGCCCTGGTTTTGTCCCTGCTCTGGCAGGAGGGTTGGACTGGATGGTGTTTGAGGTCCCTTCCAGCCCTGAACACCCTGTGATTCCCACCAAGCTTGGAGCAAAAGCTGTCAAGAAGTTCTGTGTGTAGGGAGGTGAAGTCCCTTTGTAAGTGATGGCACTGGTCTTAAAAGGGAAAAAAAAACCCCAATAAAGCTGTTGTTCCATTTGTTTGGTGCCCGGGAATGAGGCAAGAAGAGAAATTCCTCCTGTTCTCTGCTCCCAGCTCCCCAGCTCCATTTGCTCACCTGTTGTCACCTCCAGCCCCTCCCTGTGCTGCTGCTTCACAGCTATGGAAGTCACCTGGAACATCTCCAGGGATGGGGCAGCCACAGCTTCCCTGGCCAACCTGGGCCAGGCTCTCCCCACCCTCACAGCCCAGAATTTCTCCCTCCCATCTCAGCTCCAGCTCCCTCTGCCAGCTGGAAACCCTTCCCCCTGCTCCCATCCCTCTCTGCCCTTGTCCCAAGTCCCTCCCCAGCTTTCCTGGAGCCCCTTCAGGCACTGGAAGCTGCTCTAAGGTCTCCCTGGAGCCTTCTCTTCTCCAGGCTCAACCCCCCAACTCCCTCAGCTGTTCCCACCTCATGCAGGTCACACTGTTCCATGGGTCTGTACCCAGGAACATCTTTGCACCCACAGCCTGAGCAACCTCAGCCCCTTTGCAGAACAGGTTTCTCTTCTGCATCCAGCCAGCCAAGGAGATGTGGAGGGGAGAAACTCACCTTCCCCAGGCATCCAACATCCACAGGCAGTTCCTTAGCAACCCTGACAAAAGAAAATGGATCATGAGAGATGAAGAGGCTGGGCTAGTGGGCAATTTGAGAAATGACACAGCCCCTGAGATGGGCACCAGGGCCCCCAGCATCTTCTGCTTGACAGATTGGGGCAGACAGGCTGTTTGGGAAGGAACCCACCAAAGCCTCTTGTCTTCCCTCCTGCCAGAGTCCAAAGCAACAGAAGAAAAGTTAATCACCAGCTTGATTGGTGCCCAGGGAGGTTAATTAATTCTGCAGTCATTTATTGAGGTGCAAGAGTAATTTAGGGTGGGTGAGATGCCAAGGAGGGAAGTGGCTGGGAGTTAATGCAGGGCTGGACCTTGTCTGGACCCAGCAGATCCCAGCCCATCTTGTAAAAACTTCACCCCATCCTCCCTGCTCAGGCTCTGTGGGAGGTGGTGGAAGTTGGCACGAAGTCCCCAGCCAGTTTGGGGTGATATCTCATCAGGTTTTGGAGCAACAGGCATCCCTGTGTTGTCATCTACAGCCTCTGGCCAAGGTGACTGGGAGGCCACTGGTGAGCATCACCCTCTTCCCACTGCAAGGCTGGGATTGCAGCCCAACAGCCTCCACACCCTGAAGAAGGAGGGGGGGGTGGAAAAATAATTGAAAAAGCCTGAAAATAAACCCTTCTGTGGCAGAAGGCAGCTCTGCTGACCCCAGCTGGGACAAGGAGGAGCAAAAATTGGGGTGTGTTTGGCCCTGACCTGGTGGCCACGTGGGTCAGGAGGAAATCAAGGAGAAATTTCCCCACCCTGGAGCCAGTGCTCCTGCTGGAGCTGCCTCAGCCTGGTTGTCCTGCGCCATTTGGAATCCCAAACCATCCCAGGAAATCCCATTGGATCCTTCAGGTTCTTCTGGATTGGCTCCATGTCCATCCCCTGCCTTGGGCATCCCTCACACCCCCACCCAAGGGCTCTGCATCCCCCAGGTGTGTCCCACCCTGCCCCTGAGAGCACCTCCAACACCTCCCCATGGATCAGGAAGCCAAGGGGCCAACCCATGGCCACGATCCCAGTGGCAAAGAAAGGCTGGAAGAGCCATATAACCCATCTGGTGAGAAGCAACCACCACATTCCTGGAGCAAAGTCTCTCCCAGGCCCCTCATCCAGCTGCTGGATCCTCACCAGGGGAAACAATCCCTGCTTTTGGAGGCAGGAAAAAGGAGAAGCAGGTTTTTATTCTTCACTCCATGGGGCATAAATGGGTTTTATATGCAGACATTTATGTACATGGTTGGTGCCCCTCAAAGTCAACATTGCTGGCAGAACCATGGAGTCAGGGAATCACTGACTGGTTTGGGTTGGAAGGGGCCATAAAGATCATCCAGATCCAACCCCCCTGCATGGGCAGGGACACCTCCCACCAGCCCAGGCTGCTCCAAGCCCCATCCAACCTGCCCTTCAACACTACCAGGGATGGGGCAGCCACAGCTTCTCTGGCCAACCTGGGCCAGGCTCTCCCCACCCTCACAGCCCAGACTTGCTCCCTCCCATCTCAGCTCCAGCTCCCTCTGCCAGCTGGAAACCCTTCCCCCTGCTCCCATCCCTCCCTGCCCTTGTCCCAAGCCCCTCTCCAGCTTTCCTGGAGCCCCTTCAGGCACTGGAAGCTGCTCTAAGGTCTCCCTGGAGCCTTCTCTTCTCCAGGCTCAACACCCCAACTCTCCCAGCCTGTCTCCAGAGCAGAGCTGCTCCAGCCCTCCCAGCATCTCCGGGGCCTCCTCTGGCCTCTCTCCAACAGCTCCTTGTCCTTCTGGTGTTGGGGACCCCAGAGGTGGCCCCAGCCCTGCAGGGGGGTCTCAGCAGAGCAGAGCAGAGGGGACAATCCCCTCCCTGGCCCTGCTGGTCCTGCTGGTGACATCCCAGGACACACACGGTTGGTTTATGGGCTCCAGCACAGAAGAAGAAAGACCAATCAAACTCAATCAGAGTGTATGAATCTTTTTTTCCAGCAGGTGACAAAAACTACCTGGGAGAGAAGCTGGAGCAGGGAGGTGAATGTTTCACCCACCCTTGGGCTGGAGCCAGGGGGTGAAACCCACCTCCTGGGCAGACCCTGGGACGTGTTCCCATGTTGTCTTCACCCACAAAGTGCTTTGCTGGTGGGAAGGGAGGGTGCAGGAGCCTGAGCCTGCAGGAGGCAGCTCTGCCTGCCAGACACGGAGTCTTCACCATGATCTTATTAGGGGGAAACAGGAAAGAGAAGGCAGCTCCTCAGATCAAAAAAAGATGGAAGAAGCTGAACTGCCTGGTTCATCCTTCTCCATCTGCTCACAAAGCAGAGAAGGGTGTTTCAGCTGCTTCAAGTCTTTGCTTTCTGAGAAGATCAGAGAGAAGATTATTTGGTTTTTTGCTGCACAACCGACAAAAAAAAACCCCTCCTGGGCATGAAAAATAACCCAGGGAAGGAGGCA
Organism: Chaetura pelagica; assembly: GCF_000747805.2. Taxonomy (NCBI): domain Eukaryota; kingdom Metazoa; phylum Chordata; class Aves; order Apodiformes; family Apodidae; genus Chaetura; species Chaetura pelagica. Next base: position 2,173,412 of record NW_009953316.1, read on the forward strand.
CCAGGGCTGTGGGGCACCCGTGGGAGCTGCTTGGTGGCAGAGGGGACTCAAACTCTCAGAAGTTTCTCCAAAAATGACTAAACTTGGTGGGAGGGGGGGGAAGAAAAACCAAGGAGGCTTTGTCAGCAGCATCCTCGTGCGTCTGTCCCTCCAGGAGCAGGACACCTTCCCACCTCCCTGCAGCCCCTTGCTCTCCAGGAGCTTAATTTCCCTCCATGAATCATGGTTTTAAAGCCCAAACGTGGGCAGCTGAGGAGGATCTTATTAAAGTTTCATCACTACAACTGCTCCAACTACTGGGAAAAGGAAAAAAAATGAGACACGACGACTTTGTGGTCTGATCACAGAAGCCTTGAAAGCAAAGAAAAAACAACACACCAAAAGCCCACAGCTCAGGGATTTTTGCCCCAAGAACTCATCCCTGTGAGGGTGGGGAGAGCCTGGCCCAGGTTGGCCAGAGAAGCTGTGGCTGCCCCATCCCTGGCATTGTTGAAGGGCAGGTTGGATGGGGCTTGGAGCAGCCTGGGCTGGTGGGAGGTGTCCCTGCCCATGCAGGGGGTTGGGACTGGATGATCTTTAAGGTCGCTTCCAACCCAAACCATTCTATGATGTGAGACCATGAAAACCAAAAAACTCCCTCTCCCCAGCTCCTCACCTCCCTCTGCTGAGGTTCCAGTTCAAAGTGACAGGGTTTCCAAGCCCTTGGTAACTGCTCTATGGCCACCTTGGAGAGAAAAGCAGGGAATTGCTGCTGCTGAGCTGTTGAAAAGAGTCAAAATTAGCCCCAAAATGGGGGTATGGGGAAGAGAAACTTCCCTGGGCAACCTGGGCCAGGCTCTCCCCACCCTCACAGCCCAGAATTGCTCCCTCACATCTCAGCTCCAGCTCCCTCTGCCAGCTGGAAACCCTTCCCCCTGCTCCCATCCCTCCCTGCCCTTGTCCCAAGCCCCTCCCCAGCTTTCCTGGAGCCCCTTCAGGCACTGGAAGCTGCTCTAAGGTCTCCCTGGAGCCTTCTCTTCTCCAGGCTCAACACCCCAACTCTCCCAGCCTGTCTCCAGAGCAGAGCTGCTCCAGCCCTCCCAGCATCTTCAGGGCCTCCTCTGGACTCTCTCCAGGAGCTCCAGGACTCACAGTTGAATTTTTGTTTGCCCTTTCTTGCCCTTTTTTCACCTTCTTGGTCCCTGAGCCTCTTGCTGCAGCTGCAGGGACACAGGGGGTTTTACAACCCTGGTCACACACAGAGCAATTCCTCCCCCCACCATCAGTGCTTCATCTTCCTGGTCATTCATTAGCTCCTCTTGCAGCTTTTGGTGCAGATGTAACATCAGAAAAGCCTCTCAGGGACAGGAAGGGCTGGGGCTGCCTTGCAGATTCCTGCATAAGCTGCTACAGGAGCTGCTGAGGTCAAACCCAAAGAGCAGGTTCACCCCTTAGAGGCTGCAGGGATGAAATGAACTGTGGTTCTTGGTGCTGGGTCTCCAGGAAGGCAAGGAGAAAGTGATGGAGAAGACAAAAGAAAGTATAAATCTTAAATCCACCCACTTGTCTAAACCAAGTGCTTGCTGCAGGATTTCTACCTGCTCTCTGTGCTCACCTGTGCTACCTGAGAGGAGGTTGGAGCCAGGGGAGTCGGGCTCTGCTCCCCAGGAACAAGCGACAGGACAAGAGGGAACGGCCTCAAGTTGTGCCAGGGGAGGTTGAGGTTGGATCTGGGGAACAATTCCTGCCTGGCAAGGGTTGTCAGGGCCTGGCCCAGGCTGCCCAGGGCAGGGGGGGAGTCCCCATCCCTGGAGGGGTTTCCAAGCCCTGGAGATGGTGCTGAGGGACATGGGGCAGGGGTGGCCTTGGCAGGGCTGGAGGAAGGGTTGGACTGGAGGACCTTCAAGGTCTTTCCCAACCCAAACCATTCCATGATTTTATTTATGACACACCCAGGTGCCCAAGAAAGCAGTTTGTTAAAGCACTGAGTCCCTCCCCACCTCTGAGTCTGCTCTTGTGCCCCTGTTCCCCCGAGACCCCTGGGATCCCCTGCCACCCAGCTCAGTGCAACGGGGTGAGGTTCAACCCCCAGGGTGTAAGGATGGACCCACAGTGGAGCTGAGCAACTGCCCTTCTCACCAAAGAGCCCGTGTGGGTGTTGGCACTGAAAAAAATACCCCCTCAGAGTCTCACATGAACCTCCTGCCACGTGGGTCGGGTCTCTGCCAACATCCCCAGGTCACCTCTTGGCAGCCACCAGCTGGGAAGGGCTGGACACCCTCCTTTCCAACCACTCAGAGCTCCCACAGCCCGTGGGGAAAGCCTGAAGTGATGGACAGAGGCTCCACAACTTCTCCCTCCATCACATCCCCCCTCCTCTCCACCCCAGGGATGCTGCAGTGAGGGGGGACACAACCCACCCACCCCCAGGGACAGTCCTGGCTGCAGAGGGGGAGCCCCCAGCCCTTGTGTGATGCCTACAGCTCCAGAGACCTCATCCCAACATGGGTTCTTCATCCAGTTTCATCCCCCCTGGGAGGTGCACCCAAGTAAGTTTCAATGCTTCATCATCTTGGGGAGAAAAGTGGGTTTTTAGGGAGGCACTTGGACATCACATCCTCCCTTAGCCAACGTTCCCCTCCCCAGGTACCTGAATCCCAGGATCCTGGGGATTTGGGCAGCAGAAGAGCTTCAGTTCCACCCTGAAGACCTGAGGCTCCTGGAGAAGATCAGGGACACCAAGTCCTCTGCTTTAGAGGCCACTTTTTGGCTCTGCCTTGGAGGATGAGGGGTGCCAGACCCCCCCACCCCAGGCCAGAAACAACAGCCACATCTTTATATCTCCTCCCCCCAGAATGATCTTCTCTGAGCAGGAGTCCAAAAATCCCTCCAGAGACCTTTTCAGTGGTTCCCCTGGACCTTCTGAAATGCTCCCTTGCCCCACTGGGATGTGATGCCAGGGCAGGGGGGGGTGATGGAGACCCCCCCCTCTGGTAGGTGGGTGACACCTGTGGCTTCCTGAGTGCCCACACACCTTTCCTGATGCACTCCTTGGCCAGGTCAGCACCCAGAGATCCCTCCCCACCTGTTCTGACACCTTCAACCCCCTCCCTCCATCCCCAGGCCACCAAAACTGGGAGGGGAGGTGAGACCCTCACCCTGTCTGAAGCCTGCAGAGCTGCCAGGGGGGTGAAGTCAAACATATCTGGAATGTTGTGTCCAGTTCTGGGCCCCTCAGTTCCAGAAGGACAGGGAACTGCTGGAAAGAGCCCAGGGCAGAGCCACAGAGATGCTGGAGGGAGGGGAACATCTCCCTGCTGAGGAAAGGCTGAGGGAGCTGGGTCTGTTGGGCTTGGAGAAGAGGAGACTGAGGGGCCACCTCATCCATGGGCACAAACATGTTCAGGGCAGTGTCAGGAGGACAGAGCCAGGCTTTGTGCAGTGATGTCCAGTGACAGGACAAGGGGCACTGGGTGCAAACTGGAGCACAGGAGGTTCCATGGGAATATCAGGAAGAACTTCTTTCCTGTGAGGGTGACAGAGCCCTGGGCCAGGCTGCCCAGAGAGGCTGTGGAGTCTCCTTCTCTGGAGACATTCACACCCCCCTGGGTCCTGTGTGATGTGCTCTGGGTGCCCCTGCTCTGGCAGGGGGGTTGGGCTGGGGGATCTTTCCAGGTCCCTTCCAACCCCTGTGATGCTGAGATTCTGTGAAAAGCCAGCTAGATACCTTCTGCCAAGCCTTCAGGCCTTGCTCTGTGATGTCCCCTGGTCCATCATCACTAATTAGCCAGTGGGTAACGATGCTGACTGCAGGAGATGGAGGAGAGGCAGGAGAGAAGCCAAGCAGGGAGAAGCTGGAGGTTGCTGAGAATCACCACTGGCACAACCACAACGAGCACAGGGGGAAATCATTTTTAATGGGCCTCCAGCCCAGGGGGGGCAGGTTGGAAACAGCTCTCATCTATCATTGCTTCTTCACCGTGGAGCAGGAGCTGAAGGGACTTCATCTCTCTGGAAGAAAGGAGCCCAGGAACCTGTGCCAGAAGGAGAGGAGAGGAGACCAACAAGTCAGATGGTGATTTCCCTCCCTCTTACTGGGAAGAAGTGCCTCTGATGGAGCTTCCCACCCTGTGCTGGGGTCTGCAAGAGGGTTGGCTTGGCCAAAAATACCTCCAAAGGCTACAAAAGAAGGAGGTTGGGGTGGGGAAAAAAGTGATTTCAGGAGATGAAAGAGGAGAGAATTGCTGGATCCTGATGTGCCTGAGCCAACAGCTGGAGATGATCAGGGGGAAAATGTTCTACCCAGGACCCGAGCCAAAGGGGAGCTGTCACCATGACCTGTTGCTGCTTCTTCAGCACCTTCAGGGGTTGGATGAGAAGCTCCAAGTTGATCTTCCAAGAACATCCCACAGCTACGGCTCCTCTTCTTGAAAGGAGCAGCTGTGACCACCATTGGTGTGTGGTCCAGGAGTGAGAACATCTCCCCATCCCACCTTGGAGTCCATCCAAGGGCACTGTTGGTTGCTGTTACCTTTTGTGGGGTTGCTGAGAGGATTTTTCCCTACTTCTGGTAGGATTTGTCCCCTCCCCAGGGACAACTGCAGCCCAGCAGCCCTTTGCTAGAAGACGGTGGTGATGACACTTCAGAGAGGAGCCCAGAGGGTCCCTGGGACCACCAGGAACCCCCAGCCCAGCTGCAAATCTACAGTGGCCATTGGAAGGACCCTCCACCTGGGTCCTTCAGGCATCTCAGCCTTGTTCCCAGCAGTGAAATCTCCATCCCCACCTTCTTTATAGCACAAACGTGGGGCATTGCAGGAGACCTCTCTCTGACCACACCAAGACCAGAGCATGGTCCTTGGACCCCAGACTTGAGGCAGGGGGGGAAGCTTTCCTTCCTGGCTGCTCTCTTGGTGCAACCTGAGTTAATTCTGCTGGATCTGGGGGAGTTTGAGGGGTTGTTTTTTCTTTTCAAGACATCCAGGCTGCACCTGGGACACGACGTCCCGGAAGAAACTTCCCCCCAAAAATTCCATCCCCCACAGGTTTCTGTGCCTGCACGGGAGAACAAGAGCCCCCCAGAGATGGGAAAACCAGGCAGAAGAGTGGGGCAAGTCATCCCTGCTGGGGATGAGGTTGACAAGCACTGCCCTGGGGCAAAAACCCCTCCGAGATGCTTCACCAGCCCCGCTCTCCGGATCAAACCGTTAACGAATCAATAATTCATTGGGACTCATCAACGCCCCACAAAAAATAAAACAACCCACAAAAACCCCAACGGGCACATTTGAGGGGTGGGCATAAAACCCTTTGAATTCCCATCACCCTTACACCAAGTGCCTGGAAGAGT
>NW_009953316.1:2180141-2188871 GCF_000747805.2 Chaetura pelagica
GTAATGTGTGGGGGCAAGGTGGAGGGGGGGGGGGGAACCTCTGCATCTTCATCCCCCGACGTGTCCCGACGTTGGCGACGAGCCCCTTTGTCCCACCAGGCTGATGGGGCCAGATGTCCTTTTTGATTTCCCCTTATTATTTTCCTTATTCTCCTTCTTCCCCCCTCCTTCTGAACGGGGGGGAGAGGCCCCTGTGACGTTTCCATCTCCCTCTGATTTCATGGTAATGAAATCATGCCCCGACGAGTTACGACTCCAACCCCGTGATCCCTCGTTTTTATCTCCCCACGAGGGAGGGGAGAAGCGTTTCCATAGAGAGAGAGAGGGGGAGAAAAAACAACCCAACCACACAACACAAAAACCACAGCCCTCCTAATAACAATAAAAGAAAAGAGAGAGGTGCAGAAGTTCAGGAGGAAACGTTCCTGATGCTCCTCTCCTCGGAGTGAGGCGGCAGGAAAACCCACCCCAGGTGAGTGTCTGGATTCCATCCCTTCACCAGCAGCTGGTTTCCTTGGCACAAACTTGAGATATTTTCAGGGCTTTCCTTTGGGAGATCAGGTTCCACTTTGCTCTGCAAGAAGAATCATTTTTTTTTAAATTAAAATAAATGATGTTATAGTAATAAAATAGGCAGGAGAGGGAAAAGCAGCTGGAGATGCTGCGTTAAGAGACTCCCCCCATAGTGAATAAATCTATTATTAGTTATTATTACTATTATTATTACTTCATCATCATTATTATTATTATTATTGTTGTTATTATTATTATTATTGCAACAACGATTTTTGGAGGTAGATGGGGCTGGGCAGCAAGGGAAGAGTGTGGGAACCTTGGGCAATGGAGAAGAGGGGAGGAAAAATCCCTGCTGTGGTTAAAGGGACTGGGAGGAGAGGAGGCCATAGCCCCATCCCCACTGGGTCAACTGGGATTTTGGAGCCCTGGGAACGAGCATCTTCAGGTGAGATTCCTTAGGGAAGCAGCAGCAGCAGCCAGAGGGAGTTTAAAAAGCCCACAGGGTCTCATCCACGGTGTGAATGGATTCCAGACTTACTTTTTGATGAGGGAGGGGGAATAAATGAGCTGAACCTTTTGCTCCTGTTGCTGAGGAGCCCGGGACAACCAGCCAAGAGCTTTGTCCCCTCCGAGCAAGTCACTTTTCTCCTTGGAGGCAGCTCCTCAGCAGGTGGGGATCCTGCCGGGGCTCTGGGCACCATCTCCAATAAGAATGCCCAGAAATTGCTCCAGGGCATCCAGGCAATTCCCACCCTTGGCCATCAGCATTCCCAGGTCACCAGGCAGCAGCAGATTTCACTCCGAGTTCCTCAGCAGGTGCTTTGTCTTTATTTGTCTTTATTATTTGTCTTAATTTGTCTTTATTTTCCTACTGCTTTTTTTTTTGTCCTGGTGGTTTGTTTTCTTTTCTAACAGGGGAGGAAAATCCCACCCCAGCTTCTTTCCTGATCCATAAAAACTTCCTGGCTTGGCAGGGGCACGAATCCCTCATGCAAAACACCAAAAACAAGCCCTAAAAAAACCCAACAACCTCACCTTTTGTTGATATTTTTGGTGCTGCTTTTCCTTTCTGCTTCACCTTGATTTTTCTCTTGTTTGTTTGGGTTTGGTTGGTTTTTTTGCCAGGACATCCAACCCACATTCCCAGACTGGGAAAGCAGGTGCTGGATGTGGATTTATCTCAACCCCCCCCCCTCCCCCCCCCCTTTGTTTTGCTTTTCTGAGGGTCCCCAAGAGGTTTACTCAATGGGAAGGGGGGGAATAAATAAGAGAAAAGCCTGAGACAAGCAGGTGAAAAAGCTGCTGGGGAGATGGGAGGTGGAGATGTTATTCCAGAGCTCAGGAAAAGGGAGCAGCAGCAGATCAAACCAGCTCTGTCCTCTCCTCAGCATCTCTGCTGCTTTGGTGATGTTCCCATTCTCCATCCAGCTTGGGGGGGGGGATCACTCAGTGAGCAAGGAAGAGCAGGGGTTGCAGAAATTGGGGCGGGAAATCAGCAATTTCTAAATTCCTACCCCATTTTATCCCTGCCCGTCCTGCTGGCAGGGGCTGCCAGGAGGTTGTTGGGGGTTGGTTCATCTGGGGCTGAAAAGGGAGAAGGTTTGGGATGGGAGAAAGATCCTCGAGTGAAGGGGATGGATGGATGGAGGGATGGAGGGAGGGATGGAGGGAGGGATGGATGGATGGAGGGATGGATAGATGGAGGGATGGAGGGATGGATGGAGGGAGGGATGGATGGATGGAGATGGATGGATGGATGGATGGATGGATGGATGGATGGATGGATGGATGGATGGATGGATGGATGGATGGATGGATGGATGGATGGATGGATGGATGGATGGATGGATGGATGGATGGATGGATGGATGGATGGATGGATGGATGGATGGATGGATGGATGGATGGATGGATGGATGGATGGATGGATGGATGGATGGATGGATGGATGGATGGATGGATGGATGGAGGGATGGATGGATGGATCCTGAGGGAGCTCCATGGTGTTTGTGCAGGGGTGAGTGAGGGAAAGAAATAGAAATGGAGCAGTTCCTTCAAATTCTGCCTGTAGGACCTGCCCCAGCCTCCAAGGGATGGGAAGGGGCAGAGTAGGGGGATAAACCTGCCCTGATCTCCCCTTCCAAGGGTTGGGAAAGAGCAGAGTTAGGGGGATAAACCTGCCCTGATCTCCCCTTCCAAGGGTTGGGAAAGAGCCAAGTTCAGGAGCTCAAGCTGCCCTGATCTCCAAGGGATGGCAAAGGGCAGAGTTGAAGGGATGAACCTGCAGATTTTCAGGTGCAGGTGGTTTCTGAGCCCCGTGGCTCAGCAGCAGGAGAGCAGGTCCAGGGTGACAGTTCCTGGGGACAGGCGATTGGATTTGGGATCAGCCTGGGGACATCTCCCCCCCTTGGGCATCAAGGTGGTGGCCCCAGGATGCCCACAGAGACACCCTGCTCCTCCAGGGGCTCCCCACAAACTCCCAGGTCCCTCCACGTTCCCAACCCCACGCGATGGCAGCTCACAGCCCCAAAACCAGCCGTGAGACCCCAGGTCCAGGCAGGGTCCCCAGCATCCCTGGGGAATTGTCCCCAGGAGCAGGGCTTGCTGTGCGACAGGCTTGCCACAAGATGGGGCCCGGAGATTGGGAATGCCAGGAGCTTGGAGGAGCCCTGTGGCTTCGGGGACAATCCTAGAATCACAGAACTATTCAGGTTGGAAAAGCCCCTTGGGATCATCCAAGTCCAACCATCATCCCTGCTCTACAGAGTCCTCCCCTCAACCACATCCACCAACACCACATCCAAACCACCCTTCAACACATCCAGGGATGGTGACTCCACCACCTCCCTGGGCAGCCTGTTCCAGGGTCTGACCACCCTCTCTGTGAATAAATCCTTCCTAATCTCCAGTCTAAACCTGCCCTGGTGCAGCTTGAAGCCCTTCCCTCTTGTTCTGTCACCTGTGAGAAGAGACCAGCACCAACCTCTCTACAATGACCTTTCAGGTGGTTGCAGAGACTGATGAGCTCTCCCCTCAGCCTCCTCTTCCTCACACTAAACATTCCCAGCTCCTTCAAGTGTTCTTCCTCAGATTGATTCTCCAGGCTCCTCCCCAGCTCTGTTGCCTCCTCTGTCCTTGCTCCAGCACCTCGAGATCTCTCTGGAATTGAGGTGCCCAAAACTGGATCCAAGACTCCAGGTGTGGCCTCCCCAGTGCTGAGCACAGGGGGACAATCACCTCTCTGCTTCTGCTGGTCATACTATTTCTGATACAAGCCAGGATGCCACTGGCTTCCTTGGCCACCTGGGCTTACTGCTGGCTCATGTTCAGCCTCTTCCCAGTTAGAACCTACCTGACCTCTCTGGACCCATTAGAACATTGATCTAAGCTCAGCATGGGCAAAGATCCCATCTTGAGGTCCCTTGTGGCCTCTTGGAGCCATGGGGCACTTCCCAGAGAGGCAGGACTGTGAGATGGGGAGGTTTTGCAGACCCAGGAGGGTCACCCCGAGGTTTTTGAGGCCTCCAGAGACCTGAAAATTACCAGATTTTAAGCAGGGAGTGATGGAGGGAGGGATGGAGGGATGGAGGGAGGGATGGATGGAGGGATGGATGGATGGATGGATGGATGGATGGATGGATGGATGGAGGGATGCTGTTGTGCTGTGATGTTTGGAGGTGTCCATGGAGTGGGGTGTGCCCCAAATGTGCCATCAGATGCACCCAAAGTGGACAGGGTGGGGGGTCCTGGGGATGGAGCCAGGGGGTAACAGGCAACCTTGGAGCACCCCAAGCCAGGGCTGGAGAGGTGACCATCATGCTGAATCATCCCTCCAGCACTGGGACCTGCCCACTTCCCATGCCCATCTCCACACCAGTTGGGTGAGTCAGGCAATTGCCAACTCCAGAGAGCACAGAAACATCTCCAGTGGCTTCAGGCTGACCAGAGAGGAGCTGAAAGGAAAACCCAGCTTTACAGCAGGTGGTGGGACTCGTGGTCACCCTGGGGAGGTGTGAGCAAGGTGGAGGGGGTTGAATGGAGCTGCCACAAGATTGCCCCAGGCAAGGGGCATGGTAGAAACCAGCTCTGCTGTAGCAGGCACTTGTGTTTTGGCAAAGCCAAAGCCTCTGTGGAAGCTGCAGCCTGGAAAACCACCTTGGACATCCCACTTCTCACCCAGCACCCCAAACCAGGGGCTAGGGGGTTGTACCTTAGAGGACAAAGCACCAAGGCAGCTTATTCCCACCTGCCCTAACCATACCAGGGGCTAGGGGATTGTACCTTAGAGGACAAGGCAGCTTATTCCCACCTGCCCTAACCATAAGATGGGAGTTAGGGAGGACCTGGGAGATAGGGAGGACCTGGGGGACATGGGAGGACCTGCCCTACCCATTAGATGGGAGCGGGGGAGGAGCTGGGAGGGGACCCCAGGTCTGTGGGATGTGGGAGGACCTGCCTTACCCATTAGATGTGAGCTGGGGAGGAGCTGGGAGGGGACCCCAGGTCTGTGGGATGTGGGAGGACCTGCCTTACCCATTAGATGTGAGCTGGGGAGGAGCTGGGAGGTGACCCCAGGTCTGTGGGACATGGGAAGACCTGCCCTACCCATTGGATGGGAGCTGGGGAGGAGCTGGGAGGTGACCCCAGGTCTGTGGAACATGGGAAGACCTGTCCTACCCATTAGATGGGAGCTGGGGAGGAGCTGGGAGGTGACCCCAGGTCTGTGGGACATGGGAAGACCTGCCCTACCCATTGGATGGGAGCTGGGGAGGAGATGGGAGGTGACCCCAGGTATGGGGGACATGAGAGGACCTGCCCTACCCATTAGATGGGAGCTGGGGAGGAGCTGGGAGGTGACCCCAGGTCTGGGGGACATGAGAGGACCTGCCCTACCCATTAGATGGGAGCTGGGGAGGAGCTGGGAGGTGACCCCAGGTCTGTGGGACATGGGAAGACCTGCCCTACCCATTGGATGGGAGCTGGGGAGGAGATGGGAGGTGACCCCAGGTCTGTGGGACATGGGAGGACCTGCCCTACCCATTAGATGGGAGCTGGGGAGGAGCTGGGAGGTGACCCCAGGTCTGTGGGACATGGGAGGACCTGCCCTACCCATTAGATGGGAGCTGGGGAGGAGCTGGGAGGTGACCCCAGGTCTGTGGGACGTGGGAGGACGAGGGGATGATGCCGCTCTGCCCCGCGCCCCATGGGAAGCTCATCTCTTCCTTCCCCTCCCTGTCTGAGCAGGCAGAATGTCCCAGCCCAGGCTGCTGCTCCTCCTCGCCCTCCTCTGTGCCACCCAGAGGAGCAGAGGGGCTCTCCACCTCTACGACACCAGCTCCTTCCTCAGCTGCCTCAACGCAGCCCTCGACGAAGCCCGGAAGAACCTCCCGGAGGAGAATTCCATCCTGGACAAACGTGGCTTGGACTCCCCCCTGCCCCAGGAGCCACCCGAGGAGAGGGAAGAAGAGGAAGGAGAGGATGAAGAGCTGGGGAAAAGGACGTTCCCAGGGCAAGGCCATCACTACACACACGTGTCCCAGGGGAAGGGGAAGAGCTCCCAGAGCCGCGCCAAGAGCGACCGCCGCGCCAAGGTCACCCTGTCCCTCGACGTCCCCACCAACATCATGAACATCCTCTTCAACATCGCCAAGGCCAAGAACCTGAGGGCCAAGGCTGCTGCCAACGCCCACCTGATGGCCCAGGTGGGGAGGAGGAAGTGACATTCCCCGGGGCAGGGAGGGCACCGGGAGCCGAGCCGGCTCCGTGGGGGCATCACCAGGTCCCGTCCTGCCCACCCGAGGGGACTGAGGGCCTGGTGTGACAGCAGTGTTGGGTATTTTTCACCCCTAGAGCTACCTGACTTTCAGATCTCTTTCTTCCTTCTCCCTCCTTTCCCTCCTCCTCCTCCATCTCCTCCGTCCCTCCTGCTGGGAATTCCCAGGGGTGGGGAGGAGGTTGGTGCCCGCAGCGGGGCGAGGGGGACGTGTGGCCTCAGGAAGGTCCCTAATTAAAGTGATGATCTCTTGAGTTTTCCAATGCTTTGTTCTCCCATCGTCTCCAGCTGGGTCAGCTCTGCCTGGGCCTCCTCCAAGCTCAACCTCACAGCCCCATCCCCACCAAAGCCCAGGTCCTGCTCCCTTCCCAGGTCCCCACACACGAACTCTCCCTTATCCACAACCATCACTGCCGTGGGGAAGGGGACAAGCCAGCTCAGGGGACCTCAAGAAGGGTGGTCCCAGTTCCTCCTCCTGGGGATTCTCTAGGTTATAAGGTTGTTCTCCAACCACCCCTTCCCTCAGCAGCACCTGCAGCTGTCACAGCTGGGACAACACCAGCCCCACACCCACGTGGCCCTTCACAAATGTCTCCAGCCCATCCGTTGACCTTGGCCATGGCCATGGGTGTGTTGGGACCCCAAGAGCTGCAGGTGCCTCCCTGGCTTCTCCCTGCACATCCCATGGGTCTGTCCATGTGAACAACCTACCTCTGCCCAGGCTCCCTGTCCTGGCAGACTTCTGCACCAACCCTGAGCCTTCACACAGACCATTCCCACTCATTCTGCTCTTCTCCACCATCCACTGAGCCCCAGCTCCCCAACTTCCAACCCTTTCCCCTTGAACTGTAAGTCCCTTCCTCCAAACCTCTCTTTCTGTTCCCCCTGCCCAGCTCAGCTCCAAGGTGAAACTGCATCTCCTGCAGGGGACAGGCTGTAGCCTGGGACTATATAGCCCTTGGAATGGGCTGTATGTGGTTTAATATCTTCTTGTAGGCTCTGCACATCCATCCCCCATTGGTATCTTGGGTTCTTGCCCAGCAGGACATGGACATTTTCCCTGTTTGACACCCAGGGAAAGGTGCCTGCTCAGATCTGGTCAGGGAAAGGAAGGTCAAACCTGCCTGGGGAACCAACTAGACACACTCTCATCCCTACGTGGGTTTGGCAAGAGGTGACCCCAGGTTGTCTAAGGAAGCCTTGGCACAGCAAGGAGAGACAGAGGGATCTGCTCAGAGCTGAGGGAGAAATCCTTGCTTGGGGCAGAAGGTAGAAGAGCTTATGCTCCCCAGTGAGGTCCAGTAAAGCACTGGCTGGGGCTAGAAATGGGGTCTTGCCCACCAGCTGCTGCTGTGGGGATCTGCACCAGCCTTGCTGGGGGTCCTTTCCCAGCACCAGGTTAGACAAGGAGAACATCTCAGCCCCAAGCTACTGCCTGGAAACCAAACATCACATGTCTAGAGCACACATGGGGTCTGTCTTCTGCTCCCCTCTCACGACAGCAACTAGCAGAGACACCAAGGGAGTGGATCATAGAATCACAGGATGGTTTGGGTTGGAAGGAACCTCAAAGATCATCCATTTCCAACCCCCCTGCATGGGCAGGGACACCTCCCACCATTCCAGGCTGCTCCAAGCCCCATCCAACCTGCCCTTCAACACTGCCAGGGATGGGGCAGCCACAGCTTCTCTGGGAAACCTGGGCCAGGGTCTCCCCACCCTCATAGTGAAGAATATGCTAATATCTAATTTAAATCTCCCCTCTTCCAGCTGGAAACCCTTCCCCCTGCTCCCATCCCTCCCTGCCCTTGTCCCAAGCCCCTCCCCAGCTTTCCTGGAGCCCCTTCAGGCACTGGAAGCTGCTCTAAGGTCTCCCTGGAGCCTTCTCTTCTCCAGGCTCAACACCCCAACTCTCCCAGCCTGTCTCCAGAGCAGAGCTGCTCCAGCCCTCCCAGCATCTCCGGGGCCTCCTCTGGCCTCTCTCCAACAGCTCCATGTCCTTCCTGTGTTGGGGACCCCAGAGGTGGCCCCAGCCCTGCAGGGGGGTCTCAGCAGAGCAGAGGGGGAGGGCATGGAGGAAGGGGAGTTCTTGGAGGCCAGGGATGACCTGGCTGCCCTGGAGAAGGATTACGAGGAGGTGGGGAGGGACTCGGTGGACGGAGCAGACGAGGAGGCTGAGGAGGATGAGTATTGACCAAGGTCCTGCGTCGGGGGAAACACCCGCCTGTGCCGTCGGGCTCCGCTGCTCCTGGGGGGCCTGGAGGTGCCCCAGGGTGGTCCTGGAGCTCAGGGCTCCTGTCTGATCTATTCCTGCCTTCTCTGCTTGCCTTGGTCTCTGTGCTCCTCGGGCGCCTGAGCAGCCTGGGGGGGCTGGAGCTCCTGGCGCTGCTGCCCGGGCAGGAGTGAAGCTGCCCAGGGCTGCCCTGGTGCTGGGGACACCT
>NW_009953317.1:0-3469 GCF_000747805.2 Chaetura pelagica
CATACTGTCTTGCTTTGAAAGCCACCTCACGCACAGTTAGTCCTTCGTAATCTTCAGAGCATCCCATGAAGGAGAATATATGGGCATGCGCTGCTGGTACAGCCTGAACAAACCTCCAGAACATTTGTGTGTCACACTCAACATCATTAGGATTTCTAAGTCCATCTTTATCATAGATCACCTCTCGCACAGCTATTTCTCTCAAGTAGGTGATGGCTTTCTCAAGAGTGGGTGTTCTGCTTCTCCTCCCCACCGACAACTGAGAAGCTGTCAGCTCTGAACAAAGAACTGGATGTTTGTTACTACAAGTGTAGGCATGGCTAAGATCTAAATTTATTGCATGCACTTCTCTTTCAGCAATTGATGTGGAAGAAATAACAACTAAATTATATAATTTCAGTGCAGACTTGCTGGGTACTAAGCATTTCCACAAGCACTTTTAAGAGGGAAAAAACAACAACAACAAGCAAATGTTCAGTGAATAAATTGGGACTGGGACATATCAGAGTGCTAAGATTTTCCTGAGATTTTTTAACTGGTACATGGTTAAGATAGTGACTGGACACAAAGGACAAATACACAGAACATTTGTGTTAACATTCACATGTCATTACTATGTCAGATATGTTTTGCTTTTGCTGAAATATTCAAATTCTTGCTGGAGAAAAAATTTCATCCACTGTGTTCTCATGTTTGAACTGCTGGCTTTGAATAAACATGGGATGAGTTTGTGCTCTGTAAATTAAATCTTAGACTGCTTTTTAAAATTGTTTGTTTGTTTGTTTTAAAAAGCACTGATTTCTTAATCTCCATCAGCGCTTGAGTTTTCTGGAGAGGTTATTGTAGGGAGGTCGCTGAACTGCTGAGGGTTGTTGGGACAGAGGCAGCACATGTCGTTTGCCTCAGGATGGACAGAAAAGCTGTGTGAAGGTGTGCCATGCTGGTCAGCTTCATTTACAGCTGGGGCAGTAGTAATCAGTCCAGGCTGAAATTTTCTGACAGTGTTGTCCAGGGTGTTTTAGGAATCCAGATGACAAGGAAGACTAATTACTGCAGAATAGTGAGAGTTGTGCTTACCACCATAAAGGGCTAGAGTGTGAATGGAAACCACTATGAACCCTTCCTAAGCTCTTTTGAGATGCCACGTGGTGGCACAGTCTGCGTCTGTTACAGTTGTTTTCAACAATGCCTGTGAAGTCTGCACATGAGAAACATCTTGCTCCCTGGATCATTGCCATTGCTTTATGTCTGGCTGGTGGAGCATCTGCTTGGCCTGAGAGTGCTGAAATGTTGCCTTTTCAGAAATTCCTGATGTGGGTAACTGCAAGAGTAACAAAATAATACCAATAAATTGTTGTCACCGTTTGACTCAGGTCCGACAACAATGCTCTTGATCCCCTCCCCCTCCCACCCAGGTAGGGAAGGAGAGAGAGAAAATGAGAGAGACTTGGCTGGATTGAAAAATAAACTGCACAGCTTTAATTAAAACACTAATGAATGATACAAGAAAATATATACAATTATATACAGATATATTCAGGTATGGGCAAAAGCCTCTCGCCTCCCCCCACCCCCAGCAACTCCCACAGCACTCCCCTCAGATCAGAAAGACTCCCGAGGAATCCCGGAGCTGCTGCTGGAGAAAGCGGAGAGTGATGAGGGTCAGGAGATCTGGAGCCTAAGGGTCGATGGTGATGGATGGATGGAGTCCTCCCTGGACATGGATGGAAGAAGGGAAGAAGGAAGGAAGTTGTCTTCTGTGATCTCTGACCTTCCTCTGAGCTTATGTAGATATATGGAATGGAATATCTCTGGCCAATTTTGCTGTCTGTCTAACTCAGCATCCTATGGGGGAGTCATAGATCTCGCTGTAGTGTCTGAGCCTGCAAAGTGAAGGTGCGACCTTGAAGCCTCAGTAGTTAGAAAAACATTCCAGTGTTTTATCACCATAGCAGAACACGCAGTTCTGCAGTTCTTAACCATGGACGCTATTGCGCAGGTTATTCATGACTGTGAAACATGCGCTGCAGGCTAAATGGTTGAAACTTTTGTAGTATGAGGGGAGGTGGTCAAAGTACAGGTATAGAGAGGCCTGGCAAACTGACTATATCACACTACCTCAGACCCGCCAGGGTAAGCGCTATGTGCTTACAGTGGTGGAAACAAGTTCAGGATGGTTGGAAACATATCCTGTGCCTCATGCCACAGCCCAGAATACCATCCTTGGCCTTGAGAAGTAAGTCTTGTGGCGATACGGTTCTCCACAAAGAATTGAGTCAGAGAATGGGACTCATTTCAAGAACAATCTTGTGACTGACTGGGTCAGAGAATATGGTATCTAGTGGATATACCATGTCCTGTACCATGTACAAGCCTCAGAGAAGATTGAAAGGTATAGTAGTCTATTGAAAGCTACTCTGAAGGCAGTGGGGTAGTGGAATTTTCAAAAACTGGGACAAAAATTTGGCAAATGCTACATGGTTAGTTAACACCAGGGGATCCATGAGTCGGGGTAGTCCTGCTCAGTCAGACCTTCCACATACAGTAGATGGGGATAAAGTCCCTGTAATGTGTGAAAGAAACCTGTTGGGTAAAAGTGATTGGGTTTTTCCTACTTTGGGTAAAGGTAAAAATGTCCAAGGTGTTGCTTTTGCTTAGGGACCTGGACATACTTGGTGTCTGATGATGAAGTTTGGTGTACGGTATTTTCGTCAAGGTAATCTGATTCTGGGGGAAAATCCTTAATTTGACAGCTGGTAAAATTTAGTGCCTATATGTAGTATATGGTATGGAATAAGGGGTGGAATGTCCTGGTTTGAGCAAAGATTAAGCCAATTTTCCTTTTACTGATTTTTTTTTCATTCCGTGAGCTCTCTTTTAACCAGCAGGAAGTGTTACAGCAAGTGGATTGATAATGCTGGAATGTTTATGTTACTGCTGAGACTCCAAGGTCACTTCTTTGCTCTGCCACCTTAGATGCTACCAGGAGCAGAAGAGTCGTGTTTGTAGCCCATAGGAAGGAGTGCACTAGATGGACAGCAAAATTTGCCAGAGATATTCCATTCCATATATCTATGTAAGCTTGGTGTAAGGTCAGAGGTCACAGAAGACAACTTATTTCCTTCTTCTTCTTCCCTTCTCTTCTGTCCATGGCCAGCGTCTGGGGACGACTCCATCTATCCATGACCGTTGATCCTTAGGCTTGTACATTCCTGACCCTCATAACTCTACCCTCAGGTCCTGTCTGCTCTGCTGCTCTCTCCAGCAGCGGTCTGGGTCTTTTCGGGACTGTTCACAGCTCAGGAGAGTGCTGTGGGAATTGCTGGGGGTGAGGGGAGGCAATAGGGTTTTGCACATTTCTGAATATACTTGTACATAATTGTACATATTTTCTTTTGTAATTAGTGTTTAATTAAAGCTGTGTATTTTAGTTTTTAGCACAGAAAATCTCTCTCCCTTTACTCTCTCT
>NW_009953317.1:3491-6842 GCF_000747805.2 Chaetura pelagica
GGGATAGAGAGCATTGTTGTCACTGTTTTAATTGCCTGTCCTCTAATGGATCTAATGGCTCTTTGTCTGGGTTTTGGGGCTGGGGGAGCTTCTCAGCTTCTTACCCGAGGCACCCTGGGGCCCTTGTCCCACTACCAAAAAATCCACCAAACCAAAACAGTCTCCCTTATTCCCCTTCTGTCTTCCCTTGAGAGGGTGGAGGGTTGTAATAGAGAGCAATTCTATCGTCTAAATTTTTGGGGTTCACCTTTAATTTTTAAACCAGAACACCTCTACGTGCTCTTTGCATATGTCAGTTGTCTGACCAAAGCTGTCTTCCACATGAGGATGGGGTTGGTTTTGCTGCAGCTGGAAGAAGTAATCCTTGTTTCAGCACACAGTCTGCTGCCCCTGCCCCCAGCGCTGGCTCTGGTACTTAGCAGACCCCTCATTTCAGCTCCCTACACTGGCAGAAAACTTTTTCACCCTTTTGTAGTGATTACTGGAAGGTACTAATATATTTGGTGGCACCAGTAGTCTTTTGTTCTGAAAAAACTTATTATGAGATGATCTAGACTATGCAGTCATACTGGTGTTTGGAAATAATTTTGACTAATATTTTTGAATGTATATATGGAAGGTCTTGTCACCTCTAAATGTCTGTTTAAAACCACTGAAATTCAAGGTGTTTATTCAAGGAGCACTTCAGTACCTGACTTATTTGCCCATTGACCTGATTTAGAAGCCTAGGCAGAATAGGATTCGTGAGTAGACGTATAAATAATAACTGTGAGGTCAAGGCAGATTCAGAAGCCAGGACTGATGGTGAGAACATGGTGAGTTTTGTTCCTTTTATCTGCTGATGCTTCCTACTTTTCAATACATGTGTTGTTGTCACAGTTTGACTCAGGTCCGACAACAATGCTCTCGATCCCCTCCCCCTCCCACCCAGGTAGGGAAGGAGAGAGAGAAAAAGAGAGAGACTTGGCCGGATTGAAAACTAAACTACACAGCTTTAATTAAAACACTAATGAATGATACAAGAAAATATATACAATTATATACAGATATATTCAGGTGTGGGCAAAAGCCTCTCGCCTCCCCCCACCCCAGCAACTCCCACAGCACTTCCCTGAACTGGGAAGAGTCCCGAGGAATCCCGGAGCTGCTGCTGGAAAAAGACCAGAGAGTTATGGGGGTCAGGAGATCTCGAGCCTAAGGGTCGACAGTGATGGATGAACAGAGTCCTCCCCGGACGCCGGCCATGCACGGAAGAGAAGGGGAGAAGAAGAAGGAAGGAAGTTGTCTTCTGTGATCTCTGACCTTCCTTTGAGCTTACGTAGATATATGGAATGGAATATCTTTGGCCAATTTTGCTGTCTGTCTAACTCAACCTCCTACGGGGGGGTCACAGATCTCCCCATAGTGTCTGAGCCGGCAGAGTGCAGGTGCGGCCTTGAAGCCTCAGTAGTTAGAAAAACATTCCACTGTCTTATCAGCCTAGCAGAACACACTGTTGCTAGTTACAAGAAAGCTTACTGAAGGAAAAAAAAATCAGTAAAAAGAAAAATTGGCTTCATCCTGGCTCAAACCAGGACAGTTGTACACCCACTAGCTAGTCAGTCTGCTACCTTGGTGAGGCAGCTAAGTAGGTAATTATTATCCCAGTGATTGTGGGTGGGAGAATGGAGAAAAAGGCTATGTCTACATTAGCAAGTAGTGTAGACAGGGGAGAGTGGGTCTGTAGGGGAAAATTATATCTGTTGAGATCCTGATGTACATGTTCCATGGGTTGGTTGGTTTTTTTTGCTTCAGATCAGGTCTAGTCTAATCTCAGGGACTAAATGCCTGTTTGTGGCTAGAACATGTCAAGTGCGGTCTTGGAGTACATCTTTCAGGATGTACTTAGTTTCCATTTGCCTTCTTAATTTCATTCTAAAGGAATCCAGTTGCTTGCTTGGGGATTCTTAGATGCTAATGAATAGTATATGCATAGTAAGCAGGGACAATCAGAAGATTAATTTCAGAAGTGTGCTCCTGAACCTAATTTAGGTTCAGAGGGATAGATACCCTGGACAGTGATTTTAAGTGGAAGTTTTGCCATGCCTACAGACTGAGAAAACAAACAATTAATTTATGGTTGGACATGATCTTAAAGGTCCTTTTTAACTTAAACAATTCTCTGCTTTTCAGAGCTGCTAAGCATAGCTCAAGTGGCAAAAGACTTATGTTTTCCAGACATCTCTAAATAGTATTTTATGTACACAGAATAAAAACGTGGCCCTGTTGGTTAAATATTACTTTGCACAAAAGTGGTAGAACTGGCATTTCATCTCAGAAACTTTCCTTCCCTGTTAGTGCTGGGTGATAATGAAATATTAATAATTTAAATATATTGATTTAGGATTAGAAACATCTCTTAATTACATTCGATTCTCATTAAGAATGTGAGTTGTGTATTCTCTTTTTTTTGTATATTGATCTGAGGAAAGCCAGATGGCCTACCTTGGTAGAAAGGACTAACACATAAGGAGTAAACAGGATGGCACTGCTTAGCATAGATAAGGCTTGGAATGTATAGGTAAGGCCTGAATTGTGAGGGAAGGTATTGAGTGGGAGGATGCTCCCACAGAAACTCTGAGAAAGCAAGAACGTGGTGCAGACCCCAGAAAGGAATGCTGAGAGGTGAAAAGTGCACAGCGAGGAAGACATACGGCCTTCATCCCAAAGACCCCTGCCCACGACCACCAGAAGACACTGCGCAGACGCAGCAAGGAGGAGCTCGGGGGGGCAACGATGCTAATGATTAATTGTAATAACCCCTCCCTATCCTCGGACACCTAATGTATATGCAGCAGTATAGATGAATATGTATTACTTTGTGGCATATAATGACCTTGCCAATAGTCCTAGGGTGTGTACGCTTGTGGAGGAGCGATCCCCCGTGCACCCAGCGCTGAATAAACATACCTTCTTTATAACTTTATTGGTTCTAAAGTCGTTATTCCGCACGTCAATATCACTGTCAGTAATACCGTAAAAATCATTAGTCTGTTAGGTGGAAACATTTTGAATGTTTTGTACTCTTTATGGTATTTCTGTATTTTAAACTGTCTAAGCCACTAACGCTGTTTCACTTGTCCATTGCCTTGCTTTGCATGTGTGCTTGTTTGGTTTGGCGTGTTTTTTGGTGGTGGGGGAGGGGCCCCACGGGTGGCTCCGATAAGAAGCTGAGACGCTCCCCCCAGCTCCAAAACCAGCGAGCCATTAGAGAGACAATAGATGCGCCTCTGAGATTAACATATGAAAGAACTGATAAAAGACCTGAGCAGAGGGAGAAGATAGAAAGAGCTGAGCTGGAGAGGCAGAGCG
>NW_009953317.1:7489-22779 GCF_000747805.2 Chaetura pelagica
TCCCCAGTGCTGCCCAGCGCTGCAATAAAGAATGCCTGATCAATAACAGCTTGTTTGTTGTTATTGGGTCTTTATCTTGGAATCCTTACCCAGCCGCACCTAGCCTCCCACTGCGGTGAGGAGTGTTAGAAAGCAAGGGGGTTTGGAAGCTCCAAATTTTTGTTTCAAGTGGACTTGGATTATGCAGCTGTGAAAGACCTGGCGGCAGGAGAGGTGACTGTTCCCGAAGCAGACCATGACTCTGGGAATCCCACACTGGAACAGTTTGCCCTTGAGGGACTGTAAATTGCGGGAAGGACTCATGAAGGAGAGAGGTTTGTGGAGGACTCTCGGCCATGGGAGGGACCCTGTGGGGAAGCAGGGGAGGACTGTAATCCTTCTTCCTGAGGAAGGAGTGGCAGGAACCACCAGACTGTGGACTAACTAAACCCCATCCCCTGTCCCTGTGCCGCTGGGGGGAAGGAGGTAGAGAAATTTGGAACAAAGTAATTTGGGCCCAGGAATAAGGCATTAGATTAGTGGTAAACTAAATTACTATTTTTCTCCAAGTTGAGTTTGTTTTGCCCGAGTCTAACTGGTGAAGGACCCTCCTTGTCATTGTCTCGACCCATGAGCTTCTAGTTGGTCTTTGTCCTCCACATCCTAGCATGTGTGGGGGGGGGGAAGTTGAGTGAGCAGCCACGTAGCTGTTTCTTTGTTGTTGGGTTAGGCCCAAACCACGGCACCATGTTTAGACTGTAGAAAGTTTATATGGTAGCCTAATTAATTGATTAGGGAAGTTTTTATTATTTGATTAGGCAATGTAAAAAATACTCAGTTGTCTTTGTTGACATCTATATTACCAGTCTTTTTGTTTTATTTGACTTTCAGGTAATGGTTATAACTACTGTCAATTTGCATCACTGAATTCAAAGGAAGCATCACTAAAGTTGTAGATTATGAGAATTAATGCTTCTGGTGTTTTTAAAAATAAGAAAGCATGCTGGGAAAACTGCAAACAAAAATAATCAGGATGTCTTTTTTTCAGGAAGAAACAAAAGACAGCTTCCCTCCTGCTTCTCTTTGCATGGACAGATATATTCACACAGCCTTTAAATTAACTTTAACCTAGGCGATATGTGTAGCTGCACAACATTATTCTTAGAATGAAAAGTCTGAAGTTGGCTTTCCCATGTGTTAGTTCAAAGTCTACCAAAATGACCCTGACTTCTGATTTTTTCCTACACTAACCGGGCCATGTGTCTTTAACTTGATTTACAATTTTCTTTTACATATTTCTCAGAAGTGCTTTACAAAGGTTATTGGTCACTAATAAAAGTGGAAAAGGAACAGTTTAAGTTAAGCAGCACACTTGCTGAAATTAGCAGCAAGTTTTCCAGTTAGTGGACTGATAAGGCTCAAATGTTTATAGTTACTGCCAAGAGACCAAAGCCACTTGTTCTGCTTGTTGAATCTGCTGCTTCAGATACTAAAGGAGCAGAAGAGCTGGATCTACAACCTTCCCGTAGGGAGAAGCAGACTGGACAGATGGCAAAATTGGCCAAACAGATTATTACATATTATCTATGTCACACTTGGTATTAATTCAAGGATCACAGAAGTAAAGTTCTCTCTTCTTCTGTCCACGGCCAGTGTCCAGGGAGGACCATCTATCTCCTTTGATCCCTAGGCCTGTGTGTTCCTGACCCTCCTATCTTTACCCTCAGCTCCTGTCTGCTCTGCCGCTATCTCTGGAAACAGTCTGGGACCTTCTCAGGACTCTCTGCAACTCAGGGGAAGTGCTGTGGGAGTTGCTGGGGGTGGGAGAATGCAATGTGGGTTTTGTACAGGGAGCAGACTATTGCACCCTAATGTAAGAGTCAAATAGTCCCTTAATTATGGTGTTCTGTGTTATTGGCAACAAAAGGCACCCATCCTTAGGTAGACTACAGAACATTGCTATAGGTCATGTGTTATTTTTAAATAAGAAAAATAGTATTTATTGTGAGTTGAAGAAGATAAAGCCAAATGGGTGGAAACTGATACAAGATTGGATTTGGACCTAGGAAATTAGCTAGCTGAATTCACAGGACATGGAAATATAAAACATTATTCTCCAACTTCATGGACCAAGAGAATCTCAAACAATTTTTCTCTTATAGCTTCAAAGAAAATTAATATCCTGAATTTAATCAGAAATATTATAATTTCAAGTGAACAAATCGTAGAGTAATTGCATCATGCATTGGTTTCTAACTAAGATTGCCAGTAAAATTCATAATGATAAATATTAATAGATGCTTCTTTGTATGTTAGCAATCCTTCCTAGCAAAAGCCACGACATTATTCTTTAATAACATCTCCTGCAGCCTGTGGTGAAGACCATGGTGGAGCAGCTATCTACCTTACAGTCTGTGGAGGATCCCACACCACAGTACATTAATATATCCTGAAGGAAGCTGCAGCCCATGGAGAGCCCATGTTGGAACAGCTGCAACCCGTGGAGAGGGGCCCATTCAGAAGTCCATTCTTAAAGGAAATGAACCCATACTGGAGCAATTCATGAAGGACCCATGAGAGGGACCCTATGCTACAGCATAGGAACAGTGTGAGGAAGGAACAGCAGAGAGAAAGTGTTATGAACTGACTGTAATCTCCATTCCCTTGGGCTGCTCAGAGTGGGGGCAAGGAGGTAAAAGAGTTAGGAATGAAGTTGAGCCTGGGAAGAAGGGAAGGGCGGGAGTAAAGTGGTTTTAGTTTTATTCTTATTTCTCACTGTCCTCCTCTGTTACAATGTTTTGGCAATAGATTAATTTCCCCAAGTTGAGTCTTTTACCTGTGACAATAACTGGTAAATGATGATCTGTCCTTATCTTGACCCACAAGATTTTTGTCCTATTTTCTTTCCCTGTCCTATTGATGGAAGGGACTTTGGTGGGCACCTGATGGCCAGCCAAGGCCAACCAATCACAGACATTTGTGGTGCCCAACCTGGGGCTCTCGAGGAATTTGAGATAAGGATAGTTATTAGGAGTTAATGGGCTGAACATGGACTGAACATTGCTAGAGAGCAGAATAACATCTTTGTTCTAGTAATTGTAGTGAAGGAATGATGGGTGGAGTGTATGTAAATTGTCCACCTTTGTTAATGTGGTGATTTTGACTTCTGTGTGGGGAATTCTTTTTGTTGATGTAAGCTAAATTCGTGAAGATTGTATGATGAAAGTAATCTCCCTGTCCTTATTTCAACCCATGAGCTTTTAAATTGTATTTTCTCCCCCTGTCCAGTTGAGGAGGGGAAATGATAGAATGGCTTGGTGGGCATCTGGTGGCCAGCCAAGGTCGACCCACCACAGGAACTAATCTGAGAAGTGATCATTCACATATACCTGGTATAACCACACTAGGCTCAAATTTGTTTTCATTCAGGTAAATGGATGTTTCAGCACTGAATTGGAAACAAATAGGATGAGGACCTGTTCATATAATTTTGTGATATCTTGCAAAGAACTGTTTCTCAAATAGAAATTAAAAATCATTAGAACAGGTTAATAATAAACTTGTAACAGTAGAGCTGCATTAGACTAAATGTAGGAAATTAGTGGAAAAATCAAGCGTTCTGTTCTTTTCACTTGAGAGTTTAGTTAAAAAAATAAGTGGTTACTAGAAAATTAGAGTGAATTCCAGATGAATTTTACTTCATTTGTTAGTATGCTATAACAAAGATGAAGTCACTTTTCAGGACAGCATTTAAACATGTTTAATCTTATTAACTATTGAGTCCAGTAGAATTTAGTGACATGAAAGATGACTATCAATTTATAAAGCTTGGTATTTGTGTATGACTAGGTTACACATGCAAAAAAAATTATGTCAAGCAGCTTGTCACCGTTTGACTCAGTTTGACAACAATGCTCTCGATCCTCTCCCCCTCCCATCCAGGTAGGGAAGGAAAGAGAGAAAAAGAGAGAGACTTGGTTGGATTGAAAACTAAACTACACAGCTTTAATTAAACACTTAACAATATAAGAAAACACATATACAATTATATACAAATATGTTCAGGAATGTGTAAAAGCCTCTCGCCTCCCCCCACCCCCAGCAACTCCCACAGCACTCCCCTCAGCTGGAACAGTCCCGAGGAATCCTGGAGCTGCTGCCGGAGAAGAGCAGAGAGTGATGAGGGTCAGGAGAGCTCGAGCCTAAGGGTCGACGGTGATGGATGGACGGAGTCCTCCTCAGACAGCCGCCATGGACAGAAGAGAAGGGAAGAAGAAGCAGGAAGGAAGTTGTCTTCTGTGATCTCTGACCTTCCTCTGAGCTTACGTAGATATATGGAATGGAATATCTCTGGCCAATTTTGCTGTCTGTCTAATTCAGCCTCCTGGGGGAGGGGTGGTCATAGATCTCCCTGTAGTGTCTGAGCTGGCAGAATGAAGGTGCGACCTTGAAGACCCAGCAGTTAGAAAAACATTCCAGCTGTTATCAGCCCAAGCTGGGACACTTCGCTACTAGCAAAAAGAAAGCTTACTGAAGGAAAAGAAAATGAGTAAAAGTGGCTTCATCCTGGCTCAAACCAGGACACAGCTGTTATGTGGTAACTATTCACACCATGGTAACATGGTTCTCGGACTCTTCCTTGACATTTTAGAAAGCTATTTACTTACAAAAAAAGCTCTTCACTTACATGGTTCAAAGATCTTCAAGGGGAGATTGAACAGCTGGGTGCGGGTTTGTATGAAGGAGCTGTATCTGAATTGTATGCACAGTCTGTGTAGGAGACACTTTATTCTTTGGTGGTGAATGAGGATCTCTAAATTGTAAATTCTGCAAACTTATATCCAAAGCCATATGGGGAGTCTGTTAATCAGAAATCATGGAGTTAGTGGAAGGAGTAATGTTTATATTAATATTTTTCCTTATGTTGGAATATTATAGTTTTCAAAGGGATTTATGTAAAAAAAGATTGAAGGCCTTTAAGGCAATGGTGTTGTTATGCTTTTACTTTTTTATACATCTAAAAGGGCTAGGCTATTTTTTTAGTCATTACAAGCTGTTATCTGTAGTTTCTGTCTATGTGTCCAGGGCAGGCCTGAGAACAAAGAAAACATTCTTAACTCTGTTATATTTCTTGTTTTTCACAAGATGGTTTCATATGTTCCAATCCCACTTAAACTGTAGCTTCTAAATCCATTTTATCTGATTTAGAGGCTGATTTAACAAAAAGTTTTTCTGTTTTTAACTTACAAGAGTTTAAGAACAATTACGTTTCCTCCTCAAGTTCATGCACATGTGCCTTCTTACAGTTGCTGAAGAAGGACTTATGGGCCTGGTGTAATTTTAAATAAGCCAGTTGACAGCTGTTGTGTGTTGTTGACAGCTCTTTGTGTGCCTGGTTGCTTGTTTTTTTTTGTTGAACTGAAATGCTAATATAAAAAAAAAAGTATGAAATTGTATGCAGAATGTTGACTTGTGCGTATAAGATTTTAATAGCTGAAAATGCAAGCTAAAAATTTGGACTTGAACACTTTTCATTTGACTGTTGTGCAAAGGAATGACATATAAATGTTTATTTCCTAGAAGTAAAAAGATTGCTTTGAAAAAACAAACAAACAAACGAAACCCCCAACAAACAAGCTACAAGTCCTTCCCCCTCCTCGGATGAGCTGAAATTGCATTGTGATTCTTTGTCAGAATATCAGAATAGAGACCGATTCCCTACCTAAGCATATTCTTAAGTTTCTTGTTCTATAACAAAATGACTAGAAATATACTTGAGTCAGTTCTGCAAAACCAGAAGCAAGTATAAGTAGTGAAAAGTAGAGATTTAAATGCTTATAAAACAAAAGCATTAATTAGCCATTTTGAATTTTGAATTTTTCCTCAGATGCAGAGGTAAGGCAGTATTTATAATGTCAATAACTTTTATTCCAGTGAACAGCTTATGGACTTGTATTAAACAAAAAGCCACATACCATTTCAAGAAAGAGTAGAACCATGAAGAAACTTTGGGAGAGAAAGGAGATGGCTTTTTGTAAGGTACATAAAGTTGCACCTCAGTAGTATAGCTTATTTGCTAGACCTGATGCTGTTTGAATAAAACAGTAGTTGTATCTCAGTGCTTCTAATTCTTGCATTTATTAAGACTTCTCATAATGTAAAAGTATCAGTGAGTACATAATATTACTGAAAGGCAACAAGGAACACTGCTTATCTATAATTCGCATTGTGTTCTGATTGAGATTGTCATGATTTTTATGCCTTTTTAATAGGGAGCAGTTATTTATTAATCTAGCCATTTTTGGTTGATATTTGATGTGTGTGTATGTATAAATTCTATAAAAACATCTCAAAAATTATAAAAACTTTTGGAGCAGTTGCTCATTTGGTATATACAAGGTTACATATTCAGATGTAAATAAATATGTATTGTCAGTACATAACATAGGTGGTGTTTTCTTCAGTTTCTTTAGTGACAGGGAACACTAAAATGACACACATGGCTCAGAGGCTGGTGCCATCAGTGGAATTCTGGGTTCTTTGATAATGGGGATGTTTATATGGCACCAGCCCTACTGGCCAAAGATGGAGAGGACCTATCACCAAGGGGGAAAAGGATTCTTGGCCAGGAATTGGTGGGGCTCGTTGAGAAGGCTTTAAACTAGGTTTGAAGGGGGAATGGGATAAAACTAGGCCCACTATAGATGAGCCTAGGGGTGAAAAGAGGGCAAGAGAATCACAGAATCATAGAAACATTTAGGTTGGAAAAGACCTTAAGATCATCAAGTCCAACCTTTAACCCTACTCTACCATATTCACCCCTAAACCATATCCCCAAGCACCACATCTATGCAACTTTTAAACACATCCAGGAATGGTGACTCAACCACATCTCTGGGCAGCCTGTTCCAATGCTTGATAACCCTTTATGTGAATAATTTTTTCCTAATGTCCAGTCTAAACCTCCCCTGGTGTAGCTTTTGGCCATTCCCTCTTGTCCTACCACTATTTACTTGTGAGAAGAGACCAGCACCTACCTCTCTACAAAGTCCTTTCAGGTAGTTGTAGAGAGCGATAAGGTCTCCCCTCAGCCTCCTTTTCTTTAGACTAAATAGCCCCAGTTCCCTCAGCCGCTCTTCATAAGACTTGTTCTCTAGGCCTTTCGTTAGCCTAGTTGCTCTTCTCTGCACCCGCTCCAGCACCTCGATGTCTTTCTTATATTGAGAGGACCCAAACTGGACACAGTACTCAAGGTGTGGCCTCATCAGTGCTGAGTACAGGGGGACAATCACTTCCCTAGTCCTGCTGGCCACGCTATTTCTGATACAAGCCAGGATGCTGTTGGACTTCCTGGCCAGCTGGGCACACTGTTGGCTCATAGTCAGCTGCTTGTCGATCAGCATCCCAAAGTCCTTTTCTGTCGGGCAGCTTTCCAGCCACTCTTCCCCAAGCCTGTAGTGTTGCATGGGGTTGTGGCCCAAGTGCAGGACCTGGCACTTGGCCTTGTTGAAACATATACAATTTGCCTCAGCCCGTCGATCCAGTCTAAGTCCCTTTGTAGAGCTTCCCTACCTTCAGGCAGATCAACACTCCCTCCCAACTTGGTGTCACCTGCAAACTTAATGAGGGTGCATTCTATCTCCTCATCAAGGTCATTGACAAAGATGTTAAAAAGAAGTGGTCCCAACACTGAGCCCTGAGGGACTCCACCAGTGACCGGCCACCAGCTGGATTTAGCTCCATTCACCACCACTCTCTGGGCCTGGCCATCCAGCCAGTGTTTTATACAACAGAGAGCATGCCCATCCAAGCCATGAGCAACCAGGTTTTTTTTCATGAGAATGCTGTGGGAGACACTGTCAAAGGCCTTACAGAAGTCCAGGTAGACAACATCCACAGCCTTTCTCTTATCCACCAGGCAGGTCATCTCGTCATAGAAGGAGATCAGGTTTGTCAAGCAGGACCTGCCTTTCATAAACCCATGCTAACTGGGCCTGATCACCTGGTTGTTCTCTAGGTGGTGCATAATGGCACTCAAGATGATTTGCTCCATGACCTTCCCTGGCACCGAGGTCAGACTGATAGGTCTGTAGTTTCTCGGATCCTCCTTTTTGCCTTTTTTGTGGATGGATGGGTACCACATTTGCTACCCTCCAGCCCACTGGGACGTCCCCAGTTTGCCAAGACTTCTGGTTAATGATGGAAAGAGGCTTGATGAGCACATCAGCTAGCTCCTTCAGTACTCTTGGGTGCAATCCATCTGGCTTCATAGACTTGTGTATGTTTAAGTGTTGCAGCAGGTCACTAACCATTTCCTCTTTGATTGACAAGTTTTGATTCTGTCCCTTCTCCCTGTCAGGGAGATTGGTTCAGCTCAGGGGGCTGGGTGTCCAGGGAACAATTTAGTTCTACTAGTAAATACTGAGGCAAAGGAGGCATTAAGCACCTCAGCCTTTTCCTCATCCTTTGTCACTAAGTTTCCCCTCACATCCAATAATGGATGGAGATTTTCCCTAGTCCTCTGTTTGCTGTTGATGTATTTATAAAAACATTTTTTTTTGTCTTTAATAGCTGTAGCTAGCTTGAGTTCTAGTTGGGCTTTGGCTCTCCTAATTTTCTCCCTGCATAGCCTCACTACATCTTTGTAGTCCTCATGAGAGGCCTGCCCCCTCTTCCAAGGGCCATAAACTCTCCTTTTGTTCTGGAGTTCCAGACAAAGCTCTCTATTCAGCCAGGCCGGTCTTCTTCCTCACTCTTTCGGCACATGGCGACAGCCCACTCCTGCGCTTTTGACTTCTTTTTTGAAGTATGTCCAGCCTTTCTGGACTCCATTACCCTTCAGGGCTGCCTCCCAAGGGATTTTATCAATCAGTCCTTTCAACAGGCCAAAGTCTGCCCTCTGGAAGTCCATGGTGGCAGTTCTACTGAACCCCCTCCTTACTTCTCCAAGAATTGATAACATTATCATTTCATGATCAGTATGCCCTAGACAGCCTCCAACCGTTACTTCCCCAAGTTCTTCTCTGTTCACAAGGAGCAGGTCGAGGAGAGCATCTTCCCTGGTCGGTCCCCTCACAAGTTGCATCAGGAAGTTATCTTCCACACACTCCAGGAACCTCTGGGACTGTTCTCTTTCTGCTGTATTGTATTTCCAGCAGACATCTGGGAAGTCGAAGTCCCCCATGAGAACAAGGGGTAGCAGTCATGAAACCTCTCCCAACTGCTTATAAAATATTTAATCTGCCTTTTCATCCTGGTTGGGTGATCTATAACAGACTCCCACCACCATATCAGCCTTGTTGCCCTTTCCCCTGATTCTTACCCATAAGGACTCAGCCCTGTCATCACCCTCATTAATTTGCAGGCATTCATAAGCCTCCCTAATATAGAGGGTGTGAAGGACCAGGTATTTCCTCACATGAACATGAAATGCCCTTTAGGTCAGCAGACATAAAATGGCAACTCCACGTGGCGCTGAACCCTCTGTGTGTGTGTGGGGGGGGAGCTGCTGCTGGGGAGGAGCCAAGGCCGGAAGCAGGGGCGGGAGAAGGTCCCGTCTGACTGGCTGAAAAGCCCAGAAATACAAAACCGGCCAAGCGGGATTAAAATAAAAACCCCATAAAAGAGCCAGCGCAGCGTGCTTTGCGCTCTCTCTTGCTCTCGTTCTCTCCTCGTTTGGCGCGCTGTTCCGCACACACTGTCCCAGCTCGCCTAGTCCCGGCTCTCACCTGGTTCCGCTTCGCTCCAGCCAGACCCAGCTTGACCCAGCTCGTCCTATCGTCGCCGCAGCGTGGTGAGACGAATTCCTGCTACCCCAACTTATAGGGGAAAGTATAACCCTGTCTTACCTGCACACAAATCGCGACCCTATAGGGGACTAGTGTCGGGCATATTCCTCCTCCTCCTTTCCTCATTAAATAAGTAAATAAGGTGTGTAACTAAGGTGTACCCATATATATTTCATGTGCTTTAATTACCCTTTTTGAACCTCCTGCCCCCAAATTGCTTTGTTTTCCCCACAATAAACCGTGCATTTCGTAAATTCTAATTGGGGATTGGCTGCTGTTATTGGAAATATTAGTAAGCACTGAGCAAGTTACTCACTCGAAAAGTCAGTGCCGAAGATCACTGATCCTCTGAGAGAGGCGATCGCCACGTGCGGACCTCTCAGCAGATCCTGACCAGCTAAATACACTCCAAAAAGGAGATATAATAGGTCGCGGATCGCGACAAGGGGTTATGGGGTGTGTGTGGTCAGTGGTAAAGGTGTGTGATATAGCATGAATAATAATTTGTTTTCTCTATTTACACAACATCAAGACATCTAGTAGTATATGGATTTTAATATCTGCGTGCTTGCTACTGAAAAGACAAGGAGCAAGAAGTCACTATTCATGAAACATTAATTTCCCCCACCACCTCTTCTTCCTCTCTCCTTTCTGAAAAGTTGGTAGCCATTGATCACAGCACTCCTGCCACGCAAGTCATCCCACCAGGTTTCTGTATGGCAGCTCTATCATAGTTTTCCTGCTGCACAATGGCCTCCGGCTCCTTCTGTTTATTGCTCATGCTGCGTGCATTGGTGTGGATGCACTTTAGCTTGGCTAATGATCCTGCTACCGTTTTGGTGGGAGGACCCCTATCACTTACCTGACCATTCTCGGCCACTTCCACAGTTACCAGCCTGTCAATGAGCCTTGTATTTGTGCTGCCACATGGATCAATGTCCCCCTCCTCCACTGAGACAGCAGATTGAAAGGCCTTACCAGCACACTGTCCCAAGCATGCCATTCACAGGCTTCTCTCTAGTCAGCCCAGTCCTGTCCCCTTCTCCCTTCGAGTCTAGTTTATAGACCTTTCTATGAGCCCTGCCAATTCATGTGTGAGGATCCTTTTTCCCCTTTGAGATAGCTGAACCCCAGCTGTTGATAGTAGACCCAGTGCCATGTAAACCTCCCCATGATCAAAACCCCCAAAATTCTGTTGGTGGCACCAGCCTCTGAGTCATGTGTTAATCATGTGTTTTCCTGTTTCCTTCAGTACGCTTCCCTGCCACTGAAGGGACTGAGGAAAACACTACCTGTGCTTCTGATTTTGCAACCAATCTCCATAATGACCTGAAGTCCTTTTTAATTGCTTTTGGACTTCTCTCTGTAATCTCGTCACTACCAGCTTGAATAACCAAAATCAGGTAGTAGTCTGAAGGCTGCACCAGACCAGGGAGTTTCGTGCTAATATCCCTAACCCAGGCCCCAGGGAGGCAGCAGACTTCCCTGTGGGAGTGATCCAGTCAACATATGGGGCCCTCAGTTCCTCTCAGAATGGAATTGCCTACTATGATTACCCTCCTTTTTTTCTTAATTGAACTAATCCTAAGTTGTGGGGGTGACTGACTCACCCTGGGTGACTTCCCAGGTGGACCTTCGTCTCCATCCTCACTCGCTTGGCCCTCAATTTCCAAAACCCCATACCTGTTGTGCAGTGGTAACTGGGGAGGTAAAGGAGGCTGGCAGAGGACTCTCCTGCCACCCCAAGCAGGGATCTTATTCCATTCCCCTTCATCATCTCTTATGTCCCCTCCTTCTGCCTGATGACAAGAGGGCAGGGGATCCTCTACTTCTTGCAGAACCTCAGTTTCTTGTGGAGTCTCCATCTGCTGCCTTTGCCTCAGGGATGATAGGGTGTGGCTCCATCAGTCTGTCTCCCTCTCACACTCCCTGATACTCCTTAGCCTCTCTACTTCCTCCTTCAACTGTACTGAAGTTAGCAGGGCCCATAGAGAGCACTTTGAACTAGATTCAAAGGGGGATGGGGGTGTAACAGGTGCCTGGGTGTAGTAGCTCAGGACTTGCAGGGCAGAGTGCTAGTATTTTTGAAAACCAGAATGCCTACCACCCCTCAAGACCCATCAGGGAAACACCCGCGAAACACCTCAAGGGAATTAAGGAGTGTTCCTCTAAAAAGATGACAAGGCCAACAGCCCTCCTGAAGTGCCTTTACACAAACACATGCAGCATGGACAACAAACATGAGGAGTTGGAAGCTACCATGTTGCTGGAAGGCTGTGACTTAATGGCCATTACTGAAACTAGGTGGAATGACTCCTATGACTGGAGTGTGGCTATCGATGGGTACAAGCTGTTCAGAAGGGACAGGCAAGGAAGGAGGGG
Organism: Chaetura pelagica; assembly: GCF_000747805.2. Taxonomy (NCBI): domain Eukaryota; kingdom Metazoa; phylum Chordata; class Aves; order Apodiformes; family Apodidae; genus Chaetura; species Chaetura pelagica. The sequence goes on from NW_009953317.1 coordinate 19,639, forward strand.
CAGAGGTGTTGCTCTCTCATGGTTTGACTCAGGATCAGCAATTAAACCAGAGACAATAATTCCCTCCCCATCCCACCCAGGTAGGGAAGGAGAGAGAGAATTAGGAGAGAGACTTTCTGGATTGAAAACGAAACTAGACAGCTTTAATTAAACACTAATGATAAAATAAAATATGTACAATTATATACAAGTATGTTCAGGAATGTGCAAAACCCTCCTACCCTCAAGAACTCCCATGGTACTCTCCTTAGCTGTCAGAAGTCCCAAAATATCCCAGAGCACTGCCAGAGATACCGGCAGAGAAGACAGGAGCTGAGGCAAGAGTTATGAGGGTCAGGAATGCACAAGCCTAGTGATCAACAGTGATGAACAGATGGAGTCCTCCTCGGATGCTAGCCATGGATGGAAGAGAAGGGAAGAAGAAGCAAGAAGGAAGTTCACTTCCATGATCTCTGACCTTACACAGAGCTTATGTAGAAATATAGAATGGAATACTTTGGTCAGTTTTGCTGTTCGTCTAAGCGCATTCCTCCCTACAGCAGGGCTGCAGACACAACTCTTCTGCTCCCGGTAGCATCTGTGGCTGCAGATTCAACAAGTAGAGCAGTGACGTTGGCGTCTCAGCAGTAGCATCCCTGCGTTATCAGTCCACTAGCTGGAAAACTTGCTGCTAGTTAAAAGAGAGCTTGCCGAAGGGAAAAAAATCCGTAAAAGGAAAATTGGCTTCATCCTGGCTCAAACCAAGGCAATTACTATATCATTTTAGTACAAATGGTATGTTTGAGCCTTGAAAACATTTTTTTGGGTGTAGTGCTGACTGAACAAACGGAAGTTATGAATAATGAAAACTATAGGAAAAGCATCCAAATACTGATATTTGGTATATAGTAGCTTTATGTTTCTAATGTAAGTTGATAATAATATTAGTAATTTGACTCTGTCTAATTATGTGTTCATAAACAGCTATCATGTTATCTTACTAGCACAAATTATGTGGAATGTTCTGAAGCACAAATGACCAAAAAGCACAAGCAAAAGAGTCATGGGGGGGATAGTTTTAGTATCTTCCTCAGGAATATATTATATAGTACAATGAGATTCAAGATAGCTGCATGGGAGAAACATTTCTAACCCATCATGTTAGAAGAACCAACTTGATCTGCATTTATGGTTTGTACCTTCTAAGCCCATATGATAATGTTCGTTTGCATGACTAAACAACATATAAAAAGGTTCTAAACCAAAGTATCAGTTGCCAGCAGGTCAAGGGAGATGATTCTCCCCTCCTTGGTTGCATAAAGAAGAGTGTGGCCAGTAGGTCAAGGGAGGTCATTCTCCCTCTCTACTCTGCCCTGGTACGGCCACAGCTGGAATACTGCATCCAGTTCTGGGCTCCACAGTTCAAGACAGGGAGCTACTAGAGAGTGCAGAAGAGATTGACAAAGATTATAGGAGAATTGGAGTATCTCTCTTATGAGGAAAGGCTGAAAGAGCTGGAACTCTTTAGCCTGGAGAAGAGAAAGCCGTTGGGAGACCTTATCAATGTATGTAAGTATCTAAAGGGTGGGTGCAAGGAAGATGGAGACAGGCTCTTCTCAGTAGTTCCCAGTGTCAGAACAAGGGGCAATGGGTACAATTTGGAACATAGGAAGTTCCATTTAAATGAGGAAAAACTTTATGGTGAGGGTGACAGAGCACTGGAACAGGCTGCTCAGGGAGGTTGTGGATTTTCCATCTCTGGAGATGTTCAAAACCTGCCTGGATACAGTCCTGTGTAAAGTGCTCTAGGTTATCCTACTTAAGTGGGAAGTGGTTTTAAACTGAAAGGGGATAAATTTAGGCTGGACATTAGGAAGAAATTCTTTAGTGTGAGGGTGGTGAGACACTAGAACAGGCTGCCCAGAGGAGTTTGGATGCCTCCTCCCTGGAAATGTTCAAGGTCAGACTGGATGCAGCTTTGAGCAACCTGGTCTAGTGGAAGATGTCCCTGCCCATGGCAGGGGGATTGGACTAGATGATTTTTGAATGACCCTTGCAACCCAAACCATTCTATAAGAAATCCAGGCCAAAAGGCTAAGAAGCACTGCATGCAGGTAGAAATGAAATGCATTGCATTTCTTACAGGCCTAAGTACCTAAGTAGACATACAGTATACATATGGCTGTGCAACTGTTTGTTCTAAAATTGAATTCCTCCTTATAAATTATTATAATTTGGTTGCTTAGATAAGCTCTCCTAATCACAGACAGACTGAATTGGGCCAAAGGAAAAAATGCTATGTGATATATTCTGTGCAAAATTCCCAACAAGTAGATCTTACCTTTAAATTGTTAAACATTCAGAGGCAGTAGCCTGGATGAGGAGAGTCAATGGAGGTAAGGTCATGGTCAAGGCAACAAACAAACTCCTTCCTTGCCCACCTCACCCCCCCAGGTGCCACTGTAAAACAGATACAAGGCTCTGGTTGAGAAAGACCAGCCAAATAAAGATGTGGATGATGAGCAGCCTATACCTATGCTCACAGTCAGGAAGGCCTACCACATCCACAAGAAATAAAAGAAGGGTTATAGCCATAGGTGACTCCCTTCCGAGGGGAACAGAGGGTCCAATATACTGGGTAGACCCTCCTCACAGAGAAGTCTGCTGTCTCCCCAGAGCCTGGGTTAAGGACATCACTAGGAAAATTCCTAGTTTGGTACGATCCTCAAACTATTACCCATCTTCCACGTACGTAGAGAGCAAGCTGAGACTGGTAGTCTTAAGAACAATTAAAAGAGACTTTAGAGCCCTCGGACGGATGGTGAGGGATTCTGGGGCACAGGTTATCTTTTCTTCTCTTCTTCCAGTCACAGGCAGTGACACTGGAATGAACAGACGAATACAATCTGTTAATAGGTGACTTTGTAGCTGGTGTCACTGCAACTATTTTGGCTTTTTTGACAATAGGATGGCCTATACAACACCAGGCTTGATGGCACCTCATGGGAGACACCTTTCTCAAAGGGGGAAGAGAGTCTTTGCCCAAGAGATTGTGGGGTTGATTGACAGGGCTTTAAACTAGATTTGAACGGGAAGGGGGATGTAACTGGGCTTGCTAGTGAGGTCTCTGAGTGTAGTAGCCCAGCATTTGTGGGGCAGTGT
>NW_009953318.1:0-16466 GCF_000747805.2 Chaetura pelagica
TACAAAGTGTGATCAGCACACGTGCACTGCTTAATAAGTATCTACATGCACTATTGCAAAAGATCAGATTTCTCTCCTATGGCCAATCATGACTCAACTACACCAATCCACATCATATGGCAGTAGTGTTAACTTGGCAGAAATCACCTCTCATGATATAGAAAAGATTTTTTTCTGCTGTTAGAAGATACTATTTTCAAAAATTAGTTCATGAAGTTCTGTCACAGAATTTTTCCTGATGGAGGAAAGAGGTTACCTACAATCATTTGATCCCATTCTAGGTAGAATTCTAGGATATGAAACCTGAAAAAATGAAGCCACATGCATATTTGTCACCTGGCTTCAAGTTCTGTCACAAAGTCAGGAAGAAACTGAACTTCTCAGTGAGTTTATGACTGACTTGTTTTATTTGTACAGATTTGTGTCTCAAAAAAGAAATTATGGTAACTCCTCAGTTGGATAGATTTGTGGCAGAAATCAGATAAATGGAAATAACTTCCATTTATTTTCATCTGAGTTCATTAAAATCTGAAATTCAATGAAAAATTCATATGGATAAGCTGCTAAATATGCCATAACAAACCATATGGTACAGATTTCACAAAGTACTACTTACCTAAGCCATTTCACCAAGATACACTAAGTACTGCTAACCACCCAGTCAACCTGCAACTTCATCCTTCTGAGCACTGCTTGCCTCTGCCCTTTCAAGGTCTGCGCCCATAGAACAAATGTTTTCTCACTAGGTCAACATGAACAGCAGCTACTGATTACATTACCCCATTGAATTTTCGTCACTGAACTGGATAACTTATGGCAGGGGCTTGATGCTACAGAAACTGCCAAGTACCTACAACAGCCACTGACGGTGTCCCTGGTCCTACTCTTATCAATTGCTTTTCCCTGTACTTTAGTTAGAACGTAGATAGTGACCATGAGTCCTATTCAACTCCAAAGTGCCATCACCTGTAATTTGAAAAGGTTTCTCTTATTTTCTTTTTTTAATGCATCTATGGGTATTTTGAAAATGCAATTTATGAAATGAGCAAATAATCTACAATATGGTTTTAATTTATAGCATATTCAGAAATCCTGCACAATTTCAGGTCTCCCTAGTTGTGTTTTAGAAATTAATGTCTAGTAAAAACCGTATAAATAAAATGCACTGGGTATTTAGAGAAGCCTTTGAATGTAAACTGAGTGATTAAAACATTTCAAACTATGTACTGACGATCTGCAAGCACAGGCAAAAGCAACAGAAACTTACTCAATCCTGTCCTAAAAATAGTTTTGAAAGCTAATCAAAGGTATCAGTAGATTAGATTTTCAAACTCAAAAGCAATCAGATTTTACTAGAAAAGTTCACCCTCTTATTCAAACAGACATGGAAGACCATCATAAAGTAATAGGTTTTTTTATAATAATCAACCTTGAATACTTGTCGAACTATGACCTCCAGTAAAATTTGCTCTGCTACTCAAATTCCCTCCTTTGTATCTTTTGAGTAGCATCATTTTGAAACCTCTTTACTGTTACGCTGGACAGGTTTTTTTCCAATGTTGAACAGACCTGCAGACTTTCATAAATGAACAAGCACATCCAATGCCATCCTGTAAATATTAAGGCCATCACTCAAAAAGCTTTGTAAAGCTTATAAATTATGAAGAAAGTTGCTTTATTTTGGGAGTAGATATTACTGATCAGGAACAGTTAAGTACCAATTATACAGAACCAATGCACCTTGCATAACTATTCTTAAAAACACCTATGAGAAATTTATGGATATCTGTTGTATTCATTTTTTTCTTGCAATGAACATCTGTGTGCAAGTCATGTTTTACTGCTCCAGGGATATCTGTATTGATTGAAAATTAAAATGGTAATTTATGTCTTGCACTTCCATACTGGACCACCACAATGTTTTATTTCATTGATTTCCTGGTGGTTCTTTGCATATATTTAACAGCTTATGTGAAACCCTGACATGAAGGTCATTTCAAACAAGCCATTCCCAGTTCTGCTCCCTTCACCTCCCCACAACACCAAATCATTAGCTTCTAATTAGATCTTGTACATTTGGAGCTTCTGTGATCTATAAACGTTCTTAAATATTAAGTCAAAATTTCTCTTTGTCCTCTGGTGTGTGCCCTGCTTCCCTCATATACTCAAGCCTAGCAAAGCTATTTTTTAAAGATTTCTCTATTGATTGACTGTTTCCTTTTTTTTCCCTTCTAAGCTTTTAGCAGGTATTAACCTTGTATGTCAGATCAACAATTTGTTACAATAAGGCTGATAAACTTTCAGCTTTTAACTCCAGTCCCAGAGCTCATTTACTGGATCTAATGTAAGCTTAATTACCTGAGTTGCTAATTTTGTTAAAAAAAACATACCTGAAATATTGTACCTGGTATGAAAATATCTTCCAAAAGTACATTTTGATAGCCTGATACTTGACAAGGCTTTGATTCTCCTGAGCATGTATTGATTTTGGACTCAAAGAACCAAGATAAAATGATTATACTTTTAACAGCATAGAGGATGCTTGCAGGGCTCACCCTTGGCAAATGGATTGAATAAAAAAACCCTACTCAAATAAGGGCAGGAACATACATAGCACATGTGGACTGAATAGACAGAATTGTTAGCAGGGTGTTTGTCTAAAAGCGATCATGTCAAAAGAGGCTACCATTAGCCCCTGTTTATAAAGCAGCTGTGTTATACATGAATGCACATGCACACAGATGCTGCACCTCAAAATCAGTCTTTCACAAAATCTATTTTAGCATCTTTCATACTTTTAAGGAAAAAGTAAAATATTAAGATGTTTGCCATACACAAATGAGAAATTAAACAAATGCAAAACCTCATCTCACACTTTCTTCGTGTTAAGACATTTCAGTAATTACTAAAACTAGGAGTATGTTGTTGATTCACTATAGGGTTCATAGTCTGAATTTCTGGAATTACTTTTCACACAAGTAACTCAAGCAGAGAAAGTATGATAAAAAAATTAAATTGCATTTGGATGGTAATTATTGGAGATCTTGCTGTTGTTCCACATTCACACTTTACAAAAAGGGAATATTTTTGCATGCAACATATGGGTATATTGTTTTATTTGGGTAAATTATTTTATTAGATAGTCTTACACCACACAATATCCCATTATTACAGACCCTTATCAGCTGGAGAAAACTTGTAAAGTTACAATTTTAACAGAGTACAACTGACTTCCACCAACTGCTAAACTATCCAGTAAACATCATGCAGACAACAGTTTAACTGAAAAACTAATTGCAATAGATTTAATTAGTGTTCTTTGTGATTATGAACTGCCTTAGAAACTACCTATAGAAAGTACACTAGTTGAAGCACTAAAAATGTGTTTGAGAACAAGGTGACATTCAGCATCCACAAGGATGAAAAGACAAAACAGAACCCCAGCTCTGCCTCCAGTAAATGCTGAATTCCCACTGCTGATGTCTATGGTGGATAAATTGTATGCCAATTACATACAGATCTAAATGTGAACCATGTTCAGTGAATACTTTTAACATAAGAAAGATGTTTCTCATTGGCCATTTATTACCTATCAGGGTTTCATATCATATTTAAAAAACAGTGTGAGCTATTTAAATATATTTTACATCATATATTTAAAGTATTTACATAACAGCATGTACAGAAAAAAAAGTATGCAAATATCTAGACCATCAAGTAAAAACACCTCAGGCTACCGATGATTATCACTGCATTTGCTAAGAGAGTAATGAATCTTTAATTCATTAGATGCCACAGGACAGGCAGGACTAATCCAGAACTGTTCCACAAAAGAAAGTGGAACATAAACCAAAGTTTTCTCTTCCTTTTATAAAATTCTTAGGGCTTCATAAAAATACCATTTTGCAAGATGAAATACGGGATCTTACTTTTCTTTTTTACACCCTTCACTCTGCACAAAGAATCACAGAACAATTCAGATTGGAAAGGAGCTCAGAAGGTTACCTAGTCCAATCTCTGCTCAAAACTGTGTGATCACTGAATTCAGACAAGGTTGTCTTCAGCTTTCTACAGTTAAGTTTTAAACTCCTTCAAGAACAGAGATTACACATCCTCCCTTGAGAGGTCTTCCAATGCCTAATAACTGTCACACATCTGCCCCCTATAGCAAGTCACAACCTTCCATTTCAATGTATGACCAAGGCCTCTGCTTAATCAACACTAGAAAAAGAAGCTAGTTTGGAAACAACTGACACTATTTACACTACCAGACAAAGGGAGCCATCATTTGCATCCTCTGTTCTCTGTATTACTCCTTTCATGCTTTTAGTCACTATCTTGAAAGAATTTGGCCAAAATTTATGTGCCATAGTTCCAACTGTTATTTTAAATGTGTTCTACGGCTGAAATGACATCTAACCTAAGGGTTTTGCACACTGATGTGCAATTGTGCAGTCATAAAAATGGAGGACAGTACTTTGAGACTTGTATCTGCAAAGAAACCTACCTTACATCATCATCAGTATCTGTTAGATCTTAAATAACAAATAGGTGAGCAGAGGAGACAGGTTTTCTAATTTATCAGGATTTATCATGGGGAATATAAAGACCTATTTGCTTGGTTTAACTACAATTAAAAACAAAAAGCCCATCTTGAAAAGACTGAGAATAATGAGCACTTTCAATTATAATTACTAAATGTTACCAACTGTAGAAAACAAATATTTCATATATATTAATTTATACTGGTTTATGTGGTTCATTTCATAAAGGTAGTTACTGATAAAACTATTCAGAATAACTAAGGAAAGTGATTAACCATGACTGCAGAATTACACCTTAATTACCGCAACATAATTCAATACACAAGGTGAAACATGCCATACTGACTCCTTGTGAATGTCGGGTTTGAAACCATACACCACCATCCTGGCACTTAAGATGAAGAAAGTATTCAAGTACTTGGTGCAAAAAATCCAGGTGGGACTAAGTAGAGAACGAATTTAAGGATGTTCTTAGTATTACTGACCCTGGACCAACCAGCACTGATGTGCAATACGTTCCCAGATCAATGAAGGTATTTTGCATGGACCCACATCGATTAAAAAACAAAATAAAATAAAACAAAACACAAAAACTTCTACAAGCTTCAAAGTGACTGTATAAACACTGTTACTAAATTGATTAACCTTAGCTTTTCATAGAATCATAGAATCTTAGGGGTTGGAAGGGACCTCGAAAGATCATCTAGTCCAACCCCCCTGCCAGAGCAGGGTCACCTAGAGTACATCACACAGGAACGCATCCAGGTGGGTTTTGAATGTCTCCAGTGAAAGAGACTCCACAACCTCTCTGGACAGCCTGTTCCAGTGCTCTGTCACTCTCACAGTAAAAAGGTTTTTTCGGATATTCACCTTGAACCTCCTATGCTCCAATTTACACCCATTACCCCTTGTCCTATCACTGGTCATCACTGAGAAAAGCCTAACTCCATCTCCCTGACACTCACCCCTTACATATTTGTAAACATTGATGAGGTCACCCCTCAGTCTCCTTTTCTCCAAGCTAAAGAGACCCAGCTCCCTCAGCCTTTCCTCATAAAGGAGATGTTCCACTCCCTCGATCATCTTTGTAGCTCTGCGCTGGACTCTTCCGAGCACTTCCCTGTCCTTCCTGAACTGTGGGGCCCAGAACTGGACACAATACTCCAGATGCGGCCTCACCAAGGCAGAATAGAGGGGGAGGAGAACCTCTCTTGACCTACTAACCACACCCTTTCTAATGCACCCCAGGATGCCATTGGCCTTCTTGGCCACAAGGGCACATTGCTGGCTCATGGTCATCCTCCTGTCTACCAGGACCCCCAGGTCTCTTTCACCTACACTACTCTCCAGCAGTTCAGCCCCCAACCTGTACTGGGACATGGTGTTGTTCTTCCCCAAATGTAAAACTCTGCACTTCCCCTTGTTGAATTTCATCATGTTTCTCCCCGCCCAACTCTCCAACCTATCTAAGTCTCTCTGAATGGCAGCACAGCCTTCTGGTGTGTCAGCCACTCCTCCCAGCTTAGTGTCATCAGCAAACTTGCTGAGGGTACATTCTATACCCTCATCCAGGTCGTTGATGAAGATGTTGAACAACACCGGTCCCAGTACCGACCCCTGTGGGACTCCACTAGTCACACACCTCCAACCAGATTCTGCCCCATTGACTACAACTCTCTGACTCCTTCCTTTCAACCAGTTCCTAATCCACCTCACTACCTGATCACCAAACCCATACCTGATCAACTTATCTACAAGGATGCTGTGGGAGACGGTGTCAAATGCTTTACTGAAATCAAGATAAACCACATCTACCGCTCTACCATCATCTATCCACCTAGTAATTTCCTCATAGAAGGCTATGAGGTTAGTCAAACATGATTTACCCTTGATAAAACCATGTTGACTGCTCTTGATGACCCCCATGTCCTTGATGTGCCTGGAGATAGTCACAAGAACAAGTTGTTCCATCACCTTTCCAGGGATGGAGGTGAGGCTGACCGGTCTATAGTTACCCGGGTCCTCCTTCTTGCCCTTCTTGTAGACTGGAGTGACATTTGCTATCCTCCAGTCCTCAGGCACCTCACCTGTTGCCCATGACTTACTGAAGATGATGGAGAGTGGCCTAGCAATGACCTCCGCCAGCTCCCTCAGCACCCTTGGGTGCATTCCATCTGGACCCATTGATTTATGGATGTCCAGATTACTCAACTGATCCCTAACCCAATCCTCATCTACCATGTCAAACTCTTCCTCTATCTTGACTTCTTCTGGGGCTATATGAATCTGGGGCTCATAGGGAGACCCTGCAGGAGTGAAGACAGAGGCAAAGAAGGCATTCAGCACCTCTGCCTTCTTTATATCCTCTGTCACCAGGGCTCCCACCTCATTCCTCAATGGGCCAATATTGCCTCTAGTGCTAGTTTTGCTAGCTATGTATTTGAAAAAGCCCTTTCTATTATCCTTAACCTGACTTGCAAGGTTAAGTTCCAAGGAGGCCTTAGCTTTCCTAATTGCCTCCCTACATCCTCTGACAACAGTCCTATATTCCTCCCAAGTGACCAGCCCCTCCTTCCATGATCTGTAGATTTTCCTTTTCCACTTAAGTTTGCCCAGTAGTTCCTTCTTTAACCATGCAGGTCTCCTAGCACCCTTACTAGATTTCCTAACCATTGGGACACTCTGATCCTGTGCTTGCAAGAAGTGGTCCTTGAATGTTGACCAGCTATCTTGAGCTCCTTTATTTTCTAGCACCCTGTCCCATGGGATTTCCCTTAATAGATGATTGAGGAGACCAAAGTTTGCCCTGTGGAAGTCCAGGGTTCTGGTCCTGCTGGGTATTTTGTTCCTTCCACACAGGATATGTACTCATATAAAATCTGTTTTGTTGTGATTACATCAGCTCAGTTAAGATTTTATTAGCATTTAAATTCTATCACCATGCCTTACAAATTAGGTAGTTAATATTGTACAAACAAGGCAAACAAATAATTATCTTACTGTATTGCTTAATAATCTACCTGGTCTTCTGACATTTTTCAAAAAGAATTTTCAGCTTCAGTACAATACATTTTTTTTCTACTATGTTCTTGTTTGGGTGGGGGGAGGCGAGAGGCTTCTGCCCATACCTGAATATATTTGTATATAATTGTATATATTTTCTTGTATAATTGATTAGTGTTTTAATTAAAGCTGTGTAGTTTAGTTTTCAATCCAGCCAAGTCTCTCTCTTTTTCTCTCTCTCCTTCCCTACCTGGGTGTGGGGGGGAGGGGATCGAGAGCATTGTTGTCGGACCTGAGTCAAACGGTGACATAAGTATAATGGTTACCTGGTCAATAAACATTAGAGGCTAACAGCTGTAGCCTATTCTACGACCAGATGACTACTCCTTAAAAGTTTAGGATTAAGTTAGTCCTGAAAAGAAGGAACCAAAATAATGACATTTAATGTGAATCACAATTTCTTCTAAAACATAACCCAGCATTACCTCTGGATTTAGATAGAGAAGCAACAATTCTCTGTCACGATATAAATGTAGCAAAACAACTTCAATAAACTCCTTGTAAGAAAATTAATTTCTTTTTATACTTGTACACCTTTTAAGAAAAAATAATCTAGTATATAATTATTATAAAGCACATTTCACAGCTCCTATTAGCTACACACAATCTGCTTAGTTATGTTATGAACTGTAGATCTTTAGTCTATTTATTAGACTTCCCTGCTATTCCAAAGAGTATAAACTGGGAGAACAAGGCTTCCATAACCAGACTCTGTGGATGATAATTAAAATATTTATTGCCACCATCATGTAAAAAAAAGTATAATACAAACTAACACCTCAGATGTAAGGATGAACTGGAAGAAATATGTCAATCTCATCATTCCCCACAAACACTAAGAAAGTTTTAAGGTCATGAAGGCTGCAGTTACCAAATTTTCTCAGGATGAGGAGACAAAAAAGCTTCCATTTTTCAGTAATTAATATGAAAAAAACAAAAATGGTAAAGTATAAAACAGTACTCTGACTGAGGATCCATTAAAACAATTTAACAGTTAAATAGCTTGGATGATATTTAGTCTATAAATACCAGGAGGTTTTTTTTAATTTTTATTTACAGAGGGGAAAAAAGTTACATTTCTTTTTCCAGCATTACTTGCCTGTTTTCTGAGATGACAACAGATTAAGCTAGTGAAAAGAACAGATGGGTACTGCATCTTGCTGGTTTTTTCTACAGGAAATAGCAGAGCTTCAGTGCTACTGGTATTGGAAAATCTTGTCTGGAATTTTGCCCATTTTCAGCCATTAAGGGAGTTTACCTGGTTAGTCTGCAAACATTTTTAAGCAGTAAAAGGCTGAGATTTTAGTTTTTATTTTCTACTGCATAGCTACATTAATCTGACCCTGCTGTGAACAATGATTCATGAAGCATGAATCCGTGTTTTCTCCCAAATGATACAAGCTCATGCTGTCATCTAATGGTGCAATTCCCTCTGTACCTAAGAATTCTGTTCCAAGATCAGCAAGGTTACTCTTTTAAGGTTACACTGCTTAATCCCTAAGAAAAAAAATATATTATAGCAGGACCAGAAGACAATTTAATAAGATTCCTTTGCCATCCCATTTGATCACAGTCATTTTTACCCATTCCTACTTTCTTTTGTAATGCTAGTAAAATATTGGGTCTGTTAAGTAACCATATGGAGGGCAACAAGTTTTATAGGACTCTGGAATTACAGCAGACAGAAGGTTCTCCAGCTTTCCCTGATATCATCACTAAGACATTTTCTTTATAAGAAGAGCCTGTGACTCTGAAGAGCCACATGTACTTGCCCATTTACTTGTGAGCACTGTATTGTCATGCACAAGCCTTGGCATAATCATCTTTTTTAACATGTAGATCCTGTACATATTTTACTTCTCTGCAAAGAAGTAATGAATTAACCAATCTGCTAGTATTGCTAAGGTCTTGAATTTGTTACTTAGCACTAAATAACTGAAATTTACCCTCCTAATACGTATATATACACACACACAGTTTTTATACTTTAAATAAATATATACATGTTATTATTTGAAGTTATATTGTCTTGAGTTAGTGTATTTTTCTTTCTCAGTTATTTGCTTTCTAATTATTTTTTTCAAGGAGCTTAAACATTTTTCACATGCATCAGCAGCTAACCTTCAGCATAATTTGATTTTGGAGATAAGTAAATGATTAAGCAACATAACCTTGACCTAAGAATTTATGTCAGATCATAATTATTATGATTTTTTAATGTTAGCTTTCTCATGCTTGGACATTCTGTTAGTCTGAAAGAAAATTATCGACATTTGAGAGTTAAGCATAGAAAAAGGGTGACAACTTATTCCTGCATATTTCAAGTATTTAATTGGAAAATTCCAAGTCATTGTTCTAAACCTGTCTGATTTTAAAATACTTCACAGTTTAACTGACACTCCATTTCCATGATCAAGAAGAGTTTCACTTCATGAACCCTGATTCTGGAAACGTTTGTATAAGCATGATTATGCCATTCCTGGAAAACATGCTTGGCAGAACACAGCTTTTGCACCAGTCAGAGCTTTGACTCTCACTCACTGAAGACACAGCAAAGGATAAGAAATTTACACTTGCCCCTCCCATCTCTTCATTCCAGACTACCCTCCCCCGAGTTCTGCTCCTAGGACAATGTTACAACCTCAGAGATGCTTCAATATCATATGAGGTGAAACTGCTATGTCTGGGATACCATGACCATTTTTCCCATAAGACCCTGAGAACACTATGACTCTAAGGATGCACAATCAGGATCTAGTTCAGAATAGGATTTACCTGAACAAGTAATTAAAAGATTAAGAGCAACTCTCTTTGTGCTGAGACTAAATAATAGTCATCTATAACATAATACCAGCTGAACAAGCCAAAATTAACATTCAAACAAGAGCAGAGCACTTCAGACCACAGAGGCAGATCTTTGATTTGAGGCAGATCTATTTGATTTGGCCCAATGTTTAATGTGATTATACAGTATCACTTGAAAATAACTGGGAAGGGGGAACTCCAAACATACAAACTTCTTATCCTTGAAAACTATGAAAAAATTACCACATGCAGCTATTAGCACAGCAGTGTTTTCCTTCTATCAAACTCAAAAAACACCAACATTTGGGATAATTTTGCAAGAATATCCAAATAAATTAATTAATTCAATTTCTTTCAATACATGACATCTTGTTTTATTATTTATGTTTATGACATCAAACTACACAAGAAATGGAAGCACAAGAAAGTCTCTCCAGAGGACAGCATAAGTATCTTGATATCCAAAATTCCACATATTGTAAGATTTACTAGAAACTTCATCTCTGCAAATATTACAGTTATCTATCATGCATAATGAATTAACTTTGCACTTCATTTAAAATTCATACAGTCTTTTTTACTAACATGTTGCATATATCACTGCTCTCTCATCCATTTTCTCATATTCAGGAATATTTTACTCTGCACTTCTTGCAAAAAATTAAGTAGAAAAAAAGAAAATAATCTTCACAGTGCAGTGTACTAAACACTCTCACTACTGTAAGTCATTACCATTCAAACACAGAGTGCTCAGGGTTTTAAAAGAGAGACCATTTAAAATCTACTGCTTCGAGAACTTGATAGCTCTTCCCAAAATAATATATTTGCTTCTTACTTTCTGGCACTTTTATCTGTATATACAGAAAAAACACCAACAAATTCTAGTTGCTATCTTCCTAATGTTCTTCTATCCCATTCACGGAGATAACTGACTAATGTAGTTGCTAAGCCGCTCTGCATGATATCTGAAAAATCATGGTAGTCAGGTGAATTCCCTAATGTCTGGAGAAATGGAAACATTGGACCCTCTTTCAGAAATGGAAGAAAGGAGGACACTGGGAACTACTGGCTTGTCAGTATCATCTCTGTGCCTGGAAAGATCATGGAAGAAATCCTTCTAGAAGGTATGCGAAAGCACATGGAAGACAGGGAGGTGATTCAAGACAGCCAGCACGGCTTCACCAATGGCAAGTCCTGCATGACCAACCTAGTGGCCTTTTATGGAGTGACTACACCAGTGGGAAAGGGAAGAGCTACAGCTGTCTTCTATCTGGACTTCTGTAAGGCCCCCACAACACCCTTCTCTCTAAATTGGAGAGATACAGATTTGACAGGTGGACTGTTCTGTGGATGAGGAACTGGTTGGATGGTTGCATCCGGAGGGTAGCAGTCAATGGCTCAGTGTCCAGACGGACATCGGGGACAAGTGGTGTTCCTCAGGGACAGTGCTGGGATAACATTGGGACCATGACTTTTTTAGTATCTTCATCAGTGACATAGTAGGATTGACTGCACCCTCAGCAAGTGTGCAGATGACACCAAGCTCAATGGTGCAGCTGGGACCTGGACAAGCTTGAGAAGTGGGCGTTTGTGAACAATGTGAAGTATTTTCCTCCCAGTGGATTAATGATTAATTCCAGCAGGGATTTCAAAGAGCTAGCACCATATTGTTTTGGCTCTAAAGATAACAGAAGTAAAAATTAGATCAAGACATACACTCATCTGCTTATTCTGTATTTCATGGAATTGGTTTTGTCCTGAGGATATCGTGTCATATGTCACCTGTAATATCACCAGCTCAAAATAATAAACAATTATAAAAAATTAGATGAAAAAGTGGTTTGAAAAGAAGCATTCTTGATACCAAGGTTTTAATCTGAGTTAAAAACATGAAACATATGGAGCTACTGGCAAAGAACATGAACATGCTAAGATCTATTTATGAAGCACTATTCTAATCACAAACATTTATAAAATGCTGTAACAATTTTCAAAATATAGCAAATTGATCTTTTAAAGAAGGATTGTAATCCCACTGTTGAGTACTGTCTTCTTTTTTCCCAGAAAAACACATTCTTCCTGAGGTAAGTATTACATCAGTCTGTAAATGATTAATCTCAAGGGTTTACTTGTCATTAATTTCCCAGATAATTTTCATCACACTGACTTGTCCAGTTTTAAGAAAAGCAACAATAAAATATCACTAAACAATAGCTCTACATTTACTCAGATTCATTTTCTAGACTGGCTGACAAGCTGTGTAAACTGAAACATTAACTATTCCTCAAAAGGAATGCAGAGAGCAAAATAATTATCTTTGAAATGCTTAAGAAAAACAAAGTTGCTTTGGTCTGCAGTGTAGGAACTGGTAAGTCTTACAAGTGGGTACAAGTCTCTCAAGGATGCCCTTGCCTGTTATATGTAACTGCATAGTTTTTAATATCCATTGTGGGTGGCTTCACTTGGCCTTTTAATTCACCTGTATCAGATGGTGGCTGATATTTGCCAGCTTCTCTCTGTAGCAAGATACCTCTCATTACCTAACTGGAAGGCAGTTAGTTACCACAATGACTCATTTCTTTGAGAAGAACAGCAGACCTCATAATAAAAACACGGTTTGTTTATATGTATGAGAACATTCCCCTACAGACTTGCTCTTCTCATAAATAACATAATAATTTTAAGATATTATAGAACAGATTTGTTTTTTGCCATCTTGAGTAACTTTTTTTTAATCATTAAAAGTCACATAAATCCTGTTTCTGTCCTTAAATAGCAAGCTACGAAGTTATTACACCAAAACCATGGTAGCACTAACTTGTCTTTGATTTTAAGTGCCTGCCTTTGTCCAAGCCACTCTATTATTTTTTTTTATTTATTTATTTTACTTTTCAACCAGACAGACATGTTGAAGGAACTAATTTTTATTTTATTATTATTTGGCAGGTTTATCACTTAGTAAATTCATGTTGGCAAAGACTACTTGGTGCAGAACCTGAAAGGGGAGATGCTACAGTAGCCATGGAAGGAAGCTAATGATAAACAATCTTCAAGGGTAGTGAGATTTCATCAAAATGTGGGTGTCCTGCCTTGTGGGACAGGCCAGCCAGAACTAACAGGTCAAGGATCCAGAAGTCTTTGTGAGGAAAGGAGGAAAAAGAACCATAAGCCTTCCACAACCATTCAGAATATAATATTTCTGTCAGTCTAGCAGAATTTTTGTAGAACATGAGAGGTTTTGGATAAAACACTTGGTTTCAGGAAATCAAAAGTTTCCCACAGAATTTTGTTTTTCCAAGTTAGTGACTCCTGGCAATTCTGAAGCTCCAATATACTAAGCTAAACTCTCAGCCCCAGTTCAAACGCAGTAACACCAAAATAATAATAAAAAAATACTAAAGTCCTCAGGTATTTAATTATGAGCTCTACAGATACCTACAATGATACACACACACTTCTTTACTGAATGGAGTTATCAAAATGGACAAAATAATGGACAAAATGAAAACCCTGAAGTTTTCCCTTCTCCACTACTACCTTTTTTTCCCAACATCTTGTATAATTTGAACCAATACTGCAATATGGAGATAATGCTCCACTTTTTGAGTCAATTTTAGCAAAGCTCTTTTCTTTCACAGCAGACCAGTGTCTCACTTATACATGCTCTGCCAGACCAGCTGCAATTCATGTTCTTCTGGTGCCCAGTAATATTAACTTATTTGGTGCATGTAGCTGAAAGCTTTTGCAACATACTGAATGATTCATGAAAAAAAATGGACGATTGTCCTAACAAGACCAAAAATAGATAGACCTTGGACAACATAACAATGTGAAATTCCAATGATTTTCTCCACTGTTTTTTGGCTAGTGAGACATGCAGATACAGAAACAATTTAGCTTGGAAGTAGCACCACAGATTTACAGACATTCTTTTAAGTGTAATTTTCATCACCACACAGACTTCAATGGTGATTGAATACAAAAAAACAGTGAGGCATTATTTAATTGTTGCTGGTTTAATTAATCACATTCTATTTTTTTGCTTCCCGTGCTCTCTGTATATTAATTCATCAAAATTCTCATTCTCCAATGAGAGTTTCCCAAGTTCTTAAAGATGTTCAGCATATACTCAATCTGCTGCCCTAACCATGCCCCTCAGCCACCAATCAGTCTTTACTGGTAATCTTGACCACCTTTTCTTATGAATTTGGCAAGACAGTGATTGCAATTACCTTGGAGGAGGTGAGGGTATGCCAGGAATCTGTTTCAGGCTTTTGTTACTATTTCCCTAAAAGAGTCCATGAAACCTCATTTTTAGGATAGGATTAGCCTCAGGAGCTCTATTGAGGGCTTCAGTCACAGCAGCAGCTTGAAAATTTCTCCACAAGGCATTAGCAATACTCTATTCAGGACAGTCATTGCACATGTACTTTACGCTGCTCTCCTCCAGACTTCTAACATGGTAGTACAGCCAGAAAGCCAGAACTCAACTACTAACTCAAGAAGAGACTATAGGATACAAGAAGAATGAGAAGATGAAAAGGAGAAAGGAAGGAGCAGCATCACCATTCTGCAGAAAGCTCCATTCAGCAGTATCAAAGAGTCTTCCAGAATGACCCCTAACCTTCACTTCAAAAGGATGGAAAGGAAAACTTCACATATTTTTGTATGAAACTAAAGCAAGGGATTGTGGCCTGTCTGCAGGGATCTTTCTGAGGACAGTAAGATCAAACTGAAGCTTCACTCAATTTATCTATTTTTTTTCTTTTCTCCTTCTTCTCAATAAACTTAAAAAACCCCAAAACAGCAAACAACCCACTAAAAACTGTTATTTTCTGTTTCTTGGGTAAGATGGTTTTAAAAAAATTAAATAAAATTGCCCAATTAAATCGGGCTGTAGCGTCACAGGATAGGAAAGGGATTAAGTGCCTGCTGTAAAGACCTTATACATTAAAATACCAAATACTACTGTTTTCTAAAAAATATGCAGTACCTCATGGAAAGAAGCTGCCATCTCTTCAGCCTTTCCAGTTAGCTAATACTTCAGTCAGTAGGTCTTTATCTACTCAGTTTGAAAAAGATTTGGTTTCCACGATACTACTGAGATTTATTCAGCCACTAAAATACTGAACTCCAAGCAGGATACTTCCTGTGAAATGACTAGTAAGTATACAATAATAAAAAAAAAGATACTGCACAGAGAGTTCAGTTGCCTCACAAAGAGATACTGAGGCAAGCTTAAACACCGAATTAGAAGTATTTTCAGACAGTTTTAAACATAAATGACAATGATGGCTTCTGTCATGTGCTAAGTTAGCTTTCATCAACATTAGGTTTTTAATACAGATCATTCTTCATTAAAAATAAAACACGATCCCACACAGCTTGAAAAACCATCCAGTATGTCTTAGAATTTATCTTGTAGAATGTTCTTTCTTTGTTCCAACCACACAACTACACCTCAGACCCAGTCTTCTTTCTTCATATCATTTCTTTAACAGCAATATACTAACTTCCATATCACAGTTCAGCTCAGAATTCAAATTGTTTGTATTTGACCAAAGAACAGAAACTACAAACATTACTATAATAACCAATAGAATATGAAATTCAAACCTATTCCCTGAATATGTGAATTTGTATAAATTATCCATGTTTAATTTTTATAAGGAATTCTTAATTATTACTAACCTTCATGGTTGTACTATATTTTGCTTCAGTGATATCCTGAAAGGTAGACATTGTAATTGGGTATCATAAGTTTTCATATATTTATTTAGATATTTATTTTATTTTTTACTTTTTGTATCTTTTTACAAAATGTTTGCCAAAAATGGCAAAAAAATTAGAACATTTTAAAGTTTTGTACTATCTGCAATTACTGACACTATTGCCATTTCCATTCAAGGTGTAAAGGCTGATTAAAATAATTTCAGCTTATTTTAAAAAGAAATCCAGTGACTTGTGGCATACTCAAAGTTTATTATTTACTAGGCAATTTTAATTTTGCTCCTATTACTCTATTATTGCTGTTCAAGCACAGTGTCAGAAGGG